>NC_092857.1:74739452-75051344 GCF_039878825.1 Excalfactoria chinensis | reverse complement strand
TCAGGAAAACTCAGTGGCTGGCTGGAAAGCCTTGCAGCTGAACAGTCCTACCAGCTAAACACTTCCTTCACATGAGTTTACAGACTGAAGGGAAGAAACAAAGAGTGATTAATTAGAACAAAAGAACTTTCTTCAGTAAAAATACAGGCTAGGAGGGTTCTGTAGGATCTGACAGACCGCCCCAAGGCAGCATAAGCTGCGTGTCCATGCGTTGTTCTGCTAGCCCTACCCAATATAAAACAACACCCCTGGTGAAAACCACGTACCTTCGCTGGGCAGCAGGTTTATTATACAGATGCCTCTCAGTGTGATGCTCCTCCACGATGAGGCTGAAGGTAAAGGAGGCTTTATGATAATGGAATAGTAAGCAGTACAAAGGCAGGCTTCAAAATTAAAACATGATTTTGTAAAGGAGCCTGTTTTTCTAAGCTATGGTCATAATTCAAAGCTGGCTGCTAAATGAAGTCTCACGGACAGATTAACACCAAACAAATACAGCTCTTTGCTTAGGAAAATCTCCAAATTACCCCGAAGTAGCAAATTTCAATGGCATTTTAGCATATTTAGCTTTCCAGACAGTGTAACTACCATTCCCACTAGCACTGAGGTAACAAACAGTAACAGATGTGCCTTGTCTTCAAGGCGTTTTCCTTTCAAGTTGTGCTGTTGTGGATTCCTTGTGAAATGATAAGGATACTCCCTCACAGGTCAGAGCCTGTGTAACACATGCTGTAGCAAAAGGGAGAGATCTGATGGACACTCAGCAATGGCCCTTGCAGAAGTAGGTGCTTGAAGGCCTCCAGGCTGTCTTACAAGGGTATTTCAACCCTGGCACTGTTAGCTCACTGTTGCTTTACCCAAGCAGAGTCCCAGTCCTCAGCACCCAGACTCTGGTTATCACTGCTGCTAAGAGTTCACAAGGAAGCCACCTTCATGGGCATACACACAACAGCTGCCAAAACACAAGGCTCTGCACGCTGCAGATTTTCTTGCTTCACAAGGCAACAGGGCCTTGACATTTAATACATTCAGAAATGAATTGGATGAGTAGAGACCAGGTGGACAAAAACCTCAGCAGCTACAGCTCTTGCCATGTATCGATACACCGTGCTCTGATAAATATCCCATGAAGGCAGCATTTCAAATGAAGGCATTCGGGCTAACAACCCATCACATCCATGCAGCAGGCACTCAGGAGAACTGTAAAACTCATTTAGTAAGGCCACGCAACCGTAAAAGTCCAGAATATTGAATAAAATAATTTTATTTGCATTTATTTGATTTTTATTTTTTATTTTATTTTATTTTTTTAACAAAGTTTATGGAATCTGAAAGTAGACAGTAAAAGGTAACTTTTAACTGAGATTTAATATGGGAGATTCTCTACCCAAAAATATGTAAGACGCTGAAATCAAAAAGATCCCCAAGGTTTTGTGCTATACTGTATGATATGTAAACAGATTCTGAAATACTTTCTATTATATATTTGGACACAGTATGCACAAGTTTTAAAAAACAAAATAAAAGTGAATCCTAATTGCCTCAAGGAATTTCTTAGACATAAAGCCATTTGAAGAGCCTCTTAAAGTCTGCAGTGACAAACTCCAACATCATCAAAATATCTCCTTTTCCCCCCCCCCCCCTACAATGCAGAATAACCCACTGAAGGCAATTCCCTTATCAAAGCGATGCCAGCAACACGGACCTGATTGCATGACTCCAGCACTTAAAAGAGCACATTGGTTATACATGGCTTTTAACCTTGGGCTACAATTATGCTACCAGAACTAAATCTGAGTCTAAATCAGTCGCGTAGCGATGTGCGTGTCATCTGAACACTGCTTAGAGTCCTTGTTTTCCACATCTGGTGAAGGTGGTGAAGGCGCTCGGAGGTTCTTGTGCTTACATTCAGGGCAGGGTGAACTTTACAGATACCAGCTTCTCCAATTAACGACAAGCCACAGATCCCAAAGTAGGCATGCAAAGCATCTGAAAGCAGGACAGAAAACGAAGTATAAAATCACGTGCCTTTCTGGTTGTAGCGGTCAAGTGTTCCTGGAATTCAACACCCCTGAACAATCACAGACAAGGAAAACATACAGATGCTGCGTTCTACAGGTGAGATCTGACGTAAGAAACAATTTCTGCTCCAACCCTCCAGCATGAAATCATGCCATACAATCTCTAAGGCTTCCGTGGCTTCAGGAGGTGCAGAATATTAACCCCTGCGGACAGTTGCACTAAAAACCACGTACAAAGCTAACAGCTGCATGTGGCTGTTCGGTGGGTTTAATCACAAAGTCCAACAGTTGTGCAAATCCCTAACAACTTAATACTTGTTAGTCCTACCAAGTCTGTGTCTGAAGCCTGTGTACTCATCTGTTTCAAGCTATAAAGGATCAATGCTTTTCAAGGCTGAAATACATTCAGTCTAAGTGCTCTGTTTCACAAGCAACTCGCAAGTAAAGAAAACATCAGGAAACTTTGCAGCTGCTCAGCTGCAGTTACTACACTGTGTAACAACAGAGTGTAGTGTCAGTCAAATCAATACTTCTACAGAGCAAACCTCAGTGCTTTACTTCATTACTCCAGCAAGTTATGCACTCATTTTCATCTTTCTGCTCTCTTGTTTGAACAATGTTAAATCATTTCATCCTTCTCCTGCAAAAATTCTAATTCACACAGGCTTCCAGTTCCTTTAAACTGTTTATTGTTTACAGAAAACAACTGTGATGCACAAGAGTTGCTGCACAACTGCCCGGCATCATGCAGCATTACATGCACTAATGTAAAAGTTAATTAAATCTAGACACAATTTACACCTAAGTCTGAAATAGTAAAATTAAAATCAAATGTTTCAGCTATGTGTTCTAGCACTTGAAATTGGGTAAGCAGATATCTTTTAAATCAGCTGTGGTTAGCTGTCCTGGCTGTGCATGTGTATGAGACAGTGAAATTACAGATACATAGGAACAAATTCTGCAATGCTGCATTTATACCCATTTGAATTAGACTAGAGATGCACAAACATTTTATTCCTTCTTCCAACACAGACTTATGACACCATCTGCCCAATGCAGGAATCTCACAGGAAACACACTTCTTTCCCTGGAAAAAATCCTATCGCTTTTAAATTCAGTAGTACAAAACATGCCACTGATAAGTAAATAAATAACAAAAATCAGAGAAAAAAAATCTTCCCTTACACCCCTGCGATGTCTGACTGCTGGAACGCACTTTCAGCTTTAAACACGCTCATCACGGTTTCATCATCAGATTTACCTGGATGGCTATCTGGCCACTTGGCAAATCCACCAACAAGGCGATCTTGAGTTGAGAGGATGTAGTTTCTGTTTTTCTCAAAGTTTGTGTATTGGAATAAGTTCAAAAGCTGAAACGAAGTTAGACAGCGAGATACCAAACCTTAGACTATTATTCATATTAAAATACTCTGCCTATTTAAGGAGATATGTAGGGCAACACAGCATTTACTTGGTAAGCCTGTTTGCAAGATGAAAGATCTTTACAGATCTATGTGCATTTATGTTCTCATGCCAAAAATGAAACTCGTCATCGCAAAGAAATTACATCATGTTTAAGGATAAGGAACTTGAGATGCTTGTCAACAGCTGGCAGAACATGAGCCAGCAGTGTGCCTACGCGGCCAAGAAGGCCAACAGCATCACAGAACCATCACAGAATTGTCTGAGTTGGAAAGGACCTTTAAAAGTCATCTAGTCCAACTCCCCTCCAACGATCAAAGACCAGGTTGCTCCATCCAGCCCTACCCTGAATCTTTCCAAGGATGTGGCATCCACCACATCTCTGGGAAACCTGTTCCAGTGCTACCACTGTTGTAAAATAATTATTATTTTTTTTTCCTTACATCCAATCTTTTATCTCCTTCTTTTAGTTTGAAATAGTTTCTCCCTGTCTTATCACAACAGACCCTGCTAAAGAGTCTGTCCCCTTCTTTCTTACAGCCCCCCCCTTAAGATACTGGAAGGCCACTTTCGTGTCACCTCAGAGCCTTCTCTTCCCTATCCTGCACAGCCCCAGCTCTTTCAGTCTGTCCTCTTAGGGGAGGTGTTCCAACCCTTGGATCATTTTTGTGGCCCTTCTCTGGACATGCTCTAATAGGTCCATGTCTCTGCTGTACTGAGGATTCCATATCTGGATGCAGAACAAAGGGGCAGAATCACCGCCCTTACCCTGCTGGCCATGCTTCTTTTGATGCAGCCCAGGATATAGTTGGCTTTCTGGGCTGTGAGGGCACAGTGCTGCGCATGTCCAGCTTCCCATCCACCAGTATCCCCAAGTCCTTTTTGGAAGACTATCCTTTATAGTCTCCAAGCTTGTACTGACAGTAGCTGTTGTCTAAAACCAAGTGCAAGATGTTGCATTTGGCTTTGTTGAACCTCATAATGTTCTCCTGGGCTCTCTGCTCGACCTCATCTAGATCTTTCTAGATGGCATCCTCTCCATCATGGGGATGAAAAGGCACCTGTACCTTTTTTCCAGTTACCACGTACTTCTCCTGACTGCTGTGACTTTTCAAATATCATTAAGAGTGGCTTGATGACCACATCAGGATTCTGAGATGCATCTTGTTGGGACACACAGGCTTTTCAATGTTCAGGTTCCTCAGGTGGTCATGAACCTGATTTTTGCTTCCAAAACACATCGCTCCCCATTGCTCCCCTTCCAAACTGCCTGCTCAAGGGGTGTGTGAAGAGTAGCTGCCGACAGAGACTGAAGCAGAAAAGTTGTTGAGTACATCAGCCTTCTCCTTGTCTGTTGTTACCAGCCTGCCTATTGCTCTCTACTGGCAATATGGCTTCTTGGACTTCACCTTTCTGCTTGACGTACCTATAGAAACCTCTCTTGCTCTTCATTGCTCTCCTTCCCAAGTCCAGCTCTAGCTGGGCCTTGGTCTTCCTGACCCCATCCCTCCACAGTTTGGCAGAAAGAAAGAGTATTGGAACAGGCTGCTCAGGGAAGGAGTGGAGTTACCATTCCTTGAGGCATTTGAAGAACACGTAGATGTGGCACTTAGGGACATGGTTCAGTGGGTATGGAGGTTATGGGCTGATGGTTGGACTTCATGATCTCGGAAGTCTTTTCCAACCTTAATTATTCTATGAAATCAGAACAATTTCATAATTACCCTTTATTTGTTTTGTACACTACCTTCAGTGTTGCTCCCACCCAAAAGGAATAGCAAGTGTCTACAGGTTTGTTGGGTCGTCCGTGGTAGCCATTCTGTTGTCTCATTACACACCACCTTCCTATTCTACTTAGTTCTTTTTCTGAAAAAACTTCCTCCAGTTTACCCATCAAGCACAGTGATGCAATACCACAAAATGTAGAGCCACCTGTGAAGAAACAGTTGTTGCAGTGTTTAGATATAGAAACTTTCACAGAAGCCTGTGTAATCTCGATCAGAACTAAGCAGTAATTAGAACTTGCAGAGCTACAACCAGTAGTAAAAATTAAATCAATGGATTCTGAAAGTATGAGAGAATGAAAGTCTAGAAGCACATGGAAGTCTAAAACCTAAACAAATAAAAACACTTCAGTTCATCATACATACTGAAGGAGAAAGAAACGCCATGGAAAAAAAAAATACTGCTCACATAAGCCTGAATCCATTTTCTTAAAGCTGGAGGGACTCTCAGTGCTGTGCAATTCGCATTACACGGCAGTTCAAAACAAGTAAATGGTAATGCAACAGAAAACATTTTTTTTCACATTAAACTTACAGAAGAAAAGCTATTGGGAAGTTAGCAATCAGACTGAAGCAGAGATGCCAAAAGCAGTGTCAGATACAATCCCTAAGAGAAGAAAAACAGAACTGTCTGATGACGAGCAGAAAGCCCCATATATATTGAAAAAACAGCAACAACAAAAAACCCCACTGTTAGTACAATGAAAAGACTGATGGAATCTCACGGTGGTAACCAATACAAGCTATGTTTCTAAGGAATCAGAAAGCAAGAAATTAGAAAGGAAACTCATGTTGTGTATCACAGTCCTCTGAGTCTGTTATCTGTAATGACAAAATTACAGCCTGGGAAACAACACACACAAACTGTTGATGTAAGATTTGGGGCCCGATGTTGCTTACATTGCTTTGGTGTCAGAAAGTCCCAGCTACTCCACAGTTACTTTCATCCTGATGACGGAGCACAGTAACTGAAGCAATACTAGCACTAAATTCTACTGGAATTCAGTTCAACAGCTAGGGGAATAACTTCAGTTTTTCAGGTTTATCCTTTCTGCATGAAGAACACTGTTTGAATGCTGCAAAAGTTCAGTTCCAGGGGCAGATCTAGAAACACTGGATAGACTTAATATCACATAAGGTCATTTATCAGGAAGAGGTAACTACTTCATCGCACAGAAAACTACTCCGCTTAAAAATATCAGTCTCTTGGAAATTCCTATCTTCACAGCTACCATCTGTTTTAAATGTCACTTCAAGGCTCGGGGCCACAATCTGTCACAGGAAATGTTTCTGGGTTTTACTAATAGCTGCTGAAACTGGAGATTATCAAATGCAATGCATAAAATCTCTGGCTGGTAAATCCACTGAGTCACAACAGTACATGCAGAAAAGGTTTGCTCTGTCAGCAAGACAAGAGAAATAACGGGCAACATCTTTCAAGGTTCTTCAGGTGAAAAATAATGAAGCTGGTGTAGGAAGAGCCCATCTGGTCTGAGAGTGAGCAGAAACTAAGGGAAGAAGGACAGCATTCTGAGGCATGTGTTTTATTTGCTCCTCTTCATTCCACTTCTTCAAAAGGAGAAAGGAAATAAAGGCATGACATAACCTGAATTTCTTACAGGAATTCTCAATTCCAGTTTTAAAAAGAGGTGTAAAACATTTTGACATTCTTACCATGAGATTCCAGTCCTGCTCCTTGCGCCAGGCCGTTATCATAAGACTGAAGAAAAGATTATAATGAAGCAGTTACTTTAGAGACAAATTACTTTTAAGGATGTTGCAGTTCCTCAGTTTACTAGCAAAAGCATCATCAGACTGTGAGCAGCATTCAAAAACAGTTCAATGCCTCAACTTTCAAAGTTAAATTAGACCTCTCCTATTGGCCAATTAACGATCGGTTCATCTTCTGATTAAAAGGGGTAACTTGTTTTTTTGGTCAAGTTCCAACTACAGATTTCTCATGTTTTCTTCAAAACGTTCAGCAGAGGCCAGGAGATGCAGAACACCTTGACGGAGCACTGCTGATTCCTACAGTCATAGCTGAAGAACATTTAGCATCCTTTAGGTTTAACCTAAGAATTCTTTTGCAGATCCATTGTAAAAGATCCCCTTGGGGAGGACAGAAGCAGCAGAAGTAGATGCAGAAGCTGCACACATTAAAACTGTATTTCTTAGTTTTGAGTAGCTGTTGCCAGTTTAATGAGATAGAAGGACTAAAACTTGACAGACAGCCTCAAAACTGCAACTTGACCTTCCAGAGTATGAACTAGTCAATCTTAAACAATAACTACCAACAGCTGAATGTTAAAACACAGCATAGTTACTTCAAACTCTTTGCAGTGCCTGTCGCAATGGCAATCCAAATATGCTTTCTTACCCCAGAGGCCCACTAATTGCTGAACAAAGGCAACCCGAATAGCAAAACTATACTGCTAAAGCTAATTAATACTACAAACAGTGACTGTAAGAGGAGGCTGTTTGCTTAATGCATTCCAAAGTATTTAGCTCTGGAGTAAAAAACAAGACGGAGGCTGTAGGTTACCATAACGTGAAAGCTGCGTAATAAAATACTACCCTCACAAAATGCATAAACCCAGATAAGTACAGTTCTTACTCCACACTCTAAACTTCTACTCTAACAGTTACACAAATAGCTATTACACCACAATTAAATTATATTACAGATTTATATACATGCCTTTTCAGACTATGCTATTATGTAAGAAAAAAAAACCCAAATGCCATTCTTAAAAATTCTTTCAATATCTCTACCAAACTTGAGGTAAAACAAGAAACTTTAAGAACTGGAGCCCATTCTTGCTGAAGTCATTCAAAATTTCAGCATCCGAGTATATATTCTTTTTTAATTGGTGACACATCCGACTTTTGAATATTAAAGCCAAAACTGAAGCAAACTGATAAAGATTACATAGCTAAAAAAAATAAGTTAAGGGATTAGAAAACTTTTTATGGAGATCACCTTGCCTGAACAGCCATGCTGTTCATCACCCAAATAAGCTGCACTTCACATGTATGCCAGCGTGAACTGAAACAAGTCTGTGAACTACACTTGCTCCATCTATTTGGCTGTTGTAACATATGACAGTGAAACAAAACCACACCTGCAGCAGCTTATTGAAACAGAGCTAATGACTTCCAAATTCTGTACAAAAGAACTCTTCTGAGAATACTCACCATACTTCTTCTAATGTAGTCTATAGCTTTTTTCATATCCATGCCCGACCAGTTATCAAGCATGTAGCAGATGCAGGAAGCACAGTACACAAACCTCATGTCATTCTCACTGCCTTCTAGCACTGCACAGAAACTGTAAAGAAAGGTTCATCTCATTAGTGCTGTGTTGCTTTTTACATCAGAAACTACAAAAAGCATTTCAGAATTGAATAGTTTTTCCCTTCCAACACAGTTACCTACGTCTGCTTACTGCATACATACAACTATAATAAAAAAAGTAGACCTGATTTTCATTCAGAAGATGAATTTTTAGCCAAGCTGAGCAAAAGGAAGACAACTATTAACATTCAAAGGCTTGTATAACTCCACTTCCAGCAGTGACACTGCTCTTCATTTAACCAAGTGTGTCAACACTTCAGCATTCTTTCACCTATTACACCACATACTGACGTGTAGGTTTCTATCCTAACACTTACTGTCCTTGGCAGAATTATTTTCCTTTCTAGAAATCCTCACAGCCTACATGAGTTTTCTGACCTTAACTGACCCTGGCTCAGGACTAGATTTCCTCGCATGTATAAGTGTAACTCCGTCACCATTTCTAGCAGAAATACTGAAAGCTACATGCAACACGATTTTCAGTTTCTTGTGGCCATGTTCTTTCCATCTCTGAAAAAAGTTTTGCTTCATCTAACACTACCCTGCACCATCTACTGCATAATCTCTGCCTCCTGAGATTCTTAAAGAGGGGTGCTGTGATTTGCTACCTGCCAAGCCTGTTTTGCTCAAAGAGACAGTTCAGATATTTTAAGAGTTAAACCACAGCAAGAAGCCAGAACAACCAAAACATATTTTGATGAGTCTGCTGTCAGATCTCTTAAAATAATAATAAAGGTACTTCTGACTCTGAAGACTGTCTTTCAAGGAGCAGTAGGACACTCCTCCTTTGGCCCCAGGATTCAATTCTGTAGTCTTATCATCCTGTTGCAAATAGAAGCCTCCCTTTAGGAGGTACATTCTCCTCTCCTAACCCCAGTGGTGTCAGGCCATCTCCTCTGCAGCTCAGATGAGGCTGAGCGCTGTTGCTTTATGGATATGGCAAAGTTCTGGGGAACCAGGACACTTCTTAAGATGTCCAAGTGTAGTGGCATAATTTCATCCAATTCTTTGGTAACAAGTGCACTGAAGGCTATACAAATACTTCAAACCACACTCAGCAAAGGGCAGGTAGAAAAGCAAATGCACACATATATTTAAATGAGTACTTTGTAATAGTTACAAACCTTTTACCAGTAAAAGATAAGAAACTAAACCTGACCCTAGAATACTTACAGTAGATTAACACCCAGAAAAATTCTTTCCTTCACTCAGCTTACTTGATGTTCTGTCTAGGCAACATACTCGGTGCCTTTGCACAACCTTTCTCTTTGGAACACAGAAAGTGTTTTTCATAGGTATCAAAGTGTGCACTACACTAGAAGTTGATGCGTACCCAACACTTCTACACCAGAGACAGGCAAAGAACCTCACCCATCACTCTGCCTTTCAGACATACTTCAACAACAGAAATGCTCCAATATCTATAACAGGAGTGCTTAGAGCAATGGAACAGGTGTCTCCAGGTGTTAGAACAAACTGCTGGATATGGCAGACCAACAAACAGAGACGTGTACACACATACAACTATACAGCTGAATCTGTAAATAAATGAGAGCCACTCCAGAAGTAAAGGTTTCGCTGTGAAGTAAAACAGTTCCATCACAAACAACATTTCTATAATTCCACACTTCTTATTCTTTTAAAAATGATATTCAGCAACATTTCTCAGCAGGAACAGATCATTCTCCTAGAATAAGTTTTCATTATCTATCTACTTCAGTCTGCATTGGCACCTGCTAGTGTTCAAAACATAAAAGCAACCAGACGTAGATTAAGCAGTATATACGGTCTATTAACAAAGTGCATGTAAAAAGGATGTATCTCAAAATAAAATTTAGCCATATAACAATCCCCCATTTGTAATTAAAATTTAGGCTAATTCATCCTATATATTGTTATCCCGAATCTCTCAAAACTGAATCAAGTTCACCACTTCACAAAGCAGAGCAAACATAATCTTAACAGTGCTCCACGTCAGTGCAAAAACAAAACAGAGAATATGAATACTGCAAACCTCACCTACATAAAAGATACAGCATAAAATACCCCATTCATATGATTAATTGACTTTTCAGTAATAAATATCCATAGTAGTAAGCAAGTCTCATAGAGTTAAGTATGAAAAATTAATCTAGACACGAAATGCCGTTTGGTCTTATACACTATCAGGTGTACTTAGTGACCTCCACCAAAATACCTAATAATGGAGAGAAAACTGTGCAGTTTTCCAAGAATCATGTTTTTCATACCTCACTCTACACCTAGGTTTTATATCAGCCTTCCAAAGAGTCGTAAAACATGCATTTTACCTTCCATCCTCCAGCTGGAGAGCTCTCAGTCCTGCCAATAAGGCATCTTTATTTACTCTGCTTAAATCATCTCCAAGAATAACCAAACACGACAGACCTGTGTAAGTCATCGCTATGTGCCCACTATCATAGGGATGGGATACATCCGAACCCTAGAAGAAGAAAAAAAAAGAGCAAGAAATAAAAGGCTGAATGAAACACTGTCACGTCTTTTGTCAGGCATCCAACTGAAAAACAAAAGAAGAAGAAAGAAAAAGAGGTAGACAGTTAATTTCTCTTCACTGATTAGGCTTAGGCTGAAGGCATCCCCTACAACTCTTCTGTGTTAAATAAGCCTACTGCACAGTTCTGCTGCCTTTGTCACTAGGTTAGTATGAAGTTCAGAAAAGATCTTTGCAAAGGCTGACATTTATGCAACAGTGAAGCATATAAACTACATCAAAGTTTATCCTGGCACACCACTAGATGTTGGCTTCCTTGCAGTTGGGTAAACTATTAAAGAGCCAAACCTCTGGAGGTCCTCTCCACACAGATTTTAGAATCTAATACACAAGATGAAAGCAGTGCAGGGGATTACCTGCAATCTGTGTCATCAGATTAGCACCTCGCTTGTTTTCATCTCTACTTTAAAGCAATAATCAGAGCTTGAGCAAAGTATTTAGAGAGCAAATAAAGTCAATTGAGAAGGTTAAACGTAAGCTAAATAACGACAGCATAAATCACAAAATGAGGGACAGAAGACAACAACACAGTTGGGCTACAATTTTACTTTTGCCAGTGATATAAGCACATCCTGAATTGCACCACCGCATGACAACACAAACCACAAGCAACAAGATGCTTTGGGGTACTTACGCTTGTTCATTCTGCAATAATGCTTCTTATTGTGGCACTGGACACCACTGAAAAGAGACTGGATCTGCCCTCTTTTGTACCCAGAAGGAACCTATTTAGGCATTCTAAATCTAAAAGAACCCCAAACCTACTTTTCAGAACATCTTCCCTTTAAGATCTCCATTATTAGGAGGCCAATATCTGTGATGCATTACCTTATTTCAACTATGAAAACCTGCTCCAAAATTCCCAGCATACGGGGTGATACAAACTTGCTTTGACACAAAACAAGTTCTCAGTTTAGAGCAGCTGGTACTTCTAAGCAAAGGAGGTATCTAATCCAAAAACCCTGGACCAGTTCTGAAATGGAAAGGATTCTCAGTGTTCCAGTTCTGTAGTTAAAACTGCTCAAATTGTGCCAAATAAAATATGAGACACACAGCAACAGATGAGAAACATTCTGAAGGGTTCTCTGCCATTAGGACTGACTGCCAAAATATGTCCTAGCAGGTCCAGTCGGTAACTATAAAGAAAACTAAGCTTTTAAACATCCGCATAATTGAAGCCAAATTGCAGTGAGAGGAACAATTAATTTATCCTTACTTAGAATAAGATGGGGCAGGAGATGTGCAGAAGATCCCTCTATTCATTTCACACAGGGTACAGAGCCTGCAAATCAATGTTAACTGAGCACCACCGCTCTGCTGACATGTTTGTACAGCCAGCCCATCTCCACAGCAGTGCTGACATCTGGAGTAATCGAACAGCAACACATTTGTGAAACAGTGCAACTTTGATTTTGGGGAATTTTTTTAAGGCATCTGTAGTTTTCAGTGTTCTCCCTTAAGTAGCAGTTTTTTCACATTACACCTGCATAAAACAACTGGAAATTCCTTTTTCAACAATTTCTCTTTATTGGACTTTTCTACATCCACATAAGTTCCATAGAAGATGTAGAGCTCTGGTGGCCTACAGACATGCTTAAATAATTGAGTCCTTTGTGTCACTCACTGCAGTAAAAACAGGCTGCTGAGAAAGTGTTATAAGCACATATACAGTATCTGTAGTACAATCTTGAAATTGAATTATACTATTCTCTCCTCAAAACTAGATCAATCACTTCAGCATGTGCATGGAGTTCAAATTCTACATCCACATACAAACATTTCAACATGTAGCAGTAGCACAATGTTTTTCCAAACAAGAGTATTAGCAAAAATCTGAGTAAGTGAGGTAGTTTTAATAAGGAGCAGAGTCTGTACTTGTGTGATGCATACAAAGCAAACAGAAGTATCTCCTGGCTGTACTTCATGAAATTCATATCTAAATTAGTACTGCCACCTCCCTCTGCCCTCAAGCATCCACATAAGCACTCACATACAGGTGAGGCAGAAAAGATTGCTGAGGTGCATGATTTCCAAGTGTCATTACACATGGAATCAGGGAAGTGCTCTCAAAAACAGATGCCGGTAGGTTACACGGCTACCTTTACAACTAATAGTATTTCAAAACAGGACCATCTTTTATTTTTTACTCCACATCACATGCACTGCAGAATTTAGGCCAGCTGTAGCATGGCTCCTTGGAGTACTAAGTGCACTGGGGATGTTTTTGCAAGTCAGCTTTCATTCTAAAGGAGTTCAGTGTGTATTACTCCTGTGGAGCAAGCATACTGAAGCATGGTTTTGAAGTCCTCTGCTGATCTGAATTAAAATGCTCATGCAGACATACAGTGAGAAGACAACAACAGGAGAACAACCAGGTTGTCTATACAAGTCAGGTTTTGTGATAACTGCAGTTTTTAGGATGCACTGGAAATGATAACTCGGCTCTTAGAGTGGAGAAAAACAGTCCTGCTCTATATGAGTTACCATCACAGTCTCTGCAATTCAAAGTCTCCTTTAAAATTAACACTCAAAAATGCAAGGTTTCAAACAAAAACAAAAGCAAAAATGCAAATCTTTCAAACATTCAGATCTGGTTCACTGACATGATCAAGTTCTACAGCACATTAACCAGAACAGCTATTTAAGCTTAAAAACTACTGGTGACCCTGAGTTGAGACTGATTCTCTGCTGTGAAAACACAGGCAAGATCTTTCTGAAAGGGGTAAGAAGTGCTACAAAACATTCCTACAGAGGCAGTCTGACTTTTCAAGAAGGTCTTTTCTCACTTGGCATCAAGGTTACAAATATGGATCATTTCAGCCTGGAGAAAATGCAAGACTGTGTCAAGAACACAAAACAGATCTTTTTTTGTTTTTCTCCAAGTGAAAGTATATGTTATTTACCTCAATGTTATAAGTAGTTCCAGGTACTGGCTTTCAATCTGGCCCCTAAAATTGACACGTAACACTTTAAAAGTTTGAAAAGATCTAGATCCATCTGAATCTGTAAGGAGACTGTTAGCCCTCATTTTCAAGTTTGTTCAACCTCTGTAACACCAAAGCTGAGAGAACACAGAACCCACAGCCAACTCAGAAAGAAAAGTCTAAATGACTCATGTTTAAATACAGAGAAAAAAGCGCCCTTCTTAAAAAGTGGCTTTTTGAGTTAAGACTGTCAAGGATTTTTAAGACAGTTCCGTGACTTGGTCAAGTTTTATTTTTCTTCCCAAAGCAAAGAGTTGCAGAGACACCACTGTCAAAGAGTAACAGCTGAAAACAGAAAGGAAATTAAAACAACCAAACAACCAGAAGAGCTATCCTGAAAACATTCAGCAAAGTTGAGAGAATCTAATGTATGCCTTGATTCTTTTATAGTACCTTGTAAGGCTCATAGTTCCAAGAGAGATCTGGCTACCTCCAGCATGGCAGCTTCCCAGAGTTCAAAGATGAAACCACTATAGTGGCACATAATAAATAAACAATTGCCAATGCAAGTCCAAAATGATTACCAATACTTAAAATAAGGAATGAAGAAAAAAGACTAGGCCTTAAACATAACTTGTTCACTCTGCAGACTGGTTAATGTAATATAAGGACAGCCTGCAATAAATTACCTTATTTAAGTCTGAGGCACACCCGTTCTATTCCAATTTAGCACTATTAAGCTTCAAATTAAAATACTAAAAAGAATACTAGCCACTCATGGATAATGCCATTTGGCATTTCTGGATTTTTGTCTTAAGAAAGCTATACAAGATGTCAGAATTATATGCAGAACTCATCTGTCCAGCTTTATGCACTAGGGAGACTTGAAAAAGGTTATAAAACACATGCATTGGTTCACGTACTACAATGCATGACACTGACTCAAGCCTTTGACAAAATGTGACTGAGCGTTTTTATGATCTCAGTCTGGTAAAGTTATGTCTTTATTCATTCTTCAATGCTGCTATACCACAGTAAAAACACAACAAATAAAATGGTTATCATTCTGGACAAAATGTCCAGCATACAGATAGACAAAATCATTAAGCAATGGGCTAACAACTGGCTGGCAGATCAGGCACAAAGGGGCTACAGTGGGGGTAAATGTGCTTGTATCAGGCTGGCAGCTAGTCACCAGTGGGGTTCCACAGGGCTCCATTCTAGTGCCAGATCTGTTAAGTGCTTTCATCAATGACTTGGGATACAGGACTTGAAAATATACTAACTCAGTCTGTGGATGATACTAAATTGAGAAGAGCTGCTGACTCTCTTTGAGGACTTGACAAACAAGAGAGCTGGGCAATCACCAGCCATGTGCAGTTTAACAAAAGCTGCTTTTTATCTTTTTAGAACAAATCTCTCTCTCTGCTCTCAGGAAGCTTAGTTGGTTTTGTTGGGAAAGTTCATCCCTTTCGCAGGTGCTCACTGAAGACCTGACCTTGAAAGTCCAGGCAGACTGCTGATACTCTGTGATGTTTGTAAACTTCGAGCACCGCTATCTCACTTCTGTAAAGAGAAAGAAACGGCTGCATTTTCCCTTTTACAGCTGCATGCAGAGGGAGCTGCTATTTTTACAGAACTTGGGATTTTTAAGCAGCCTCCCAGTCTCTCCCTTGACTCCCTCGTGCATTTTTTGAATGCTCACCTGATAACATTGTCAATTTCCCAGAACGCACGACTCATCATTTCACTCAGTCTTTGTATTTATCGTACTCTGAAGAAGCCTTCCTGCAGACCAGAGAACACCGAGTGGCAGAGTGTGGAGAGGCCTGGGAGAGGCTTCAGAGAGATGGACATCCTCGGTGTCGTGGAACTTTACTCCTGAACACCTGAAAGACCCCGAGAGCCTAAACAGATATTTGAGACAGGAATGTTGCGGTTCAGGCAGATCTGAGGAGGCACAAATGATCTGGGGCCTGGTTAATGCCTATCAGACCTTACTCAATACTGTCCCAGAGAGGGAGAGAGTTACTGAAATCAAGAGTCTCTGCTGAGATGGTCATTAGTACATGCCAGAACCAGGCCTTCACCTTCTAGAAGCAGATGTTATTAGCCAGAAAAGAAAGATACCCCGTCAAAGGCAATCTGATGCCCGAGAAAAAAAAATGGACTGATATGGAAAAAGGCATCAGTTATTTGAGAGAATACGCTGTGGTGGAAATGTTACACAGCCCCACTTTCCTTCCTGACGAGCCAGAGCAAGAGCATGATCCTGAGAGTCAGGTGTACACCAAATATGTGGTGCATTTTCACAAGGACTGCACCAGAAAGGGATGCCAGTGCATTTGCAGCAATGTATGGCAGAGGGGAAAGAAGGCTCCTTATAAATGAACTGATTAATGAACTTTGAGACTATGAGTAACATTTAACCCCCCTACGAGCTTGTGTTTCAGCCACAGCAAACGTAGCTGAGGAGGGGCCAATCAACTTGGCTTCCTCCCAACCTGCATCATCCAACGTCTCAGCTATCAAAAGAAGACATCCTCCTGCTCGTGCAGGTGACAACAGTAAGACTACGTCGCGTTTTACCTTGTGGCGTTACCTACATGACCAGGGAGAAGATATGAAGAAGTGGCATAAAAAACGCACTCCTGCACTTCAAGCACGGGTAAAAGAATTGCAGGGCAGATCAGCCACCAAGGCAAACTCCCCCCAGAAGATGATTGCTCCACTTGCTGCAGGACACGGTGATAGCTGTAAGACCAACAGAGGTAACAAACAGAGGGGCCCTGCCCCCAGTCAGGGTGGGGAAAGGGATAATAGAGTACATTGGACTGTGTGGATTTGATGGCCCAGCACATCAGAACCACAGACATATAAGCCTCACTTGTAAAGACTGGCAAAAACATCCTATTGTGATGGGCCCAGAGGCTCCATGCATACTTGGTATTGATTACCTCAAAGGGGATATTTCAAGGATCCCAAAGGGTATCAATGGGCCTTTGGAATAGCTGCTGTAGACACAGAGGGTGTTAAGCAGATGCTTGTTTTGCCTGGCCTATCAGAATATTCATCTGTTGTGGGGCTGCTGTGAGTGAAAAATCAACAGGTACCAGTTGCTACAAAGTCAGTGCACAGACGGCAGTACCACACCAATAGGGATTCCTTGCTTCCCATTCGTGAGTTGATTAATCAGCTGGAGAATCAGGGAGTGATCAGCAAAATTTGCTCACTTTTAACAGCCCCATATGGCCAGTGCGTAAAGCTAGTAGAGAATGGAGGCTGACGGTAGATTAACCCATGGCCTGGATGAGGTCACATCTGAGTGCTGCTGTGACAGACATGTTAGAACTCCAATATGAACTGGAGTCAAAAGCAGCCAAATTGTGTGCCATCACTGACATTGCTAACGTCATCTCCATTCCTTTGGCCACAGAATGTAGCCCACAGTTTGCTGTCACCTGAAGAGACATTCAGTACACCTGGAATTGTTTGCCCCAGGAGTGGAAACACAGCCCAACCATTTGCCATGGGTTGATCCAAGCTGCACTGGAACAGGGTGGTGCTCCTGAGCACTTACAGTACATTGATGACATCGCGTAACACAGCAAGGGAAGTTTTTGAGATAGGAGAGCAAATAATCCAGATCCTTCTGTGTGCTGGTTTCGCTATTAAATGAAACAAAGTGAAGGGACCTGCTCAGGAAACTCAGTTCCTAGGTGTAAAGTGGAAAGATGGACATCATTACATCCAGGCAGAAGCAACTGACAAACTCACTGCCTTGTCTCCACCCACTAGCAAGAAAGAGACACAGCCTCTTCTGGGAGTAGTGGGCTTTTTTGGAGGATGCACGTTCCAAACCACAGCCACATTGCGAGCCCCCTTCATCAGGCTATGCGGAAAAAGAATGATTTTACGTGGGGCCATGAGCAGCAGCAGGCTTTTGAGCAAGGATGTTAGGAAATATTACTTCTCAGAAAGGGTGGTCTGGCACTGGAATGGACTGCCCAGGGAGGTGGTGGAGTCACTGACCCTGGGGGTGTTCAAGGAATGACTGGATGTTGTGTTGAGGGACATGGTTTAGTGGGAGCTATTGGTAACAGGTGAATGGTTGGACTGTATGTCTTTTCCAACCTTGGTGATTCTGTGATTCTAAGTTAAACAGGAGATAGCCCATGCCGTGGCCCTGGAGCCAGTATGGATGGGACAGGATGTAAAGAATATCCTCCACACTGCTGCTGGGGAGAAAGGTCCCACCTGGAGTTTGTGACAAAGAGCCTCAGGAGAGACCCAAGGCCGACCGACCCCTGGGATTTTGGAGTTGAGCCTACAGGGAGGTTCAAAGAATGCTACAGTCCAACTGAGAAGGAGATCTTAGCCACATATGAAGGGGTTTAGTCTGCTTTTGAAGTAGGCAGTACTGAAACACAGCTCCTTCTGGCAGCTTGAATGCCAGTGCTGAACTGGATGTTCAAAGGAACATCCTGGGTGAACTTGTTGGGTGATGCAGAAAAATGCGGATATTCAGTGTGTACCAGAAGGAAATTTGATGTTGGGGGAGTGCAGCCAGTGATTCCGTGCATATATATGTATATATAGGTTTGTGTGTGTGTTTATTCCTAGTTATTGTGGTTTATTTGTATATATTAAGCATGATGTAGTGATGTAAAATAAGGACCAGATCGTTGCCGCTGTGTATAATTATTTTGGGGTCCCTTGTTTCCTTTTTCCAGAGGTGCAGAGAAGAGTCTAAAGGGGAAGATGTATGAGGAGTGACCGAAGACCTTTGATTTGTTCAGCCCAGAGCAGAGGAGCTGAGGGGAGGTCTCATAGCAGCTACAGCACTCACAGGGAGTGAAGGGACAGTGCTGAGCTCTGCTCTCCAGTGGCAGCAACAAGGCCCAAGAAAATAGCACAGAGATGCTTCAGGGAAGGGTCATGATGGGTGTGAGAAAGAGTACTGAACAGAGGTTGGTCAGGCACTGAAACAGGTTCCTCAAGGCAATGGCCATGGCCTGAAGCTGCTGGAGTTCAAGAAGCATCTGAACAGTGCTCTCAGATATGGGGTTTGAACTGTGGGTGAAGGCAGCAGTTGGACCCAGTGATCCTTCTGAGGATCAATATCCTTACTTGGGATATTCTGTGACTGTGTGGATTTATTTAAGCAAACGGTTAGAAAAACAAATGGTTTTGTTCTGACTAAATTGGTCATTTTTTAATATAAAAACATACTGAAATGACTGTACTATTTTCTATTTAAACTTCAATTATCAGTAGAAGTCCTACAATATTTAGGTTGTAAGCAGAAGTTTTGCTTCCTTCCCTTCAACTCAGTGTACTGTAAAATTGCTACTGAGATTAATTCCAATTAAAAAAGAGGATTAATTCATTTTACTGCAGAGCTCACTGCGGACACCATCTGTAGTGCAAAAGAAAATAAATATCAAAGCAAATCACGAGACAGTTGACCTTGCCTGTCACATGCTGCTGTATTACCTGGTGTTGAGATGTAAAGCTTCTCTTCACTATTATTTTTTCCTTGTTAGAAAGTATAACTTATGAAAATTGCTGCTACATGTATCTGATGGACTTACAATGGAAACAAAGAGTTACAAGCAATCGGTGGGATAGAGTATATTAACGTAAGAGTATATTAACACTCCTACAGGCTACTAAGAACCATAAAGTTATGCTGCTAAGAGTGAGTAAAAACAAGGTCAGAACACACCTCACACTTAAGCCAATTCAAGCATTTTTATGATCAGCAACAGTTGTAAGTACACACATACAACGACCTTTGCTCTCAGTTTCACACTGCAGGATAAAGTCAGAAGGAATTTAAGCGTGACTATCTTAAATAGCAGTAAGATAAAATACTTATAATTCAGTGATCTTTCAGGTTTTCCATGTGCTCTTTAGAGAAGTTTGATTTTTCATTCTCGAGCATAATAAAAAGAAATAGCCCAGTTCTTTCAAGTCTTTCCTTTTCCAACCATTTCAGACCTTCTGTACTACTGTTAGCAGCCTCTGCTCACTGATTTTCTTCCCTGCATCAATGGCACTTTGGTTTTGTATAGACTAAACATGCCAGAACTTCTATGGGCAACACAGGATCCTTCCCTTAGAGTCATTTACAAGGTGGGATGAGCAGAGCCTTCCTTATGTTTGAATGGATATCAGAGGCAATTAAATATCCATGCACAGTCATAGGAAGAAGACTGAAGAACAGCACATCCTGCACCATTTAATGTTGACTTTTTCTACCTTTCTCTACCTGATAGCTGATAACTAGAGAAACTTTTGTATGCATTACAGATAAGAAAAGCATAAAATGAAGAAAAGCATTCTTTGCTTTTCTGATCTGCAATGCATAAGAAAACTTGTCTAGCAAAAGAAAAGCACTCTCTGCTTTTCTGACCAAACCCCGATTTTTACTCCAGCTTCTTCACTGCCTCTGAAATACAAGTATCACCATTTCAGTAGGACTGCACGATTCTTAAACACACTGCAAACGTTTCCATGTATCACCAGCAGCAAACCCCTACTTTCTAGATATTGCACAATTCTTCAGCTGTTGTTATAAAAAAGATACAAGATAACTTACAGACTAGTTGTAAAAGCACCTCTCCAAACACATGTAACTAACCTTGGAGGGATTGAATGGCATCCCTAAATACGAAGAGCCTCTGAATCCACAGCGATTCAAGTTTGATTCTGGAAAAGATAAAAAATAAAGACTTATCCAGTTTGCTCTGCTGAAACATTCACTATTAGCCATAATTCTCTATTCAAAATCAAGATCTGTTAGTGCAACATCATTCACGGTACTATAAGAACCTGCACGTGTCCTACAGTATGTTCCCAACTTCAGTCTATTATCATTCTGATTAGCACAAACAATAACAAACAGGAAACAACAAACCAACCAACCCCCCCCCCCCCCCCCCAGAAACCCAAAAGCGAAATCAATTCTACTGTCATAACAAAATAACAGGTTTTTCTTTTTCTTTTTCCTCCCCAATTTGGTGGAGATAGCTGTTGACATCAGCAGAGAATTCTCCTCCAGGCTTCCAGGAGTCAAACAAAAAAAGATTACTCCCCTCTAAGTACGCACCAAGTTAATACAATCTTCCCTTCTCTGATTTCCTGACTGTCGATACCCTCTGTTCCCACGTACAATTGTTTTATGATACTTTGCTACACGTACAAGGACAAACACGCTATCTGTTGTTCCAAGCTAGCACTGCTTTTACTGTTAGACTGATACAGTTAAAACAAGGTGAACAGCAATTTTCTTTTAATTTGGGCCATTCCTCACCCTCATTCAAAACACAGGTGCAAGAATATTTTTCACTACCGAACACCCCTATGATGTCTTAAATGTGTCAAAATACCTAGGCATGTAGTATGCAAAGTGTGTGAAAAATATGTTTTAGAACTAATTACTGTACAGCTTTTGCACAGCAAGTACTGTTTCTTTACTCCTCGAATCCGAAAGTAAAAGCCTAGTGACTACTATAGTTCCACAGTACTCAAGTGTTCTCAAGTTGTCTCTCCACGGCTGTTTTCCTTCAGCCTTGGATCCAAGAACCCTCATGGAGATTAGGGAAATCTGCACCCTTCCACATTGTCTGCTCCCAAAGTAATGCCTTCTATTTCTGTTGGCCCTCAACTTCAGAAGTGGATATTGGTGCTTGAACTTTCCCACCAGTACTCTTGTTACATTTTGTTGCCACAAAGGAGCAGCATTACCACATGCTGCCTGACATGGAAGCTCTGGTCAACTCTGCTGGTATATATTTTTATAATAAGCATGGCATGCAGGCTCTTTTCCATCACTGGTAAGAACGCACAGCTAATGGTGGTGACTGTGTTGAAAAATAGCCTTTAGTAGTTGAGAATTTGCTCTATTAGTCAGCGTTCTTCTCATCTACTGTATTTTCCGCAGAAATAAACAGGAAACTGTTATAAACTTTCAGGGTGACCTACATAACAACAGACATAAAGCTGAAAGTCCTAAATAAGTTCACTATGTAATGTGGTCTACCAATTACGTGCAGTTTGTCACACACACAGAGTTACCATCCATTCCCTCACCCTGCTGCCACCCCCCTGCTGATGCAGCCCAAGATACTGCTGGCAGCTTTCTGCCCACCAGAACACCAAGCCCTTCTCTGCAGAGCTGCTCTCAGTTCTTTTCCCAGTCTGTACACACATCTGGGATTGCCCCA
This sequence comes from Excalfactoria chinensis, assembly GCF_039878825.1. Taxonomy (NCBI): domain Eukaryota; kingdom Metazoa; phylum Chordata; class Aves; order Galliformes; family Phasianidae; genus Excalfactoria; species Excalfactoria chinensis. Next base: position 75,029,078 of record NC_092857.1, on the reverse strand, counting down.
ACCCAAGTACAACACCTTGCACTTGGCCTTACTGAATTTCATTAGGTTCTCATGGACCCACTTCTCAAGCCTGTCCAGGTTCCTCTGCATAAAACTCCTTCCTTCTATTGTGTCAGCTGCACCACTCAGCTTGGTGTCATCAGCAAACTTGCAGAGGGTACACTCAGTCTGTTCCAAGTTGCAGAAGATTCTGAAATGCACAATAAACACTATTCTGAAGGACTACTACTCTAAGGTCCCAAAGCCTGGTGCTCAAAAAGCATCATGGTTTGAAAAATAACGCAACATGAATAACTCTGGCAGGGGATAACTAGAATTCCTATTTCTTAAGTAAGAGACTTTCTAGTGGAAGAAACTGTCATTAACATGTCCCCTTTTCACTAAAATCTAACCATGTCAAATATGCTTAAGTAAACCATAAATTACACTTTGAAATAGCACAAATTCGGAAAGCCTTAATTTAGAAGACAGTTTTTACCCTGCTGACATGTAACTTAGCCTGCTATGAAGAAAGTCATGCTACAATTAGAACAGCTTTGCAGTCAAACAGAACTCAGATTCTAGTCGCTAGATGGAAGAACTCAACCTGGAAAGGCTGATCCTTATCATGAATGATAATACATTGTGAAGGTAGAACAGCAATATGAAAACTCAGGCACAGCTGCTTTTGGTGAGTTACCCTGACTGGCGTCTTACACGACAGTGACAGACAGTTAAAAGACACAATAAAAAATGAACTACTTGAAAGAAATCAGAAGCCATTAGTCCCTTAAGATGTTCAGCTCCTCTGCAATGTTTTAAAACTTCTATTGCTCACCAAACTGTTATCAACTGGAAACTGCTACAGGTAATACTCATATGCTGTATTTCAGACTGTACTGCTGTCAGTGATCTAAAATCTTGTTTGACCAGTTGCTTTTGGTCTCCAATTCCAGGCTTTACACAGAATAAACACAGTGGTTTGACTTTCCAGCACCCTTACTACTGTGTAATCTCAAAAGTGAAATTATATTCCCTCTTCCGAAGAAAAAAAATACATACATATTGCCATGAATGTGGACACAACAGACTATTCTCAGAGCTTCAAGACTGCAAATGAATGCTTAATTTATAGTTGCAATCCTTGAGCTAAAAAAATACAGTGCTGAGCTAATAAAAGGAACTGCTAAATAGAAAGTGAAAGCAGATCATTTCTAAGCAGATAACTGATATGCTGACCTCATGTTCTTCCTGTTGCACACACAAGTTCTGAACCAAATGGAAACCCAAGGGAAATTATGGGGAAAAAAAAACACTGTCTTTCAGTTTAAGCACAACATCTCACGTTCTGCAAAGTTCATTTTACAACTTTAATAAAAACCACTTGTACTTCCGATCTTATGAAGTAGGTTAGAATTTGATTAGCATTACTTTCTTGAGCTGCAAATAGCCAGTCAGTAACAGAAGCAGAATTATTAAAGAAATATACTCTAATTAATAAAAATTAATCATAATTTATGTGCCTTGTAAAAAAAATGCTGGATGAATCAGTTCAAGCTCCCAATCATCAGGTGAAATACTGAGCATAACTGCAGGTAAGAAATGGTACCACCTAATGTTCACTTTCAGAGTTAAGCGTACTTCACTACTTTTTGAAATAGTCAAAGATAAACAGCTTAATAAGCTTTATATCACTCAATGCACGTCTTACAAGCTAAGCAAAAAGACGCATGGAAAAAGCCTTCATATGTGACGACACAAATAAATAAATTTAACCATTTTCACAAACCAAAAGGCTCCACATTCACATAAGGAGCTGAGATTTTACCTTGAGGATAACCACACAATATAAGTATATTTAAGTGCCAGAAAGTCCTTACTGCATCAGAGCTCCAAGTGATAACCAGAGGTGACTTATTTCAAGAGCTAGGAGCTTTCTTTTTACAGAAAATGCACTCATGTTATTTTCTTCTATGATCAGCCTTATATGAAAAGAGTGACACACTTTACTATTAGTTCTTCCCATTCATATTACCCATCTTATACACCTTTAAAATGCAAACCAAGAAACCAAAGCTTTAGATAGTCCAAGACAGCCAGCATACCCACATAAAGATAAACATAATCAATTCTTACATAACTGGATTAAAGCACAATTTATTTATATATAATTAAAACACTAACGAGTGCCACAAAATGCAAAGCTGCATCTCCAGCAATGGCAGTCCATGATACATCCAGCTACATACTTCTAATAAAGCCAGTCAAATGGATCATTTGGAAGAAAATTGGTATTTTTGCTCAAGAAACATGCTCTAGTATTAGATATGGAGGTTGGTGGCACTGCCTGCAGCAGTGGGGCTGGAACCCCTTCTTGAGATCCCTTCCAACCCAAGCCATTGTATGATACTACGATTCTGTGATTCTATTAACTGAAAGCTTACATGTAATAACAACCTCAGAAACTGTTAATGACATTTTCTCAATGTTTTTTTTCCCCACTTTTGATACGCCACGAAGAATAAAAAATTACAGCTAAATTAAGAAACTTTCATCTCCCTGATGCAGTCTAACAATTTTCATGGATTTTGAAGGTTCGATGCAGTGCAAATGAGAGACATTTCAGCTCTCCTTAGGGTGCAGTCTCTCAGTAAAGCAAAGCCAGCTCTCAAAGTGCAGTCTTATTCTTTTTCCAATGCTGGGCTGGCATTAGCACTCCTGGCCAACTGTTTTATTACATAAATAAATGCGTGCCTTTTTGATGCTTCCACATGGTAAATAGCCTTCCAAGCAGAGTCAAACAAATTCCTTTGTTGTTACATGCTAGGATAGGGATGAGAATGACCAAAGAATTGTCTCTTCTGCCTGTTTATAATTAGTCTACTGAAGTCCAGAGCACTGGATTCACAGTTTTTCGGAAGTGCTGGATGGACTTTAAATATGGATTTTAAATATGCAAGATAGCAGGCTACAACTTCTTACACTGAGAAGAACTTTGAAATTTGAAATTCTGTCCAGGCCCTGCTTTAGGAGAAGGAAAACGAGCTCCGACAGAACAAAAATCTGATGAGCTTAAAGAAGTCTGTCATCGATCCTTTTAAAATGTCACTAGCGCTTCAGAAAGTACATCTTAGTCCAAATACATAATTTCTGATAAGGCTTGTAAGAGACCCTTCCCCATCAACCTTGAAAAGGATAAAAGAATTCTTAATGTGAATGCAGCGAACACACAAACAAAACAAGCACACGGATTAGACATGCACCTAAGCAGAACATTTGCTACACGTGAAGGAAAAGTAAAATCACCACAATCTACAAAGACAACGTCAATCTATTTTGATATTTATAAAAGAAATTAATAAATTCAAGCAATCATGTAGCAACACTAAGCTTCCGTGTGAGGTTCACAGTTACGATGGGTGACACACCACTCCCTTCTCCTAGCTGGTATTGAGACAGTTTCTAAAACATCTGAGCTGAAATTAGTTACGGTACCAGAACACCACTTGGACACAACTCCTGTTTCACAAGAGCCACAGGAACTGTTTCTGCAGTAGAGCCACAGAAGAACATACATTATCCTGACAGAACTTGAGCTTTCTGTAGTACGTTTCAGTCAGGTTCACAAAGAATGCCTTTGCTTTCTTAGTCAGCAAGATCAAGATCTTACCATTTTGCATGAATGACCTTTGGTTTCACGTAAAGATTTTAAAGGCTAAAAATGCATTAACTGAAGCTTTTCTTAGCCATCAGGCTTATCACACACCAATACATAAAAATACACTAAAAAAATATCACAGTATGTGGTAGATTTTAACTAAGTCTTCTCAGTAGAAAATTCAGAATTTGGTTTATAAGTTCTGCAATACTCCTAAACATTCACTCAGCCGCTCCCTTACATCCCTCTTCTGCACAAGAGGACAGGCAGATTGAAGCAGAGGCAATTAACGACGTGAAGAAAAAGCTGTGCGGATTAAGGAAAGCAAAGAAGGAGTTTGCTCACTGCTTCCCATCAGCAGGCAGATGTTTTGCCAATAATCTTAAGGTTACTGGAGTTTTTTATAACTCTGTAAGTGACACAGTTAAACAGTGTTATAACAGACATGTATGTCAAAGAAACTGCAATAGAGCATCTCCTAAAAAGCAGGCCTTTTTTCTTTGTTACTTGGAAAGGATGCAACAAGCTAGCTGCCATTAACTAGATATGGACAAAAGCTTTTTGCAATCAAAAGCTCTGGCCCTGCAGCATACCAAAGTTTAGCTTTTTTCTTTTTATTTTAATCCCTTCTCACCCCCCCATCCCCAAAGGGGCCAGAAGAAAGAATCAAGGTTCTACTGCTTGGAGGATGCCCAATAGCAAATACTAAAATCACTATATGCTATTGAAGGCACGTGTTATAAGAGAATATACATTCCCACTCTGAACATTTGGTCATCCAGTATCTAGTTTGTTGCTGTTAACATTACTCATATCTTACATAACGTATCTATCCATCAGGTAACACAGAATTGGAATAATGTGGAAACATTAGTGGTAGACCACACAGAACACTGTAATCAGCAAAAGCAAATAAGCCCAAGATTAGATTTCTTATGAACTGGAGAGAAGGCTGGACTTCTGTGGGGAAAAAAAAGATACCTATTTAAAAGCACAGAATGCTGTGCCAGTGGAATCTTCCCCAGAGTTACTGCCCTGTAATTTAATATTTTGTTAAATGCTAGGGCAAAAAAAAAACCAACATGGCATACCTTTCCTGGATTTTTAGACTCTATTTGTTTTCAGGAATTACACTGACCTTCCTAGAAGACTTTTGACAATGGGATTATCCCAGATACTGGGTAGGTAGGAAAAAAACCCTCAAATTTTATGAGAATTACGGTGTACTATCAAAGACAAAAATAAAATAAAATAAATAAAATAAAATAAAATAAAATAAAATAAAATAAAATAAAATCCCAAAAAAACCACTCTAAACTTTTTTCTTGCTTCACTGTTCTGTCAGGATGCAGTCCTGAAGACTGGGTCACAACAGAAAGTGTTCAATTCCTACAATTACAGCATGTTCACCTTGGAAAACAAGAATCCTAACACTACAGAATAGGAGCCTTCTCATGTGGGAACAATTATGTGATCCAAAACCTCAGTTTTCTCTTATTTGTCTCAGAATACAACAAAAGAAAAGAATCTATTAGAGCTGACGTGGATCTTGCAGTTTGTAAGTTGCCACAACAAGAAAGAGAACTTCTTTATGACTGCAAATGTCTGTAAGCAACCTTGACTTCCACATGCTCATTTCATAAACGTTCTTCTCTTTCACAGAAGAGCACCTATCTCTGCTCTGTGAGCAATCCCCAGTTCAGTACCGAACATGCCAGTACCTCGCATCATAAAATAGCAGTGTTGTACTCACAGCTTCCTTCTTTCAATTTCCTCTACAGCTATTAGACACTCAAAATGCCAAAAATATCCTCTCTGTCAACTCCTATCAATTCACCTGTAGAGGGACACTTCCTGTAAGCCCCCTACCCAGCATGGAGCTGTTGTGCACCTTCCAGTCTGGGAACAGCTGAGACACACCAGCATCATTATTACTCAAAATATTAGGTAAATTAAAATAGCTTTTTCATTTCAAAACTGGAACTGTACACATCCTTTTTGCTTCTTAAATTTTATATCTTCCTTTTTCCAACAGGTGTTCCAAATAACTATATTTGTGCTCATTGCTTCTGGCATGGCTACAACTGGGGGAAGTCAATATAACCATTACTAGATCCATCGATACGGCTTATTCAAAATGCACTTCTTTTGGGAAAAGGTGAGACATTTCTCTGAGATGCCTCAAGGTGCAGCTTCGTTATTATTTTATACTGTCTTACCTTGAAATTCATTTCACAGCTTCACTTTTAATTACATGAAGAAGGTGAAACTAAACACTTCTACCTTTATTTTTTAAGAGGGTGTTGTCTATTTCTAAGAATTGCTAGATATTGCTATTTGAAATTATGAAGGTCAAGTTTGTGGTTTTTTGTTGCTTTTTTTTTTTTTTTTTTTTTTAAAGTCATACACTATTTACGCAGGTAAAAAGCAAAAGTAAAGAAGTTATTATCAATAAATAAAAACTAAAAACTCACTCACTGTCTTCTGTGGGAAGGACCTGAAGGGAATAAATCCATTCTATTATATCATCTTTGTTCACCACATCTAAGGAATCCAACATATCCAGACCAGAGAGCGCGAAAAATGCAATTGTCAACCTAAAAGAAAAAGATAAGGCTTACACTTCCCACCATAAATATAATGGGGAGATTAACATATGGTAGCAGAAATAGAATTATCTACAATTCTCAGCCTATGAGAGTGGTGTAACACATACAGCCTAAATCAGACAGCATGAAACTTATCTCCTGAACAAAATCATGCTCTTTGTATTGTAACAATTTCATTGTCTCAACAAGACTTTCCATGTAAGCCACCCCTCCTGGTATAAGGATATGATGCAACGATAATGATTCAGACGTTAACTAAAAAAGGTTGTTAACACATGGAGAGATGGCTCTCTTCAACAAATTTTTACATGAACTATCCTACAAGTATGCAGTTAAGTAGAAGATAACCTTGAAATGACTCAAGTTGTCTCTTAATGTCTCCCAAACACAACTTCAGATGCTTGGAAGCCAGCAAACAGCAAGAGCTCCTTTGTAACTAATCAGTACACACACAGAGGCACTCAGAATGAATTACCTTCCATAGGCACTTAGTTCTTGTCTTTAGGTACAGAGGAGCCTAGATGACTGATTAAATTAAGCATCTAAAATTGATAAAGTTAAATGCAAATATCCAACACAGCAGTGAACTCCATAGTAGCTAGCATGCAGCAGTTCCTTCTTGCCCATAACTCTTTTCTTTCCATTGCTGTGTGCTACCATAGATGTTAATAAGGCTACATTTTTAAGCATCACCTTACCGGGAATTTGGGTTTCAGTGACCCAGCACCGTCCCTCAAATGGATGCATGAGTGGCACAGAGCACCATGGGGACAGCACTGGGGGACAAACCTGAGATAGCCTATATCTTGAGATGGCAAAAATATTTATGTAATAGTACCTTGGAAGTTCTGTCTTGGATTAAAATTAGCTGGATGTCTACTTTGCCATTCACAGTAACATCTGCATCTTCTAGAAATTCTTGCTCTTCTTTTACCAGATACACTGATGGACTGTGAAACAGCTGCTAAACAGGCAAAAAATACTGCTCAGCATGGTTAGGAAAACAGACAAGTTAGTGCCAGCTTTCCTTAATGAACTAAGTGATAATTTGCAGTTTCCCCATAGGCTGCCGATCCACCTTGGCCACCAGAAGTTGGTAACTCTGAGGAGAGATGTAGACAGAAGTCTCTAAAGCCATTCAATCTCTGCCTGTGGTCCTGCACCAGAACCACAAAGAGTAGGGCAAGAAATAATAATAAATGGTGAAGTGAGTCAGCCTGAGATGTGGCTCAATAGGAATTCTTATAATTAAAACAGCAGCCAAATGATGATGCTGCAGACATTCCTTTCAACACAGTGGCACAATCTCAAAGGGTGACTTTCCTGCCTGTGGACTAACCTGCTGCTACAGGTTATTCACAAGTGTTTTTTAAGCAAATTAGTTCTCCTGCAGAACTGGTCTTACTTAGGAATACAATTCATAAGCAGTAAACAGAACTTATCTGAAGAACAGTTAAGCTAATGTTACATCATTCTACACTATATTTTAGTTTGACCCTCGGCTTACCTATTGCTTTTCATACCAGCCGTACACACAAAAGGCTTTATTTAACTTGTCACTTGCTTGCTACTAAGCACTAACACCTCTCATTCAAAAAACTCCCTCATGCACCTCCAAGTCTTAGTAAAAACATGCAACACAGAATAGCACAGAGATCCATTACTGCAAGTATTCATTTCAGAATGAAAGTATAAACTTGCTTTGCAACCCCTGTGTTCTAAAACATGTTTCTTTACTAGTGCAACTACTAATAAAGTTTCTGATCACAGAAAGCATAAAAAGTGTATCTGCACACCAAGATACTTCAGTGTGTAACAGAATTATTACTTCAGTCATCCGATTGCTACCAAAGTGCAAGATTAACACTAAGAATTATATAAACTTTTGCCATCAATCAGATCTGTGTAACCTGAAGTCTGATCCTGGACAATAACCTAACACTTCAATCAAAGTCACTATTTAAACAACAATAACTCTAAAGATACATGCTTGGGCACAGTACTTTTTTTTATGTATTTGTTTTATTTTTTAAGAAAACTCTGTATGTGATACTTTCTGATTTTCATAAATGCTAAGTTCAATAATCTTTTACTGCAAATATTTAGTGGCCTTTTCACACTACGCTGCCTAATTGAGGTAAGCTAAGCTACTTCTAGAGAAGCACAAACCTGTAAGCTCCAGGGCTCAGCAACTGCTTTAAGCTATGCTCAAATACAGAAGGGCTGTAGGTGCAGAAGATGCAACAATAAGCCCTGTTTGGACTAATAATTATAATAATAATACATTGGATAAACAAACGTAAAAAGTTAAGTCTGACTTCATTTAGGGTGGACTGTTTTAACAGTACCAGTATTGCTAAGGAGTGGCCTATACAGCATGCTGGAATCCACATAACATGGGCAAGAACATCCTGCACCACTGAGCACAAAGTGCTCCCCATACAACCATCTGATATCATGTCTTACTCCTCTATGAGGTGCTGTCCCAGCTCACAAAGAATTAACTGACTCAGGCTCCAGAGCTAAGAGATAACTGCTAGCACACCTCACCTGACACACAGCATGAAATCTAAAAGCTTCATATACACCAGTTTAGGGAGAGCAATTGTTTTCACTGCAGTGCAGTCAGCCAAAGCCAATCTCACAACGTTTTTCACCTTTGATTTAGCTGCGTTTCCCAAACTCATCTGCCATGGAACCACACAAATGCAGAAATGAAAGAGATAAGAACAGAAAAGTTACACACTTCTCTCAGCTGTTGCACTAGTTGAGCAAGACGACGTCTTTGTGGTTCAAACAAAAAACAATGAGATGAGATGGTTGTGATTTTTATTCTCATTAGAGGACTAAACTCGCGTATGCTCGTCAGCCAAAAATTAACGTGTTCTGAAATAGTTTCAAACTGACAACCCCAATTTTCAGAAAACAGGGCATTTTCAGTACTGTATGCTCACTACAATACACTGACACCAGGTATTTAGTGGCTACATATTTAAGTTTGGTCAAGTTATTAATTCCTAAGGAGTTCTCATAACCATTGGCATTATTTGTTACAGCTGGGGAAGAAGTCATGTAAACTAGAGCCTGTTTCAACTCTGTGGCAGACTGCATTATCTTGGCAAAGTAAATCACGGAACAGAAATGCCTAGGCTGGCAATGACTTCTGGAGATCACTTGTCTCACCTTCTGCCAAAAGCAGGGCCTTAGATTAGATTACCTGGGGCCCCAAAGGGCCAAATCTTTAAGAGACATCCCACCGCTTCCCCCAAGCAACTTATTCATAATGAACTGCTCTAAGTTACTTTTCTTACATCCATAGAACAGCATGGGGTAGAAGGGGCTGTAAAGATCATCCAGTTCCAACAAGCTTGCCTGGTTCAGGCAGCCTACTATCCAGCTTGGCCCTGAATGCCACCAGGGATGGGACACCCACAATTTCTCCGGACAGTCTTTGCCACACTCTTAGTGAAGAATTTCCTCCTAACATCTAAGATAATATACCCACTTTTAGTTGAAAATCATTCTCCTTTGTCCTGTCACTTCCAGACTGTGTAAAAACTCAGCTTCCTTCTTTTTTTTAAGCTCTATTTAAATACTTAGAAGCTACAATGAAGTCTCCCCAAAGCCATCTCCACTGCAGGCAGGATTCCCCCTGAGGCAGCTTAGTCTCACAGCCCCTTGTCATGTCACTGTGCTCCCTTTTGAAGGCCGCACCTCCACCTTTCCCTGAAACTATTTTCTAGACAATGGATGGCAGTGATTCTTCTTGAGCTCCCTCTCTCCTAGCCTGAAATTTCACATCTTCAGCATTTCTGCGCATGCTAATGTGGTTAATGTAGCCCTTCATGCTACGATTCCAACATATCACAATGGCTTTCACGCCTAGACAGAGCTATAAAAACCACTCAGACTTGCTGCTATTTAAAACAAATGACGAAGTATGCAGAAACATCAGCTGACATTTAACATACTAGAGCGCTGCTTCTTTGAGATCAAAACTTATAATGCTCTTTTTGAACATAAAGCTCCACGTTATTACGCACAGACCAACGCTACGCCCCAGCTAGTTCTCTTACAGTCAGAAAAAAACCACATTTCTGCCAAGTATACTCTGAATCAAAGGGAAGCTTGATTTAACAGGAAGGCTTCAAAGTCCTTTAGTTTCTCACAGCATGACTTCTAAAGCTTACGAAGGGCAAAGTGTTTGATGCCATCGGCCAAATAAGACAATCCTTTACATGTAAAGTTTTTTATTAAGTTCTAACAATCGAATTATTTATCTCCCTGTGCCCCAGAAATAACGTACTGCTCCATGCAACGAGCTAAAACTGAAACGAATGCATTCTGAGGTCACGAGTGGGTGAGTGCTCTGCACTATCATATTTCATTTGCATTTGAACGCTTACGCTACTGAATAAAGACTTAAACGCTTTCTGTCACACTAACGAGTCTTCTTCGCACCGACGCCGAGCTACAAAAGCCTTAAGTGACTTATCCTTAAATCGGCTTTCGGGGCAGATGAGAAGGAACGAGGCACATGCCTGGGAACAGATTACAAAGGATCAACAAGTCTTTCCTGACGGACTCCGGGTCGCTCAGCCCGGCACCGACCGAACCTCTCCACACCCCCACCCTCCTCACAGAGCTCCAGCACAACCTTCCTCACCAAGCCCGCCCCCCCCAGCGCAGGGTGCTGGGCCGCGGCAGGCTCCTTCAGCCCCGCACCGCGCCGGGACCGCCGCCGGCCGCTGAGGCGGACAGCCGTGCTCGTGCCCCACGCCGTGCCGAGGAATACCTGCTGGTCTCCAGAGACGAGTACCGCTCAGGCAGCACCTGCAGGCAGCGCTGGAAGAAGCGCACATGCCGCTCCTTCAGGAACTCCAGCCTCTCCGCCTCCGCCCAGCTCGGCGCCGCCATCTTGCCGACACGCACTTGCCGGCGCGCTGCAGTTACGTCACCGAGCGTCCCCTGCGTGACGTCACGGCAGGGGGTGGGAGACGCGGCGCCGCATAGGTATAGAAAAGGAATGGAGGCTTCTCCCACAGTAATGGCACCGGGAGCAGCGAGAGCTGCGGTGCGATCACGGGGGACGGCAGCTGCTTGATCTCGTTAATTTACCCCAATTTAACAGGTTAGACTGAAGAACTCATCAGAGCATTTTTGGAAGCCCCTTACAGCTCATAGAAAGCAGCTGCAATGCAGGAATTGCTTACAACAAGCGCTGCTAAGAGCAGTAGGTTACCATTTCAGACTTCTATTCCTTCATTTAAGAAGGTAAAAACTGCTTTTTAGAGCAAAAAAAAAAGAGTAAGTCATTCAAGTGTCCAAAAAAGTCATTCAAGTGTCCAAGTCGACACACACCTCAGATTAAAACACAAAAGGATGGTGTGTCACCTTCTCTCTTAATTTGGCCAATCCCCCTTTTTATTCCTTGTTTCTCTGATTATTTACCTTGCTTTTACAGAGTTTGTAGCTTAAGTTTACGTAGATCCTGAAACAGGCGAAAGACACCGAGCTTTTCCTTACACACACTTGGAATGAAAAGAAATGGTACCAAAATAGGTAGGTATGCATTCAGGTGAAAGACACCAGGCTTTTCCTTACGCACGCTTGGAATGAAAAGAAATGGTACCAAAATAGGTAGGTATGCAGAAATCTGTCCGCTTTTGCTTTGACCTTCTTTGGTCCAAGCGTAGAATAAATTCACATTAGAAAGCTACTTGATGCAGCTTCCTGTTCAAACTATGCAATCACACAGTATTGAGAAATCACAGCAGTTCTGTCTTCAGTTGTGAATACGGACAGTAATACCAGTTCTCAAGTAACAGATTTACACTGAGACGTGACATCACTAGATGTTACAGCTACTGAGAGCTGCAGGACCTCCAAATATTTATTACACATCAGTAAACAACGATTGGGCCTCTTGCTTTCCTTGAAAAACAAATGTCAGCTCAGCCATTTTCCCCAAACAGACTGAAGTAAACAAAACCATCTCTGTATTTAGAAGCACAGACTTCAATAATCCTACAGACAGCACTTAAACATATGAAGGAAAAGAATATCTTTATCCAGAATAAAGTTTCCAAACTGGGTGTTGACAGATGTCATTATTCCTACCGAATTAAAAACAGATTTAAGTAAGTAGAACTAGAGCATCGGGGATATAAAAAACAACAACAACAAAAAAAAAAAAGTATGAAAATGTTTAGCAGACTGTATAATACAAGGAAATTGGTAAATTTCACATAATTGTATGCATGAATGGAGAGCTAATTACACACTCCCTCTTGAATTTCAGCCATTTCTTCTGCAGCAGTCCTCCTCCTTTTCAGCTTTCTCTCTTCTCCTCCTCAAGCTCCTCTTTCTTCAGCAGGGTATTTCTTTCCACCAGTAACTTCATGTGGCACTGCTGCAGTCATTCTTTCAGTTTCTTTTTCTCCTTCTCTCCCTCTAGTTTTAGCTGTGATGCTTGTTCCATTGCAGATGTTACTGCTTTCTGTTTTTCCCATGCTGAAATTGCTGCCTGTTGTCGTCTTCTTTCTTCTGCTTTTTGCATCTGATCTTCTTCATATGGAAGCTTTTGAACAATCTTCTCTGATTTCTCTTTCTTCTTCAAGTTTTCTTCTTTTCCTCTCTGCTGCTTTTCTTTCCATTTCTTAATTGACTGCAAAAGAACAGCAGGAAATAAGAAGATCTTCATTAAAAAAAAAATAAAAATAATCTTACACATGCCTTTTGATTGGGCCTGATAAAAATATACGGTACAAGAATACAAACTAAAGATGGGCATAACAAATCTATTTAAGGTAAAGAGGCAGAAGAGCACCTATGTCTGCTTTCTTACACTCAGTTTATTCATCTTTTCTATTTTATGCACCGCAGAGGCAGGCTTAATTGGCTTTTGCCAGCCAAAATAAGTTATGGAATTCATATTATCTCAGAATAATTATGGTGCTGCTTTTTTACTTAAGGTACATTCTTGCAATACTCAGGCCATATCAGTATATTGTCAGGTCTACGCTTCCTTGTAAGTCTTCAAGACAAAAGATTTTTGTTTCAGATGCTGAATTACTTATCACCAACTGCAACGAAAATCCACCCAGTGCCACCCCAAGACAAGAAAATACAAAAATAACAAGTATTTTAAAAATAAATGTTTTTTCCCTAGAGCTACAAAGCCCCCAGAACTGTCATTTTACCTCTTTTTTTCTGTCTTGTAAAATGAGAAATTCTCGATACCATATGCCATGTTGTTCAACATCTTCTTTTGTTCTTCCACAGAGATACTCAAGGGCTTCATCCACGTAGGACAGCCTTCCTCTGTGTTTAGTCCATACTTTAAGAAAATTCTGATGATCCCAATCATCCCAACCTCCTTGCCTCCCCCCAGTTTGCTGCAGAAATCTTTCAAACTCTACGACTTCTTCAGGTAGGTGATTTCCCAGTGTTTTATTAACTGAGATCCTAGCTGATGGTAACTTCAAAACTCTTTCTGTTGTTGAGCTGCCTGTTGACCACAGTTCCACTTTTTTCTCAAAGCCGCTGAGCTCATTAACTGCAGTTTTTTCATCCTTCAACAGCTGTTCATATCTAAGAAGAGAGAAAACACTGGAGTGTAAGAATCCAGCATTCAATGCTCACCAAAAAGGAATTTTGGAACCAAAAAAATCATTCTCGAAAGATAAAGAACTGGCATGGTAACACAGACGAGAACATAGTTGAAATGATTCCACAATGAAACACAATACAATTTGAATTAAGTGGAAGCATACACATATGGCAGGGAAAGAATTCACTCAATCCTCTCCTAACACCACAGGAGAGAAAGGAGAAAAAAAAAACACCTGTTCTGCAGCTTCTCTGAGCAGCCTTCTCATAAGCAAATGATTGTTACATTGAACCACACAACAGCTATATAAACAGTCTCTCTAGAAGGCTGTTCATTAAGATGAAAATGTTAGTCGTTTGAGTTTGACATACCACAGAAATCACTAGCAAAAGAGAAGAATCAAAAGAACAGTTTACTTGACTGATGCAAAGTTTTCACTATGTGTTAGGAAAGCATTTTTGTAACTGAAGCTGGAATAAACATACATTTGTCTCTGCTCATCTTTAAAAGTATTGATTGAGTTTTCAATTTCTTCCAACATTTCCTTGAGCTTGTTAACAACTAAAAAGGAAAATAAAAACATATTACCTAAGAAGTTTCAAACATTTAGTAGTAATTTTGCACTATCCAGAATAGTAGAGAATATAAAGGATTCTGAAATGCTTTTATTTCAGAGTTAGAAAAAGGCCACAATTCCACCTCTGTCTCACAAGACTCTCATTTATTCAAAAGGCATGATTTCGCAGTGACTGAGTCAAATAAATACAAATACTGGCATAAATGTTAACTTCAGCTGAACAAGATTCTTATTGTAGGTAATCTTTGATTCACAGAATGAGATGACCGTATCCTGAAGTAAAGAGTTTCCACTTTTGTCTTTTATAGCAATGCAGTCAGTGACTTAGAAAGCACGTTCTAATCTTTGTTTCTCACACCAGACTGTACCAACTGTATTAACCAGCAACTCACTGCTTTATTCAAAGCTGGGCTTACAAGGTGACTTCAGAAATTAAGACTTTGTATTCTGTACTGTCGGCGTGCTGTAATCCTCATCTGCAGTAAAAGGGCAAGCCTGCTGTCTACAGAAGATCTATTTTGCAATGGTAGACACGTTTTAGAATGTGTGTGTTTTAAACCTGCAGAACAGCCCCATGGACACAGCAAACACACAGTTTAACTTAACTTGGGTTAACTAACTGAAAACATTCTGTCATCTATAACTTTCAGTTCTGTTTACATCTTGTTCTGGTATCTTTGCTATTCACTTAAGGAAGAAGATAACACATTTTGTTTTTTTTATAGTATAGACACTCAATAAATGACGTGCATTTCAACTAGTATCCTCATCTGCTACAAGAGCTTTAGCTCAGTTCAATTATGCTGCAGTGGATAGTATTACAGGGGAATGTTTGTTTTAGTGCCTATTTCCCAAGAGGTTCAAATCAACCAAACTGAACACAGAATATTCCAATTTGTGCTTCAAGCTAGATGGTCTGTGGATGGTTTGAAATTAGCTCCATGAAGATACTCTGACCTTTTATCAGATGATAAACTGCACTAGAAAACTACTGTACATGGAAAAAAAAAAAAAAGCACATAGAAAATACTCCACTTTCCACATCCCGACAAAACAAACCCATGTGAACTGCTGGGACAAAATGTACTTCTCAGTTCCTGCTGAGCACTGCAAGACCTTTTACCATTTCTGACACTTCTCTTTCTTTATCTCCCCCTTCCCAGATTCCTGGAAGAACAAACAAACTGCAGAAGTATCCCAAGACTGTAACAGAATCATAAGCACAACAATCCAAGGGAACCCGTCTATAAAAAACAAAACAAAACAAAAAAAGATTTAAAATCCATCTGTTTGACTTACATTCAGATGTAGGTTTCACATCATCTAATTGTCGCTGAAGTCTCTTCACATTATCACGTATTTTTGTTAGCTGCTGCAGGATTTTAGTTCCTGATAGACGAGATAAAATAAAGTGTTGGTAGTTCTAGTGGTTTCTTTGTCTTAGAAATTCAATGCAAGGTTAAGATCAATGAAGTGTCTGACTCATATGAAACTGCTGTTTATACTAACATAACTGTAATGGCATGTAGCTGAGCGCATATACTACAGATCTCCTCATCAGGTTTTAAAATTGGTAGCTTCTATTTCTAAAGGTGTCAATGGTGTAGTCACACATAGATTAATGCAGTTTTCTCAAATCCTTATCACCTAACTGGAGTTAGGAGAACAATTCTGCTTGTAAAGAAAGCAACTCCACTACAGTTATGAGTCAGACCCTCTTACAGGCCTCAGAACAAACTTGGAATCATAATGAAGAAAACAAATTACATAAATCTAGCTAGAATTCATATGGTATTTTCTGTGTTAACTGGAGTAGAATTAATGTCTGCAGGAACTTCAAGCATGCACGTGCTTATTTACTTTATTACCATTTGGCTCTTCATGAGTTTGTAAACACTATTAATTAATAAAAAGTTCTGGGTCATTCTAAGATACTAAGCAGTCCTCTATCCTAAAAGGATTGGTTTAAAGGAAGAAATAAACAACAGAATCCAAGATATAAATGTAATGAAACGTAGCTAATATGTGATCCTACTAATCCACAGTAAAACTATGGAACAAGTAAAAATAGATTGGTTGAGCTTAAAGATCTTAATGAAGTAGCACAGCAAATGAGAAGCCTGGGAGGTGTAGTGTAGGATCTTCTGGGTGTATACTAACACTTTCACATCTCACTTCTAGTACCTTAAAATTCTTTTTCATCTTTTTCTTGCAACAGCATATAAACCCACATTTTCATGCTTCTCCTTACACCTGGAACATTTTCTGATCTTTTTAGCTTAGTCCTTCCTCTACATTTCTTAAGGATTGCAAGATATAAAAAATACAACAGGATTTGCCAGTTAAAACATCCGTACTGAAATACACTTTCCTCACAAATCTGTATGCATTTCCAGTTATTTCCTTGAAATCTTCCCCTTATTCAGCTTACACAGTTTTGATATTCTGTATCAAAAGGCACAGCATGATTTGATTACTTTTGAAAGAATTTAGGTACTCCATCCACGTCATCACTTTTTTGTCTTACACCATTTAATTAGTATGGCAGTGGAACAGATGATATAGGATGCACTATGTTTACCATCTCACAGAACTATCTGCACTACAAATACTTCTTATCCAAGAAAGAGAAAAATGCAGCTGCAGAACCAAAGTGTTCAACAGCCTGTTTGTAGGCAGTAATCTGTATGGAAACCTTTTATGTCTCTTAGAAAGAGTATAATAGATTTTGCAGAAATCTACTATAATCATATAAAGTGATTGAGAAAGCCTGTGAAACGACTGATAAAGGACACCTAAATAAAGCATATAAAACTGCTTCTAAGTTTCTAAAACAGTAAGATTTCACCTAAATTTTTTGTGAGTGGTATCTGCTACACTTGAGACTAAAAGAAAACAATGATACAGAAGGCTCAAGATGTTTACACTACTGAATTCTGAAAGTGAATCAATAAATTCTTCTTTACAAGCGTCAGTAAAATACCACACTTTTATCCAGATCTACCTCTCAACCACACTAACCTCTCTAATACTGCTCATCAATAAATTAAGCAAACAGCTGCAAAAATCAGCAAGCAAACAGAAAGGAAAAAAAACAAACAAAAGCAACACTTCCCCCCCCCCCCCCCAAATATCTTACTTTCAGTTTTCCTGTCGACAGACATTTTATGTTCCAGTTCTTCTAGAATGCTGTATTCTGCTCTGGAATCGCTCTTCCTATTGTAAAGGCATCCATTTTTGTCCTTCTGTACATTTGCAAGCCTGAAAAAAAAATATTGCCACGCTAAGCAAGCATCACTTGGCAAAGCAGTAAGATTTTTCAGTATTAGTATCTAGGTGATACTGGTTTGCTCCTACAACTGTTCTCAAGGGTAACTCTCCCACAGTCATAAGCCTATGCCATGAAGTAACCCAAGAACGTGAACAAGACAAGCAAGTTAAAGAGGAAATTATCTCATGGACAAGTAGTGCTTCACACACAAACAGCGTGAAGTTTTATCTGTGTGATGAATGCTTACTAGGGAGCCTTAAGAGAAGAAAGCACTGAAGAGACACAGGCTGTATTACTGCAGTTGCACACATAGATGGAGCCCCAGTGAAGACAAAGCAAGCGTGTTCCCTCAGGGTTATTTACACTGGCAGTAGTACTACTGCAACTGAATATTCAAATTCCAGTTTATTAGCATTGGAGTAATTCAAAACATTAAAGCTGTTACCTTACTGACTACAGTTTTTGTCACGTATAGATTCAGTCCTGTACATTTATTTCCTTACTTGAGTCAGAAGCTTTAAGCTTTAGAATACAATTCAAACTATGTTCCGCTTCTTTCTACTGCAACCAGGAAGTCCACTAGGATGTGACCCAGAGAAGCACAGATGCAAAAGCACAACAGGAACTGAAGTCCATGGCATATGCGTGTGATTTGGTGCCACCAGTAAGAGATCAAAGCAGCCACGCTGAACAGAGATGCAGTAGCATTAGCAGTGTCAAACAGAACTACTGACAGCCCAACAAGCCCTGTCTGAGGTTGGCTCTACTATATAGCTATATACTTCAATCTTCTACACAGCAATGCCTTCATCATTTAAGTGCTTTGCTCCCCGCTGGAGTTCACAGACCAGACCTGAACACTAAAATCTCATACAGTGCACAAGAAGCCTGAAGAGTACAACTACAGAACGACCGCGTGCCATAGTTAACAGCACCCAAATCACCTTGTTTGAAGTCGCTTGAGAATCCCTACGTTACCCAGCAGTCAACTCCTGAGCCATTAACCAGAATAACTAGAGGAGCTGATCCAATCAGATGGCAATGTGAGACTTCACAGTTCATTCAAGATTTCTAACTACAAACTTCGGCCACCTGGAGCTGCTGGCTAATCCAGATCTTCCTTGTGAAGTCAAGGGATACTGTTCTTTCAGCTACCAGAACAGTTATTACAGCCCTTACTCAAGGCGTGGGAAACACATCCAAATCACTTCTGTGCTTGAGCTGTCCTCAACTCCCATTTTCCAAAGCATCAATATTCTGTAAGTGCTCTCAATTTCCTGTGAAGAAACTCCTTTAACGCCACAAGTTCTGCTTTGCTGAGATGCTTTAAAGGCTTTAATTCCTTAGGAAGGTAAGCACAGCTAAGCAGGAGAACTCAATAATGCTGCATGCACAGCACACCCGATTAGAAAAACAGGGAACAAGGTAATGCCACCAGCACTTTCATTCTGTGCAACTGGAGCATCAGCAAACTAAAGGCAACAGCTGATCAAAGTCCAGGTGGTAATTAGAACAAGGGGCAGCTTCAGAGCTCAGAAGCTTATCCTAAATTACTGTAACAATCATAATAATCTACCTGGAATTCTGCAAATGGATTCGTAGCCTCAACGTTTAATTACCACAAATTATTACCTTGAAGCATAATTTATATTATAGAATCACAGAATTAGACTGGAAGGAATCTCTAGATATTATGGAGTCTTGACTCTCATACTTAAGATACTTGTAAAGCGTGATGAGATCCCCCCTCAGCCTTCTCCACTGCCAAGAGCCCTGGGGCTCTCAGGCTTTCTTCATACAGGAGATAATACCTTCAGAACAGCAGGAAAATACACTTACAATTTATTTCTATTTTTAGTTTTGCTTACTGAGTTCTTAAATTTTCTGCTATTCTTACAAATTCTGTTTTCTTAGCTTGTTCAGCTTTCATCTTGCAGTTCTGGATCTGCTGAGCAGCACTTGCAGCACTGAAAACACTGTTACTCTGTAAAACAAGACAAAATGTTACTCAAAAACAGTATTTTATTTTTAAATGCTGGTTGTTTCCCAAGCAAACAATGCGATGCTGAGATCACGAACAACACGACTTCAGTTTTATACTGCTGTTCTTCAAGTAACTAAGTCACGTCCATATAAAACTGAAGCGATGGGGTGACAAATAGGTATATATATATATAAACACATCCTTCAGCAGAGAAAGAGAACGAACCCCAGCTCACTTTAGCAGATGCTAAACTGCACCAGCAGCCTTCCTCTCATGGCTGTTTTCACCTGAAGATGCAGAGGAAACTCACTGCTTGGTGGTAAGCATACAATCCACGTTAGGCAGACCACCCTGTGCTACCTTAGCCAAGGAAAGCACGCTGGCCTGACTTCTGAAATCTGCTTAACGTTCCTTGCGAACTGTGAACTCTTAATTCGCAGCAGCTTTAACGCTCTATCTCCCACGTCTGCCAAACCGCACGTCCAACTTGCGAGCCTCCCAACCGGGCTGCCCGGGCGGAGAGCGAGGCCGGCTCGCAGCTCCTCCCACCACCCGGCGCTCCCGCATCCGCAGCTCCCTCCACACGCCGGGCCTTCCGGCCTCCTCGGCTGGGCGAACCGGCCCGAGCTCCTCGCTATGCAGTGGGGCTGCCCCGGGAGGCCGCGCTCTCCTCTCCAAGGGCAGCCATCGGGGCGGGCTCTGCGGTCGGGCCTTTACCTGCTGCGGCCCAGCAGCCGCCGCACAAACCGTTGCCAGCGCAGCCATCTTGGCCGCTGGCAGCCGCTGCCGTCCCGCCCCGCGCCGGGCGTGGCCGTGGGTCCGTCCGCGGGGATGTGCGCCCTGAGGAGCGGGGAGTGTAACGTTCCGGAGCATTTCCTGCTCCAGACAGGGCGCTATCCGTGTAGGGAGTGACGTTCGGTCGAAGACTCTGTTGGTCTGAAGGGAAAACCTGATCTGGGGAAAGAGGTCCTGAATTCCTGAGCTGGGTGTGCAAAGAACCATCACCAGCATAGCACGGGTGGGAGGTGGCTGTCCTGAGCGTGGTTCTGGAAAGAAATAGAGTTTTATGTTATCCGGTACACTCTAGCTATCATCATAGAATCACGGAATGGCCTGGGTCAAAAAGGACAACTTCTCATCATCACCTTCAAGTTAAAGCAGGATAGAAGCAGAAAGAAGCCAGAAACAGGCTGGAAGTTTGGGCACGGAGTAAACTAATGAGGCCAAACAAGAGCAAGCGTGGAGTATTACATCTGGGGAGAAATAACAGCACACATCAGTATAGATTAGGGGCTTCCCTTAGGGAAGGGACTCTGCAAAGAAGGACCTGGGTGTCCTGATGGATAACAGGTAGGCCACGAGCTGAAAGTGTGCTCTGTGGCCAGGAAGGGTACCCTGGGATTGCATTCAAAGAGTGTGGCTAGCAGGGCGAGGAAGTTTATCTTCCTTCCCCTGTTCTGCCCTGGGGAGGCTTGTCTTGATACTGTGCCCAGTTGTGGGCTCCTCAGTTCAAGAAAGGGAACTCTTAGAGAGAGTCAAGTGCATGACTATGAGGATGATCGAGGCCTGGGGCCTTACAAGAAAAGGCCTTGTGAGATTTGAGACTGTGTAGCCAAGAGAAGAGGAGGCTGAGGTGATCTTAACAATGCTCATAAATATCAGGAGGTTTGAAGTCAAGTGGATGGGGCTATGTTCATTTCAGTGTTGCCCGGCAACAGGACAAGGGATAACGGGCACAAACTGGAGCACAGTACAGAGTTCATAACAAACATGAGAAACAACTCAGCTGCCAGTTGAGCTGGCCTTGCTTAGTCAAAGCTCTTATGTATTGCAGAAGGAGACAGAGTCCCTGTTGCACACATGAAAAACATGCTGGATAAGACATCTTGTGTTAGTGCCTTGGGCAAAGGCACGGCTATCAGTGGAGCTGCTTTTGTACTTGGTGAACAATGCAGGAGAATGGTGAAGTCTGGTGCGTACCTGAAGGAGTTCTGATGTTGGGTGAGAATAGCCAATAATTTGAATTGCTATATCTGCTATCACTGCTGGGGTTGCTGTATGACTTACCAACTGTACTGCTGTAAGAATCACACATATTAATGGGTGATTTTTCTTCAGACCAGAACTGGCTCCAGTATGCAACAATCCGGCATCATGCATTCTCTCCTGCCCTGAAGGGCTGTCATGATAGATGGAGCACAAGTCACAGACTAAATGAATTCCACAGACAGCTTACAGCGTTGGCCCACAGAGTATGGAACTACACTATCTGTGTAGTTAATCAGGGTGTCTGGGAAAGCAGACGAGAGTAAGATATAAATGATATGGAAAAAAGGGTTGGATATTGTCCTGCTTTCAGTTGAGTCATCGTTAATAGCACACCACTGCTTGGTTACTGCTGGATGATGGGGTCTGTGCTGGGCTCAGCTCCTCGGTGGGGAAGAGTTGCTGTTTTTATGGCACTGCAGCAGGGTGTGAGGCAGTCAGGGCAGAAGGCCTCGATTTGGTAGGGGATAATTCCATAGCACATGGCATTGTACTGAAGGCCATAAAGCTGTGGGAAGTTGGCTGGGGACTGGATGCTGCTAATGGTCTAGCTGGGCATTGATTGATGGCGGTAAGATGTTGTGTTGCTAGTGGGGTGTGAGCTGGAAAACAGCTGCCCTCTTAGCTGAGTGTTTGCCAATGGGTTGTGAATAATTGCATTGTGAATATACATATATGTATGTAGTTATAATCACTTTTTTTTTTTTTTTACTATTATATATATATATATATATATATATATATATATATATATATAATTTATTTATTTTTTTACTTAGCAATTTTTAACTCATGAATTCAATTTTGTTTCCAGTTCTCCTCCTCATCCCACTGAAAGCGTGACTGAACAAGTGGCTGTGTGGTGTCTTGCTGCCTGCCAGGTTAGACCACAGTAGCAGTAGCTCCTCCCACTGAGCCAAGAGGTTCAGAGAGGACCTTAAACTCCTTGAACCACAGGGATAAGGAATCTATTTGTGGCTGGATCCACTTACAGTTCCTTGCTTGGTCAGTGGTTTACGTCTAAGGAATCCTAAGTGCACAAGCAATTAAGATGGAATCGTAGTGAGGGTAAGAAAGCTTACCTTCAATCTAAGGTATGATCTTTATCACAAATGTGTCTTGATGCTAAGGCATAAGGGATCTCTGTGCAGTCAAAACCTCAAGAGGCATCCCGCCTCGAGGGGAGATCCTGCTGTGCAAGCCTGCTGCCCTGCAGAAGAGCCTAAGGGGCTTTTGTGCTGCTCAGTGTTTACAGGGTAAGATGATTGACTCATAATCATATATTTTTTTTAGGCTTATACTCAACTGGCATTCAGTGGTTGAACCAGATGTCTGTTATCAGTTCTTTCAGTCCCCTGGTTAGTCATTAACCGCTGTGCTGAGAATGCTTCCTGTACACTTGCTGAAGCTGTACATAATCAACACTTGCAGAGAACTTTTGGCTGGCCTACATGCATCAGAGAAGTCAGCTCTGGGCATGGCAGTAGTTGGGTGTGGGGAATCCAAAGCAAGCTGTGCACTGTCTCTATTTCTTCCAAACTGTGGCTGTTCCCAGCTCAACCAAAAGGTGAGATCTTGCAGAGAGGTCATAAGAAGTGTTAGGAACTGCTTGGGTTAGGGAGCTGATTAATACGCAAATCTAGTAAAAATGAATAGAAAATAAAGCTAGATAATCCTCCTAGTAAACACATTGGAGTTAAACAATACTGAAAACTCTATTTTCTATCAATAAGTGATGCATTACGTTCTCATGGAATTACAATCTGCAATAGTTAGTCTGTACAGTGTAGAGTTTCTGAAACTGCTGCAACTGTTGAGTAGATTGAAACTTGAGTATGGAGGGGGATGCCAGTGTTGTATTATGGTTTCTCACAGGGTACACAATGTTGTAGCAATTTGCATTTCAGAACAGGCCACGTGCTGAAATTTCTTTCACAGTATCTCTTTGCAAAGAGAGACTGGAAATATGATTGAAAACCGCATAAGTTTTTTAGAATTTAGAGATATAGTAGCATGTTTACTGAAAATGCGTGCAGTGCTCTTGTCAGCTGAGGATGGCAGTGGCAGTCCTCACTCTTGTGTATAGAAAAGCTTGCAGGGAGAACCTGCATTCTGCTGCTATTGTAAGCACAAGGCATCTGAACTGAGATTAGGATGTCAGATAATTGGGTTCAGTTCCTGTCTTTATCACGTTTCCTCTGTGAGCTTGAACAGGCATGCTTGTTCTGAGAAGAAAAGACACTAACAGCATTTTCTGTCTTGACAGGAGAGGGCTGAAAAAGTAACCACTTAAAAAGATAGAGGTATTCTGGCCTGGATTTGATCTGAGAAAGGCTGCGGTCTGTTCTGCCAGTCCCTGCTTCACTTACAGCTATCTCTGTCTATGATGACAACTGTGATATCTCTGGCTACAAGAGCTCCTTGGTGTCATGAGATCTGAGAGCATCTGAGGGGAGTTTTGACTCTGCTATCTGAAGCTCCAAGAGCAGACATTAGGTGTGGTGAGGCAGGACATGGATATACACAGAAAAAAAATAAAACCAATAAGATTTATGGAAACTGTCTACACATAGAACCAGCCCTGCCCCCCACCCCAAACAAACAAATAAAATGTCCAGATAACTGCAAAAAAAAGCACCCTGTTGTCTTGGAAGATGCAGTGCCAGCAATCGAAGTATTTGTCACAGACACTTTGCTTTATGGAAGAGGCTTTATCTCTCATTGTATTCAATTGATTTATTCCACTTTACTGCAATACTTCACGCCAAATGAAGCAAAGGCATTATATTCTCATCCACGTGATCTTGAAGGGAATGGCCTGCCTTACCAGGAGGCATCCACATCCTTTCACTGGATATGAACTCTCAGAATAAAAGACTTTCCAGAACAGGTGTTTCTTTCCAGGTGAACTCAAGGATACCTAGAAAAACTGTAAAACATCAAGCGAAACGGACAGACTTTTCTAGAGAAACACGCTGGAAGTAATTGAAAAAAGGAGTATGTTAGTGATCAGAAGAGTCTGAAGACGGTCAGTACAAATATCTACATGTCAAAGGATTCATAACATTGTCTAGGTATCCTGAGGTATGAAAGCACACGCTTCCTGGATACAGCTTTCCTTGTGTTTTGATTTCTGAAAGCCTAGTCTGATAGCACAGCTTTGTACTCATGTCAGAAATAACCCAAGAATAAACTAAGGGCAGAATATGAAAAAAAAAAAAAAATGTAAATGTAAAAGAAAAAAAAAGAGAGAGAGAAAAAGAAATGTTCTGTTGCAGATACATTGAACTTGCATATCTGTGTATGCTTATTCTGAGTTACTGTAATAATGAAGCTTGGGAGGGGACAGATGGGATAGCAAGGACATGTCATTCTTCTGTAGTTCTCTCATTGTTTGTCTCCCTCACCTGTTATAAAAGGCCAAAAACAATATTTCCCACAACTCACTGTGAAAGAAAATAATATATGGTGTACAGGCAGGTACGCCAGTAAAATACAAAGTCTTCCTAATCTCTTTCTTATGCCTCAGAGTTTTCTTAAAGCCATTCTGAATATGAAGAAGGTGATAGGGAGCTGAAAGTTTCAACTGCATCTTCCAACTTAGATCTGGCAAGCAGAGGATAGAAATGTGCTCTGCCAGATTACAGACAGCTTTAGGCTTGGCCAGACCTCAACACAGCAGGAGATAGGATACCCTCCCTGGTAAATATTTCTGTATTCCATCACCAACTTTCGCAGCTACTTGTGCTTGAAACTGGCACACCGCACAGGTCACAGTACTGATAGCATCAGCCATTGTAGGGCTTTAAGACCTTACTCAGCAGCTGTCTCTGCCACTTCTTTTGCATGGTGGGCTTTTAATATAGCAGCTTCTGTGCTACTTTCTTGTAACTGGTTACTATTGCATATATATAT
Organism: Excalfactoria chinensis; assembly: GCF_039878825.1. Taxonomy (NCBI): domain Eukaryota; kingdom Metazoa; phylum Chordata; class Aves; order Galliformes; family Phasianidae; genus Excalfactoria; species Excalfactoria chinensis. The sequence continues at coordinate 75,003,427 of NC_092857.1, read as the reverse complement.
GTGTGTATATGTAGATATATACATATAAACATAGATAGTATCAATTTTCTGTTTGCAGTAGGTAGGAAGTAGAAAAGATGTGAAATAAGCCAAAAAGTGGAGATGAACTCAAGGAACATTAGTAGTGCTCTTCTGTTGGAAACCTTTGTTCTGAGACAGATGTGCTAATATGAGCTGAAAAAAATACTGTATCAGCAAGCATCTGATGGTTTGACATGAGTCAGAATGGTAAAACCAGGTACAACTGTTAGAAGGGAAATTTACAGGGACATTTCTTTAGGAAGCAGCCCAGGATAATTAAATCTTTTTAGCTGTGTTTTAAGTAAGCACCAAAATCTCAAGGCCAAGATTGCAAGTGGTTTGAATGTGGTGAGAGTAATATGCTTAAAAAGCCAGCCAGCTGCCAAACAGATACGTGACATTGAAGAGTGGGTGGTTTTTTGTTTTTGTTTTTGTCCATTTGTTTCTTTCTATTTATCTTTTTGTAGAACTGCTACTAATAGCATCCACAGATTTCCACTTTTCCATGTATTTCCCATGGGTACTAGTCACAAGCAGCATCCACTTCACACATATTAACAGGGCATTTCCAAACACCATTCATATCAATAATCTTCAGAGCTTAAAGCTCTGAAAGATTACTCTCAAAGTTTGCTTAAAGCCACTTGTTCCCCTGCCACTCTTCTTGCTTCTCAGCTTTTCATTTTAGTGCTCGCTAGGTAGGGAATCCATGACAAGCTGTGGGATGCTGGGGCTTTGTTCATGGCAAAAGGCATGTGCTTGTAAGGCTACGGACATAACAGTCAGTGTTCCATAAATGAATAAACCAACTGTAAAAATGAACACTGAACAGATTGGTACCCTCTACAGATGTTTAGATTGCTCTGTGTGATAGAGAGGTGTATATTGAAGAGTATATAGAAGTCTGTTTGGTAACTTGTTCTAGATTGGCACATAATAAGAATGTTACTTTATTGTTTTATTGGGGAATTCCAGCAGGACTGACATGCTCCCCCTTTTTCATCATCTCCCTTCTGTTTTTCTGTAACTGTAATGTGCTGAGCACTCAAATGAGCGACCATTTCTTCAGATCCAGAGAGAGCTCATATGAAAAATGAGCATGTGATTAGATGCATAGTGTGATGCCACTGGGGGGCTTGGTTTACCTACAGCTCAGCATCTCTTGTTTTCCATTTTGCCCCCAGTTTCTGCTTGACTGCAGTGAATGTGGTGTGTTGAAACACTTGATTGTTTTTTAGTGTTACAGATGCTTTTATCATGTTTGCTCTCATACAGGTCCCTGCAAAAGTAAAGGGGCAGGCACAGTGGTGTGGCTGCAGCCAAGAACTTGAAAGGAAATGCTCAAGCTTTCAAGTCTGGCTCCAGGCATCATCTCAGAAATTAGTCTCAGGAAGATCCAAATGAGAAGAGACCAAAATGTGTTTTAATCCTTTAATTTTATACAGCTTTTACAAAGATTTGCTTTTACTGGATGAGATTCTACTTAGGTAAATGAAGCTAATGATGCCCTCCCACTGCTGCTGGACCACCTGTGTGAGAGCAGAGATGCTTCGTGGCAGTGGATACAGCTGTTCAGACTGAGCCTGTTGCTGTCAGCTGTATCACGTCACACGCATTTTCTCTCAAAGGTAGATTCTAGTTCAAGTGTCAAATCCCACGACTAAATTCATGCATAAACAATAAATGGTTCAGTAGGTTCCCCCATAAAACAAATATTTGTAGGCTCAGATTCCAAAATATTGAGGAGCATGTTACACAGTCCCCATCCCAGGGACAATAACTATCCTCAAGGCATAACCTTGCAGGAGCCTACTGATGCTTATAGGTAGGTCGCTTTGAAAGTAATGCCTCCTATTTGTTTCCATAGAATCTACAACAGATACAGAGAACACAATAATACTATTTGATGGAACAAATTCTCAGCTACAAAACACTATTCTTCAACGTAGTTGCTATAACTGACCATGCATTTTCACAAGTGATGAACAAGAGCCTGCGTGCCCTGCTCATAAGATCTGCCCAGCTGTCCAGAAGGCAGCATGTATTTCATGTTGCTGTCACTTGGTGCTGAAACACACCACCTACTGGCTCACTGTGCTCACATCTGCTGCTTGGTCTCCCGAAACGTTCAACAAGCATCAATGAATGTCATTTGGTGCCATTTTTCCTGTATGGAGGTATTCAATTTCACACCTCTGTGTTCATACACATTTCCATGTCAGATGATGTGTTGGCAGACTGCCCTCTCTGCTGCCTCTATCTGTCTGTCGCACTGCAATAAAATGTAATGGAATATTGGTGGGAAGGTTCCACCTCTACCATCTTACCATCACCGTCCCCTGCTGACATTGTGGGCCAACATAGTAGAGCAGGAGTATTACTTTCAGAGCAGCCCTCATATACGTTCTCATGGCAGTCACTCCTGAAAGTAAGCTTAGCTATTATACCTTATCTAAGAGCTCTGTCTTATCTCTTTGCATTGTGCAATATCAGGTTGTTTTCCTTGTATTGATTGCTACATCCAGTGTGCAAGAGCAACTGCAGGAAAGTAGTGGCCTCTTTCCTTTCTTTTCATGCACTTAACCTTTGCAAGTCCACCCAGAACTGACAGTTTCACTTGAAAATCTATTTGTAAACAGGAACTATTTCAGTTGTATTTTTGAGCTTCAGGAATATGAATTAGAAGTTCAGATATGCCTTTTGTCTTCTTACAGACATAGATTTACCTTTCCTAAGGAAGGCAAGCTGTCCTTTCTATAAAGATCCAAAAGGAGCAGGGTAAATTAGAATCTGCACACATGCTGAGAACTATCTGTTAGTATGTGAGATGGAGCATTTGTTGGGAGGGCAAACCTAAGACCACATCTCTCCCATATCCAGGACACAGACCTGCCCTGAGCTGCCTACCTGCTGATTGAAACCCACACTCCCTGTGCCAGTTAGCTCCCGAAGAGCCTGGGTCTTGGAAAAGAACTACTACAGAAGGTAGTTCTTGAACCTGCCAGGAGATGCACTGCTGGGCTCCTGCCCTGTAGCCAGTGTGGTTCAGGCTGCTTCTGTCCTGACTGTGCTCTGAAACCAGTCCTTCCATGCTGCTGGTCTTGTAGGAGGCACAAACACTCTGCGTGCAGATCCCCAGCACTATTCTGGGTTGGGTAAACCTCACACACAGCTTACATGGGTGACATGGCACCTGGGTGCCAAGCCATGAATGTCCTGAGTACTCAACTGATTGAAGAGGTAGGCACGAAGCACCAAAAATGTAGAGAACTTTAAACTGGCCTTTTGTGGCTTGTATTTGCACCAAACTCTCAGTATTTACCTGGAGGTTTAAAAAAGGCCTTCCTCAGAATACCTATGCCTGCACCTATACAACAGAAGTAGCATCTTTCATTACAAACCTACATGCATTCTATAACCAATGCGTTTCAGTGTGTTACATTATCTGATAAAAACGGCCTGCTACTGAAAGTAAGGCATAATTAAATTACTTTCTCTTGTGATTAAAAGCTATTGGGAAATATGGTTCTGGAATTTACATCAAAAAGAATCATTCACTTTTTACATGCAAAGTAGAGACAGCACGCACTGCGTCACAGATAGGTCATGCCTAAGAGTGTATGAGAATCACAGTTTTTTAATATCCATGTCAAGAAGGGAAACGTGGCTTTCAAATAGTGTTGGGCATGTTACCACAAACAAGTCTTCCAAAAGGTTGCGTTGATGTGGGGCTAAATCACAGGTTCTGGTCCTGCACAAGTCTGTGCTGTGGAGGGTACAGACAGAATGGGCTTTTTTTGCCCCAAATGCAATCGTTCTCTGCTTATGTATTGTATTGGTTTTAAATGTACAGATGGAAACAAAATGTACAGAAGGTATATAAGTGAATGAGTAAAGGGAAAACTCACCAACGGTGGTGCCTTGACTGAAGCAGCTGAGGCAGTCCTCCCTGGTGAGCGATCTCCAAGAGATACTGCTCCAGTGGGAGTCAGCCCTTAAATGAGGTCTCAGAGGGGATGGAGTCAAGCTCCACCCCTTCCGGGAGCACAGTTACATCACTCTCACCTGTGCTCCCACAGCTGACCCCATACTTGCCTCAGCTGATTAATCAGAGGTTCAGGCTGTGATTACCAATCTCCCATACATGTATGCAATAATTTTTAATTTCCTTACATCTGCATCTGTTGAAAAGTTGATTTAAGGTGGTCAGTGTGGTGTTTTCATTAGAAATGACTGAGTAAAAGCCAGTTGTCTAAAATCCAGGTATTACAGATTTTATGCATCGCTTGCAGAACTGCTCTAGAACACTGTGTACTCCAAAAATATTAATGGCATAGCCATATTCCAAGTACTCTAAATAAACCAGACCACAAATACCTTCAGTGCACGCTGAATGAAGGAGCTTAACAGTTTAACTGCTGTTATATTCATAACTGCTTAGGTTATCAGCAGACTCGAGCATAAGAGTATTTATGTTTTGAATAGAATAGCATTCAACATAAAGATTTTATTGATTAATAAAATGAAAGCTGCAGAAAGTCTGAGTTTTCTTTTGGAAAAGGAAATAATCTGGCATTGATGCAGCATCTAATTAAACAATTAGACCTTGAGTCAGACCAATAGCTTACGTTTTCACCTTGCGAAGATTTTATGTACAGTTATGAAATGTGCACTCCCCTAAATCTCACTGATATCGACCAAATGTTGTTTTTTTTTAATAGTTTTCAAAGTTCTGGCTCTATAAATTAAGAATTCAGCACAAAAATTAGTGTTGGTGTGCATCAGGAAGGAGAAAATGAGGTTCTTTGTCCAAGGCATCTGTTTCATTAGTGCTGAGGGCACCATCATTTACTTGGCTTTTGTCAGTGCATCAAATGTCTTTCAGAAACTCTTGCTACAGAAAAGTATTAACATACTTCATTTTTCTTCCATAGTATCTGTACCTTCTGCTGCAAATGGTGTCTGCTAATTAAGCTCATCGATTTCTTTAACACAAAAAGCACTTAGCTTCTATTTTACCACATGGAACCCCTTAATCTTTTTTTATCTTCCACAAGATTTTTTTTTCCAAGTGGGTAAACTTGTCAGTGCATTTCTATCCTCTCAATATTTCGTGTTCTGGGCTCAAAATAATAAATGTAGTCAGGTGTGTAGATGTGTAATTATCATAAGAGTTCTTTAAACCCGGCCCTATTCTAATTACCCTCGATTGTTCAGAAGATGAGGTGTTGTCAGCTCTCTTCATCTGGGTAAATGAGGACAAAGACAAATGTCAGCCATTTTAATTACAGTTTTTGTCAGCTCTGCAGCCATGAACAGAGGACCTGTCAAATATTAGGGCTCTGTTTGATTGAGCTGGTTTACAGTGCAAGTATCACCAGCAAAAGTAAGTTTTTTTCTGGGTTGGTCTTGTCGAATAGCCAACATTTGTAGTGTGCAGTTTCCCAAGAGAGGCAAAGTGCAGGTACTGGTCAAGCGACAGCACATTTCAGTCTTCAGAACTTAGATCAAACGTGAAATAACCTAAATACTGATATAGGCTGGTTTAGCAAGGGGGATAAATACATATTAGTTTAAGGACCAATATATTAGTTTAGCAAAAGGAATTGATGTGTTTTAGTTCAGTGAAATCTTCCAGTTAACTTTGCTTGGAATGCAAAGGCCTAAAAGTCTTGTTTTCTCCAAGCAAATCACTGACACCACAACAAAGCACTGCTTATCTATGTAGTATGTACTGGGAGCTTTGCATCCACCAGCAGCAAGGGCTCTTGTTGGGTTTCATATAAATAGTTTTGAGTCATAGTGTGCCAAGACAAAATGTTGCTCATTATGGCAGCACAAGCAATGGAAATTTGCCAGAAAGGGGAAAATAGCTGAAAGTCATCTGAGGATCGCTGTGAAGTGGATGAAGACACAATGGGGATGAAGTAGGGGGCTGTACCACCACCAAAGGGCTGCATGCTTAAAGCCCATTAGCATATATTAATGAATTCTTGGAAAAAGAATGAATATATTTATGCCATTTTGGGGAAACGTATTGCTTATGTATGTGTTATAGAACCTGAACTCTGAGAGGGCATGCTTGGCTAGCCAAGTCGCCCGGTGCATGGTGTGAATTAAAAGCAAGCTTGCTTTCTAACACCACATTGAGGCTAAGAGTTTTCTTCCTGTACTTTCCAATGACAGCATTAGGACTGAAATGGGCACAAGCACCTGCCCAGGGCCTCTTAAAAAACACAAGGGAAAGCCTGGGAGATGTTCAGGCAGCTATCATTGACTCCAGGGAAGGTACCTGTGTCCTTCAGCACTTTCTGGAGTCCAGTATGTGATGAAAGGCAACCTTTTACAGTCTCCATTCCACACATTCTAATATCTGTAGTAAATCCATTTACTCTGAAGAGAGTTGAATTGAGCTTGTAGATGAAGTACACCAGTCATTTACCAATGGGTTATGCTGGCTAATCTGCATAAGTTCTCCAAGCTCTGAGGCTTCAAAAAGAGCAAGAGTTTTCCTGAATAAGCCCTCAGAAGAATATTTCTTTTGCCAGTGCTTCTGTGGAAAACAATTAAAAAAGAAAGAAGATATCATTTTGGCTCCAGATGGCACAGAATGTTTTGGTCTTACTCTCCGTAGGGCTTAAGGAACTGCCCAATAGTTGATTTGTTGCATCATCACAGCAGCAAAAATGTCTGCCGCATTTCAAATTGTTGTAATGCAGACAACAAGAACTCATATTTCTCTTGTCCCTGTGCAACCATGGAAAGCCTGAATTTGTCTCTACCTCTAAGATCTTCAAATAGTTAGAACAAAGGGAAAAGAAGGGCCAGTTATCCTGCCTTGTTTCTCAGAATAGGAAAACAATTTAAATGAAAAAGGCAAGGAAAATGGATTTCTGTATCAAGGCAAATATCTCCATGGAGGTTCTGCTTACTGTCATGGGGAATAACTCTAGCCCTATGTAATCTCAGAGCCTGAATGTCAGCAGAGAAAATGTTGGAGGCCAAAACTAGGTTTACTTAGTAAAAAGAAAACTGAAAAAATAAAGCACTGGTGGCAGTCCTTCTATGATCTGGAGGCTGACCACCAAGGTCTCTCCTTCTCCATAAGCAAGAACACACTGGCAATCCAGCTAGGAAGACTGGTTAGAGTCTTTCTCTACAGTGTCTTGAAGGCACTTAACGCTAAGCATTGGCAATCACTGATGTGAAAAAGACAGTAAGATATATCCTAAATTTCAAATGAAACCCTGTGTCATCTGTAATGGTATTTCAACTTCAGTGTTCAGTAACACTGAGGCAGAGCCTCAGCATCCTTGGGCGGCAACTTCCCCTCTGTCCGAAGGAAACTGGAAATGCAAACTGATGAAGAGAAATCTCTGTGAGCTCGAACTTGCAATTGGAAGAGAAAATAAAATATAAATTATACACACACACATATATCTTGATATCTATCTATCCATCTATCTATCTATCCATCTATCTATCTATCTATCTATCTATCTATCTATCTATCTATCTATCTATCTATCTATTTATCTATCTATCTATCTATCTGTCTGTCTATCTATCTATGTCTTTGCCAAGATTTGATGATAAATAATGACAGTTTGCTCGATTCTCCTTAAAATTCTCTTTGCAGTATCTGACAAGGTTCAAATATCTAATTAATGAAGTTACTTTAGAGACTGAATGGAATGGTTAAATGAGGAAATAAGGCTCCTCTTTTTGGAGACAGGAAAAGGAAAGGTCTAGTAGAGAGTGAGGTGCATCCTGAGGAAACATCAGCTTGGTTCTCCGCAATGATCAGAAAAGCAAATGTTGAACTTTGCTATTCATAAAAAAATAAAGAGCTAAACGGGGAATGACATTATGCTCCTGTATGTGTATCTGTGATACACCTGCATATTTAACAGCATATCTGGTTGAAACATTGCAAAAACAAGGTTAAAGAATTGAAAGGTTAGGAGAAATATGACAAGATTTTTGAAGCTAGAATGTGACTTCTCAGTAATAGAAATTCAAACAACTTCAGCCGGGCAAGGAACATATTCAAGGGACTGTAAAATCTTGAGTGACTTGTGAGAAGTGACCATTATCAAGGTCTCTTCTGACACAAAAGCTCAGGGACATCAACCAAAACCAGAAGGAAATGGCACTGGTCTGACCTCTGTCCAAACTAACCACATTCTGTTATTCATTATATTTTGAACTGTCGCTCAAGTGGGTGCCACAAAGAAAGAAATCTGCAGTGACAGAGCAGTGAAGGAATATTCCTATACAGTGCTTCTCTGCTTAGAAAATAGAGAGCCCAATTGAGAAACACATGCAGCTTTTGAACTTCCTGCTTTACCTGTTCACCGCTACCTGGTCCCCGGTAGGAGTTTTCTGATTGATGTTTCACCTGGAATCTTTTTCATGTGTAAGAATGTCAGAGGGATTTTCATTCGCATGCCCATTTGTAATGGAATAGAAAAGGTAAGTGTGGTTGAGCTGTGATTTGAAATCTCTGGTATCCAAGGAAACAGGGAACATGCACAGACAACTAATCTTCTAAAAAGCCAAAGCAAATTTGCTAGCCCAAGGAACTTACTATCTCAAATAAGCCAAAGTAAGGATATGAAAAATGTCACAATGGAACCCGTGCTGCAAAATGTAGATCTTGCTGTCAAGCACCTTATTTCTTAACAGCATTTTCATCTGCAGCTGTAATTTTGGGCAATTAAAATTGCTACAATGAATCAAAGACTGATGATTTATCTCCAAAAAGCTATATCATTTCTTAAGATGAGATATTGATTGCAAACAGCTTAAGACTGGACATATTTTTGTGCAAGTTTCTAGTTCAGGTCTGCCAGTAACAAGAAGCAAATTGCAATTAGGTTGGTAGTTAGGTTGGTTGAGTAGTACAGGGATGAAAATACTTAAACAACATCCAGTAAATCTAAGAGAACTGCAGAAGGAGAATTTTTCCTCACATTTTCACTGCACTTTACCTGCTGCCAGTTAGAAATGAGAAATGCCAAAGTACTGGGAAGAATGCTTAAGTCAAGAGCTTTCCTTTGCAGCAGGATGCTTGTGTTTTGTGTAAAAACGGGACGAAACTTCTAGTCAAAAGATACAGGCAACTAGCTACTTTTGTTTTGTTTTGTGTAGCCAAACATTGTCTGGCAATATTTTGGGTTTTTTTTTTGTTTTGCTTTGTTTTCTTGCTGGTTTTATACATAAAGATAGCACCATTATCTAGAGTAAATATTTCAATAAATATCCAAGTACAGACAGACACTTAGGAATAGTGGAAAGGAGACAAAATGTGGTCCTGATGCTGCTATTCACCATGGCTTTATTTTTATAGGAAAGTAATAAGAAATTTAACACCTTAATGCTGATCAGTTTAAGAAGTAGATGTCATTTTTGCTTTAAAGTACTATGCTTTAGTGTTTCTCCATAGCATGCACTTGCACATGAGGTATGGCAGGGACACACATTCACGCTCTGTGGGATGCTTGAGATCACAGAATCATGTCATCATAGAATAGCTTGGGTTGGTGATCGAGTTCCAGCCCCTTCTATGAGCAAGATTGCCACCCACCAAATCAGGTTGCTCTGGGCCCCAAGGCCACTTCCAAGGATGGGGCTTTCACAGCTTCTCTGTGCAACCAGTTTCGGTGCCTCACCACTCTCCGAGTAAATAATTTCCTGCCAACATCTGATTCCAGAATCACAAAGTTGTAAGGGTTGGGTGGAACCTCTGGATGTAATCCAGTCAAACCACCCTTCTAAATTAGGTTCCCCTTTCAAACTTCTCCAGGCTGAACAGTTCCAGGTCTGTGAAGCTGATAGAATAGGATTTTGTGCAAATGCTCTGAGCTGTGCAGTTACTCATTGATCTTCTCCACCAGAGCTTCACTACCGTTAAAGGGATGCTCAGTTACAAAATGTAGTGAGGCAGATACATTCTCACACTTGGAGGACTGTGCTTGCTTACGAGCGCATCATCCTTCACCAGTGCAATACATTTAAAGCAGCCCTGTTTAAAGCTGCCAAAAATAGATCTGCCATATATTCCACAGTATGATGTTATCTGCCAAAAAAAAACTCGAGGGCCAGACAGGGACAATTCAGGTGCAGGAGAAATTATATGCGTAGGAAAATCCTCTAAGATTTTAGTAAAATCTATCTTCCTGTTAACTTTTGAATCACTCTGTGGAATCTGGACCATTCCCAGCAGCACAGGGCAGTGAAGGCAGCACTGACATGACATACTGCTCCTTGGGACACAACTGTTGGCTTTTCTGACATTGAAAACTTCTATTTCTGAATCTACCAGAGATGTTTCCGGACCCAAGAAAAATGTGTGTGTCCTTTGCTTGCTTGACAGCACACCGTACTGAAAGCTCCGGTGTACTGCAACAAATGGGAAAAGGTTTGTACAGGCTAGCCCCAGGTGTCTCCTTTTGTTCTTTATGCCAAGTGAAAATACATCCTATTTCTTGGCAAAGGAATGTGGGAAAATTAAGAGTAACAACTGAACAGATATCCCTTGATCCTCCAGCACATGCCTCAAGTGTTCAAAAACATCGTTCTCTTTGGAAAAACAAGTGGCTGAAGATGCAGGGGCCATGCAGTGCTGGTGACCTTGCTCAACAGGATGCTTTTTGCCCAGGCAAATAAACTGTAGTGGAGTCAGCACGACTTCCCATGGGAACAAACTTTCGCCTCATACAAGAGGAGGCTGATCGATAAGGTTGAATGCTAGGTAACATTTGCCACCTCCTACTCTATAAAATATCTTTCATACATTAAAAAAAAAGTGGATGATTAGAGGTGGTACTGAGCAGTATGCAAAACAGACTCCTGCTTATTATACTAAATTGCAGTAATTCGCTATACTGAACGGCTTTGACAAAAGCTGAAAAAAATCCACAAACGATATGGCTTAAAACCAAGTCAAACCTTCTTAACAGCTTTTGATACTATTAAGGGCTGAGTCAGCCAGCAGCCCTGTGTGGTTGTTTTTTTGCAGGAGGAGGAGGGGATAACTTCAACCTGCAGTTATAAATGAATATCAAGAAGGGAGAAGAAAAAAAACAACAACCCAGCCTTTATTCATTTATCACTCTGCCACAGCATGTGAATAACTCTGCTGCATAAAACCAGCAGACTCCATGGGGAAGGGTTCGTGTTCACTATAGAAAGGAGCATAAATTGCTACCATGAGCGCTAAGTGGGTTTAAGTCATTAGCAATGAGCACTGCACACCAAGGAAATAATTGCCTGTGTTAGCATGGGTTATAAGGCTTTTCATTTTTATACCATGAAGGATATGGAAATTACATTTTAGGCAGAGCTTTAATGAGTGTTTGAGGCGATCCTGAAGCACCCCCAGAATAGGAGGAGGACTAGAAAAAAGCCAGAGAAGAGGGAGTGAGTTGGTTATTTTCAGATCTACTGCAGTTTTCTGGCAACGTGCTCTTCTTCAGTCCACAATTATGCACAGTAGTACAATTCTGTCACCCACTGCTTTCTCGTTCCCCAGTATGTACAGCATACCAATCACCTGCTGTGGTGACAGCCATAATACATTCACTGTCACTTACAAAAATAAGATGGGAGAAGAAAAAGACTGTCAGTGAAAGTGAGTGAAAAAGTCAAGGGAATTTGAAGTCTGGCTTTCTTTTTTTTGTTGTTGTTGGGTTTCTTTTAATTTTCTTTCCTTGACATCACTTCCTAGACACTGAGGGATGCACTTATTGAAAATTATGCACATCGTTTAATCACATCATTTTTTTCCTACCTATTATCAGACATCTCAGCAGCTCTGTTAACGATGTTGGCACTACCAGGCAGAGTAGGTTAAGGCAGAGAGAGAGACAGTCTGCTGTATAAACTGTACTAACAGTCCTTCTGAAATCCAGGGAGCCATCTCAATTTGCATCTGCAGTACCTTTGCTCCTTCTAGCACTGTCTCTGCTTCAACACATCTCAAAGCCCCTTCTGAATTCAGCTGATGAAAGCAGACCAGGTGTTTTCTGGCCTGTCCTGGCAGGTCTGAAAGCAGAGGCTGCTCCCATGTCAATCTCACACTGCCATGGGCATCATCTTTGGAGTGCTGATGCTGATGTCAGTGCCACCTAGTGATGCATCCTCATGCTGGAAGGCCCTGGAGCTGTGGGTCCTCGGGGGCTCATGCAGCTTAATGATTTCTCATTTGTGTTTTGGCAGCAGGAGCAAACCTTAAGCCAGGAGAGTTCAGTCCCTGCGGCACTGTACAGACACAGACAGAGAGACAAGCTGCAGAATACCTTCTCTTTCACACCCAAAGCTCTGCAAAAATTACCCAGTCTTCTCTGACAAGTGATCCTCTTAGCTGTCAAACTCTGGCTCACGTGTTCAGTACTCGAAAATTAAAATCTTAAAGGGCTATTTTAAGAAGATAAATGCTTTCTAGAGATGAGGAAAGATATTTTTATGTATCTAATAACTCACACTTGATAGTGGCAATAGCATTACTCGGGTTATGCTGTTATTAATATTATATCGGTTGTGAGATTCTTTTTTTACCACTAGTCCAGAATTCCACCAGACAACAATTTAGCACTTAATTCTTTTTTGACAGGTTAATTTTACCTTTCTCATGGAAAGGCATAAGAGTGTGCAAAAGAAGTGAAAAAAGAGAAAACTCTCTTTTCTTGGAAACAATATTTGCGTAATATTTGTTAAACAGATACTTGTGCCCTTGACCAAATATTTGATTCATATTTTTATCTTCCTGCTGTTCTTATTTTAAAGGAACTCGAGGACCTTCCTAAAGTTTAGAGGTTTCTAAAATGTGGAGAAAATCATGGGTAAATAATAAACAATACTGTGGAATTAGAGGTGAACTTAAATGGAAGAATTTTTACAGAGAAACTACATAATACTCACCAAAGATACAGGTGAAAAAAACACCAGTCTCTCCATTTACATACATGTTATCACAGCTGGAACTTTCCACTAACTCCAACTGTGTTGTCTTAATGTTCTCATCCACCTACATTAGCTGAGTGCGGTTAGCATCATTCTACAGTCCTTGTTACATGACAGCTCCCTCCTTTTTGTTTTACTCTTGACTACTTGGAACCTTTTACAATGTTTTGTTCCATGTGAGAACTGAAGGCGTATTTGAGAAGATATCTATTGGGTATAGGGTGGAAACTGTTAGATCATGGCCTCAGTCAGTGATGGTGCACCTGGTAAAGAGGCATAGACATCCCCGGGTGCACAGGTTCAAGAAGCTCACCCACCCTACCCTGAGTCCACCTCTCCCTAACCTCATTTAAGGGCCGGCTGCCAAGGGGAAAGCTCCTTTACTTGGAGACTGCTTCCTTCTGGGAGTTTTCCAGTAACCCTTATCTTCAAAACAGGGTAAGCGTACTCCTTTCTTATCACTGGCTTGAGACTAATGCCTTTACTGGGTCATTTGACAACTAGTCAGAGGCAACTAGCATAGCCTCTATGTTGTTCCAATACAATCTATGGAGGAAACATAACATAATAGCATGTTCACCTTGACTTTATTCACAGCATCAGTGAAAGGTTGAGAGCAGCAGAGATCTCTGAAGGTCATTTGGTCTTTTTTTGCGCTTGACTTTGGTCTACATCCTGTTCACCTATGTGGTCTTCCTGGTATGTTTGCCTGAAGTTGGGATGGACCTCCCTTGAGAGAGAAGGAGTTGGGCCCCTCCTTTCCTCAGGGCTTTATCCCATAGGACACTTCCAAGGAAATCCCTGAAGAGCACAAAATATGCTTTCCTTTTAGTCCTGGTTTCCCTTCATGGAATCCTGAGTATATCTCGTGGTCTCACCACAGCCAAGGGTGCTTTTGACTTTCACATGCCCAGTGAGCCCACCATGCTCATTGTTTATTGAGTCCAGGAGAGCATCAAACTGGCTGCTCTGTCACTTGGGTCAGAGTGTTATCTTTGATGCTCCCTAGGAACATCTTGGATGGTTGAAGTTGACGTTGGGTTGGCTGAAATCTCCTGTGGGGATCAGGATTTTTGAATATGAAGCTGTTTCTAGATTGTTCTTTAGGCCTCATCCATTTGTCCTTGCTGGTCAGGTGCTCTATAGCGTGCCCCCATTACAGTGTTGCCTATAATCATCTACTTCTTTAGTCCTTACCCTTCAGCTCCCTTTTGGCTCCTCATTTCCAGGTAAAGCTCATGCACTCCAACTGTTTGCTTCCATAACAGTCAACATCTCTTCCCCATTTTCCCCTTCTGTTCTTCCTAAGCAGCCAGATCCTTCCATTGCACTCTCTGGTCATGGTACACATCTAACAGTATCTCCATGATCCCACTGAGGTCACAACCCTGCAGCTGCACACATATCTCTTAAGTCATGATGTTTATTCTCCATACTGCATTATTTAGTACATGCACTTCATAGGGGCACCATACTATATTGATTTCTCAGAAAGGGTTGTGGATTTTTTGTTTGTTCTTTGTTTTATTGTCAAAATAATGATGCTTTGTAAGCACTCCCTTGCAAATACAACTCTGGTTAAGCCTTGTTTTGATGATTTTGTGATCCCTTCTTGTCATGTTTCTCCAGGTCCTCTGCTTGTTGACCTTCATTGCCTCGCAGGGATGCTGGAGACTCCCTCCCCCATCATTTTTTGTATAAAGCCGTCCTTACCAGTTGGCCATCCTCCTAGCAACGATGTTTTTGTCTGATCTTGTTAGATCCTTCTCAAGTCCTTCTCCACAGGGCTGCTTTCTCAAGGAGATCTCCCCCCAGTCTGCATAAACACCTGGGATTGCTCTGACCCAAATGCAGCACCCTGCACTTGACTTTGTTGAGCCTCATTAGGTTCACATGGGCCCACTTCTCTAGCCTGCCCAGGTCCCTCCAGATGGCTTCGCTTCTTCTGCAGACAGTAGGTCAGGTTGATGGATGAGTGTCTGTCCCTGGAAGGAGGGAGCAGCCCACTGCCATCACTTGCTTCTTCCTGCTTTACTCCTAATGGACTGCTGGCTGTGATGCTCGGCTTGAGAGCAGACCTGGCTCCTCCTCACCATGTTCAATAGCTGTGGGCCTTTGTGTTCAACACAAACCATCTTTCCAAAAGTCCATCCTTTGCATTTTCCAGGTGCTGTGTTTACCATTTTACTAGGTACAGATACTGTCTGCATCTCCACTGCAGCTGGGATCTCAGGCTTTTGAAGCTGTTGCATGTCTGAGAATATCCTGTCTCTCTTTCAGTAAAAATGAGTGAGATAGATTTGAAATTTTATTTTCTTAATATGCATGAAATGTTCTTGTCTTCTGACGTGATTCCTTTATTAAGAAGAGAGTTACAAGGCAATTACCTTGGGTTCCTGCATGGAAGGAGAACTTGAATAAGCAGAAATTCCTTATTTAATATAATCTGCTATCAACCTGAGCAAAAGGCATTAGAAGTATATTAGAATAAAGTTGTGTTTCTCTAGCCAGCATGCATTTGAAGAGGAAAAGTTATTTATATAAAGGGAAAAGAAAAGGTCAGTGCTTCATTTTCAGTTGTTTGAAAGCACGATTCAAGCCCAGGATAGGGATAGTAGTTTCAATGGAAAAAATGGGGGTTTCTCTGAAAATAATACCTCCTGTTTTAATATCCTGGTTCACAAAATCAGAGGCAGATAAAGTCATGTAGCTGAGAATTTGCTCTATCAAATAGTGTTACTGTGCTCTTCGTATCTGTTGTAGTTTCCACAGAAATAAAAAGGAGGCATCACTGTTGGGGCTACCTTTATACGTGCCTGAGAAAAGTATGTTCTTCACAAGGAGAACAAACTTTTTCATTTGGCCTGAATATTCCCTTGGTGGTAGGATGAGGAAAACAAATGTGTATAATAGAAGTTACAAGACCTTTGGCTGTTCAAAGACAGGAGCTAGAAAAAAATTGTGGGTTTGAAGTTATAGTTTCAGCAGGATGAGAGATTCAAGGGCATAAGGCAGGAGCTGAGTCACTGGGTCCTATATCTGCATTCCCTCCAATGGATGAAATATGTTAGGTATGCTTATTAGCTGTACAGGACGGTCATGACTTTGTGCCTTCTCAAAAGACATGGGAAGATTACAAAGCCTGGCATACTCAACTCCAAGGGACTGATCTTCTTACCCTGATGTTGGGGAAGTTGAAATCCCCCATGAGGACAAGGACCGGCAATTGCCCAGCTTCCACCAGCTGCTCGTACAACACCTCATCTGTCTCTTTATCCTGGTTTGGTCCCACCAAGATGTCTGCCTTGCCAGCCCTTCCCCTGATCTTTATCCATAGGGGTTCAACCTTATCATCCCCAACCACAAGCTCAGTAACATCAGAGCACTCTCTAACATAGAGAGCCACAGTGCCACTACTACTTCCTTGCCTATCCATCCTGAAGAGTTTGTAGCCATGCATTGCAGCACTCCAGTATGGAGCGGTCCTACTATGTTTGTCATAGTTAGTGTGCTGCACAATGGCTTCCAGCTCTTCTTGTTTGCTGCCCATGCAACAGAAAAACACTCCAACCTTCAAACATGTTGCCACTTATCAACTTATTACTGCACCAGTCCAGAGCAGAACTGTCACAAGGTGTTCAGTGCTGCTACTCAGCTTAGTTTACTGTCTGACTGGCACAGCAAGCACCCACTGCCACCCTTTTGATAGGCATAGCCACCTGAGACTTGATTGCATCAGGGCAGAGAACTGCTCATCTCAAGCAATCAGCTTACAGCAAGCTGCTCTGCCTACCACTGCAAGAGCAACGTGCCTCGCAAGGCAAGAACACGTCAGGCTGGTGCAAACACCTGTTGCAATGTTATCTCTGCTCCTCTTCATCAGTCAATCATTGCCACTTCTGGATGGTGATAGCTGGAAATCTGATCTGTTACTTTTAATACAGGTTCTGTTGCTCTTTTACTCGAGGATCAAACAGGGCATGTCTTAAATAAAGGGCATCGGATCAGCTTGTCTTCTAAGAAACAGGTGTCAACACTGGGCAACAGCCTGGAAATGAAACATTTCCTTTCACCTGCAATAATGTGCATGAGCACATTTTTGTCCCCAGCAGTTACCTCACTGTCCCAGACTGACCTGGGCTGTCTGCCCGGTACCTACCCAGTTGCTTTTTGCTCACAATCCCCAGAAAAATAAGGTGAAATGCTCATGAGTTGACGTCAGAACAGGCAGATTGCTTACTCGTTGCCATCACAGACAAAACAGACTCAGCTTGGGTAGCTTAATTTATTGTAAAGCGAAAGCAAGGCAGAGAAAACAAAACTAAAAGCTCCTTCCTACTTTCCTCTTCTTACCAGGCTCAGCTTCACTTCTAGCTCCTCCCATTGAGTGGTACATGGGGAAAGGGAATGGTGTCTGTGCTCAGTCCACTACAGCTCCTCTCTGATGCTCCTTCCTCCTCATGTCCTTCCCCTGCTCAAGCACAGGGTCTCTCCTGTGGGGTACCATTCTATTGCTCCAAGGCAGGTCCTTTCTATGGGATCCTGCTGAGGTTTAATCTGGCAGGTAGCTCAGTACTGCAGAGTCATTGGCTCATTGCCCTCCTTCCAAGTGGGATGAGGGAGAGAATAAAAGAGCAACTTGTGTGTCCTGTGGGTTGAAATAAAATTATTTGCTAAGATAGAAATAAAGAGAAGGAAAATAGTTTTGACTTCCTGTATATAAATGCATTTAGCAAGCGAGGCACAATAATAGCTCTGTACAATGCTGCTTAGCAGCAACTATAAACACTGGTGTGCTATAAGCGTTGTTTTTCTCCTAGAACCAAAACATAGAATCATGCCAGGTGCTCTGAAGAAAACAATTCCATCCCAGCTGAAACTAAGACAGGTACAGATTTTGCCTCACAGATGCCATTCCTGCAGCCCCTCCACTAACAAAGCCTAGCCACATAGACCCAATACACTTACAGAATACACGGTGCGAAGAATAACTGAGTTCATTTTATTTTGCTGGACAGTGTCTGTCTTCTTCTGTTAAAATTACAGGGCATGTCCTCTGCTCCTCCTCACTGAAAGTAAAATGGCGTTTAAATTTATTTTGTTTTCCTACTGGCTAAATATTTAGTAATCCCTTGCCACTCCACTGAGATTACACCTCCATTAGAAAAGGCTAAGTGGTGTTGGCCAGTGCTTTCACAGTGTGTGCTTGTGTCTTCAAAGCACAGCAACACACTGACACCAAGGACAAACTGCTGGTAAAATCAAGGTTTTATTACCTGATTGCTGGAGGTTCTGATTTTCAGAAGGATACTGAGGTTTCTCATAACTTGTTCATAGATTGATTTATGTACTTGCATTTGGAAAAAAAAGAACAAACACAACATGTTATTAATAATGGATAGAATCACTGTGGCTATTTTTTATGGGGGGCTTCCGGGTTTGTTAAACTTTAAATAGATTCATAGCGTAGCATAAACACACAGTTTATACTTGTCACCTTTCACATCACGCTGCATGGCTATAAGGTGGTAAGCCTTCTTGTGAGATTGCCTTGTTTTTTAGCACAGTTCTGGCTTAACCACAAGCACAGTGGTTGCTTTTCCCCTTATGCAACCAGGGGTGTGTATTTTGAAACCTGGTGTAAAGCAAAGTCTTGTAGAGGGGGTCTGTAAGAGTTTCTTTTATTAGATTTTTATTACTGCAGCTTGCTGTTTGGGGGATGCAAGTAGATGGTTACAGACAACTTCTTAGTCTTTTGACTAAGTGTTCATATTAGTTTAATATCTGGTACATCCTCAATGAGAGGACGATACATTAAATGGATTTTGAGGGTCAACAGCTGGACCCAGAGCTTGCTCCCACCACTCCATGCATCATCCCAGTAAGGAAGTACCTGCAGCCACAGTGCACACTTGTTATTTTGCCTGCTCAAAAATGTGGTGGTTCGGGTCTGTGGCTTCAGGGGGTCCCTAAGCCTGTTGCTGCTGGTGAAGGGCAGCAGGGATATGATTTGTTTGAGGTGTGACCAGGAGGATGACCTGCTCTGTATGATGGTGGAGCTCAAGGAGGACGTGGAAAGGTTAAAGAGTTCTAGGAAGTTCAAACAGGCTGATGGAATAACTCCTTGCAGTACCAGCGTGAAACACCATAAACGGCAGTGAACCTTCTGTCCTGCTGCCGTCAGGCAGGGGATGGGGATTTAGGAGAGGAGTGGAAACAGTTCCCAGTTCAGTGTCGGGGGCAAATAACATCCCTACCTACCTCAGTTCTCCAAGTGTCCCTATGTAATATGTTTGAGGAACTCGAGGGAGAGGTGAGTGAAGATGTTGTGGAAGGTCCACCCATGAGGTTGTCTGAGGCAAAGCAATTGACTTCATGCCTCAAGACCTCTTCAGCCAAGAAGGAAAGAAGGGTAAAGGAAACTCCCTTCTGAGAGGAATGGTGGGCCCCACATGTTGGTCAGACCTTATATGTGGGGAGATGGGCTGCCTCCCTGGACTCTGACTCAGGGACATTACAAGGAGACTACCTAGCCTGGTTCACCTCTCTGGTTATTATCCATTACCGGTAGTTCAGGCTGGCAGTGCTGAAGTCACTGAAGACTATCAAAAGGGACATCAGGGCAACGAATCAAATATTCAGCTCAAAAATCTCATCATGTTCCTCTACCAGACTTTCGTAATCCCCGTCTTAACAGAGAAAAATATCCCTTGGTTCACAACGAAGCCTCATTCATGTCACCACGTTTTGGCTGCAGCCACTGCTGCTGAACCAGGCTGGTGCCTTACTTTAGCATCACACCATAATGAGCAACTTTCTTTGGAGAAACTTTAGTGCAGAAGGAGAGAGTGTTGCTCTCTGTCATGAAGAGCCTGTTGTTTGATTATTTATTTGAGAGCACAGATCTCCTGGAATTCAAAGGAAAAGTGCTCATCAGTAACCAATGTGTGTTTATTGTATGGCGATTCTCACTGCCTCTGGTAGGAGACCAGACTCTTCCAAGACAACAAGTAGTCAGCTCCTTCATGTGGAGAACTGACACTTTGCCGTGTGACTAATTACTTTCCTAATTAACAGCTGTCAAGCTATTATTATCGTCATTATTTACTGTCGTTACTATTATTCATTTAAAATGTTATTATTTTCAATTAAATGATCAAACCGGACTTATTCTAACACAAGCAGCTCTTCATCACCAACACAAAAGTTAGATGCTAAGATTTATAGATGAAGCCTGGCTAATTTAAAAGGTGCAAGTGCCTTCATATTTATAGACCCTGGTGTATACATATACCCAATTCCAACATGCTGGAGCACTGAGTTGGAGAAGCATGCTGCCAGCAAGCTCACAATCCCTGTGTGTGAATAGAGCATTTCCTGCTCTTCAAGGAAGCTGCGTAAGGGGTGTTAACCCTACCCAATGCATTTCATGAGATAAGAGCAGCTCATTAATTGTGATGGCTCTGATATTATTATCAGCCAGGAATTCACGGGAAGGATGATGGGCAGTTGTTTGCTGCTGACTTTAGCACTGATCCCGGTGCTGAAGCGTGTACAGCCAACCACATAACACAAGCAGTTGTTTTGCTTCTGTGTTCACCTTAGGACGCCGGTCCACGTTTATTAAACAGCCCACAGTTGTAGAACTTTCTTCTTTCTCACTCCAGAAAATGACCAAATCCAATGGTCCAATAGAAGCAAGAATATATATATATATTTAATTTGTTTTTAAACATATGCCCCAAATCTTCCAGCCTAACCCAATTTTCAACCTGCTTTTAAGTGTCGCACTGATGAAAGAAAATCATTCCAAGTCTGTTTACTGTAATCAAAATCAGAATGCACATTGGCATGCGGGTGGTATTTTAATCTGTTTTTCTTCTTATATAATGACACACATCCCTATTCAGTTAGGTGACTCATCATATTCTTCATCAGCAGCGTGCTCTGAAAAACAGCAAAATGCATTCCTAGCAATTAGCTACTTCTTCAGAAACTTATAATCAATCAAGATTGATAGAAAGAAACAAGGTTAAGCCCCATTTGTGTCATTTAAAATGATGTTGTGGTCTATTTCTGTGCAGCGTCAGTTTAAAATGGCAGCATGGTGTGTGATTCATACCCATACCCACCTGTCATGTAATCACACGTTTAATTCCATTTAACCACCTACATACATCAACTTGCTTTTCACCTTTATTCCTCGCTCTTTCATGCTTCACCCAGGCTAATGTGGTCCCAGAGCTCTTCTAAAGCAGCAACAAGACGTGTTTGATATATCCTTTATTCTTTAAATTGCACTTAAAAGCTTTCAATTGTTCATCAGCTCTGGTGCCCAGTTAGTCTGCTAACGTGCCGCTAGAAAAACCCAACTCTGCTAAAAGCAAAGCACTAAGAGGAGGAGCATGTTTCACAGGTGCTGCACAGCAGGCAGTGCAGAATGGATCTCCGACCAGTCACTGACCAGTCCTCACCTGGTGCATGAGGCTCTGCAGCCAGGCCACATGCGTGGCACATCTGAAGCCTCACATCCATGTGGATTAATGCCAGATAGTTCAATTAGTTTGACTTTCCCTTACAAATGGGATTCAGAAAGCGTTTTAAGTTGAATGATCTGAATGAAGCTGTTTCTTGTGGGCAGTTCGGGATCCGCGTAGCTATGAATCAAGCAATAGCTACAAAGAATGGTGGGGGTGAAAGTCAGACCCAGGCACGAGGATTTTGTCCACAAAATGGAAAATATTGCAGAGTCATGGTTAGTTCAATAGGTGGTACTCCAATATTAAGATTCTTTCTTAAATATCATGCTTATTTTTAGGAGTCAGTGAAGAAAAAATACTACCAAAAAACAAGTGAAAATGCAGAGGATGAATAATCTTAGTGCAGAAAAGGATGCCAAAATGTCAGTAAGTATAAAAACTGCAGATCTCGGAGCAGCTGAGAACAGATTCCATCAAGACAATCTGTGGCAAACTCCATCACAAAAATAACACTGGAGATTTCGCTCTGCTTGTGCCTACTCAACAGCCATATCCTATTTGAGCGCATTCCTTGTTCCTGCCTGATGAACTGAGATGTTATTCAGAGTAAGGAGTAAGGAGTTAATGTAACTTTCTTTCATTAAGGCTGATTTAATCCACGAGTTTGATACAGGCTGGTTTAGCATTAGGGATCAGCATATTAGTTTGAGGACCAACACGTTAGTTTAGCCAAAGGAATCAATTGAGTGCTGGTTCTAAAACTTTCCAGTTTAGCTTTGTGTGGAGCAAAGCTTCACGGAAGGACTGAAGTCACAACAGACCACTTTTATCTTTGCACCCAGCAGGCACAAGGACTTCTCCCTTGGATTTCACATATGTTGTTTTGGGTTGTGTTACACCAAGATAGAAAGCTGCTCATTATGGTGTGGTGGGGAGGAACAAAAAGTCGGCGAGACAGCTGTACCAGCTGCACCTATGATGTGAATTTTAGTGATGTTTTTCAATTTGTTCTCATAGTAAAGAACTTCCCCCTGATATCCAAACTAAATCTTCCCTCCCCCAGCTCCAAACCATTTCTCCTTGTCCTATCGCTATCTCCCCTTTCAAAGAGTTGATTCCCCTCCTGTTTATGGGCTCTATCTCCTGCTGCCTCACACTCAGCCTAATCAAAACCCACGTGTCTTACACCTGCCGTGCACTTCTTCCGCTCGATGAGTAACACAGGGATTACTGATAATAATGTTGTAACCTACCTACACGTGTGTGCCTGTGAAGATGTGCTTTTGTCATTAAGCAGACATGAGTTTCCTTGTTTAATTATCAGACTTGGGCTGGTGTAGTTCCATAAAATAGTTTAGTAAGTTAACATGCTCGCTGTGGAAGAAATATACAGATTAATTATGTTGTGGTGACAACAAAAGTGATTTTAATTGGTTTCCTGACATTGTCAGATCTGGCATTTTTGATGGATTTGGCCACTTGTTTAAATCAGTGAAAACATGTGTGTTCAAAGTGGAAAGCAACTTCTCTGTTCTATGTTTCAAGCCACACCAGGGTTCAAAACTAAACTACGGCCGGTTCAAGTTATGGCAAATAATTTTATACATTTTGATTTGTTGGCTAAACACGGTCCTGTGAACAGTGAAAAATATGCACCCGTGCTTTCCGTTTGATAAAGGAATTCCATCAGTTGGGATTTTAGCAGCTGGAGCAGTTTACCTGCCTTCCAGAGTTACCTCAGCCTCCTTTTCTCTGTGACTAAAGGGAAATCATTGAGTGGCTCAGAGAAGACCCTAGGAAATCTCCAGGAGGAATCTGTTCTGATCTCACCTCATGCGTGGTAAGTGCCCAACTGATCTAGTTTCAGGGTGCCAAGCTGTCATCCTGAACATGCCTATGAGCCACAGTTTTATTCCACCCACCAGGCGACAGAATAAGACAGAGCACGCAGGTTTTTTTTTCCTCTCCTTTGAGTCCAATTTCACACTGCAATTGCTAAAGTTGTTTTTCAGCTCCTGCTGTAAAGGGAAGACTGTAAGAAACAATTACAGACCTTCTCTGAGCGCTGCTTCCAACACCTTTTCAATTTCACTGCCTACGGAAACACTGTATTTTTCTGTCATTTCTGTCGTATCCATTCTGTATTTTTCTGCTATTTGTGTTATCGCTGCTGAGTGTGTGGTGCCTCAGTATTTACCTCTGTAAGTAGCTCTGAGTCAGTGATTCCTACCGCTTCCCTGCAGGAATGCAATAGATGATGAAAGGTTGTTTGGATGCCAGTGGATTACTGTTGCACCTGAGGCCCATTGTGTTCCTGCCTTGCCCTTGCAACCACTGATTTGGCTAACAACAAATGCTCAGTCACAGAACGGCTTGAGAATGGCACTGTGCATTTGCAAAACTGGGGGCTTGATGCCTTGTTTTGTGTGAAATAACTTCCTGGCTTTTACATTCACTTTAGTAAGAAAATGACATAATTGACAGCTCCGCCTGTGCCCCTTTGAAAAGAAAATGTGCACTCCTGAAAATCAGCACACCTTTTGTGACAAGCTGGTCAGCATGCCTGCATGCAGCACGTCTCCAGGCAGGCATGAGACCTGGCACCCATTAGCCTCCATCCCTGCAAGGACCAGCCCTCTTTCCCAGAGAAAAGTGTGGGTAAAGAATGTAGTTGCTTGGCGGCTAGGATATAATGTGCAGTTACATGTCAGCTGTAGAGCTCTGTTGGATGAGGTTTCAATATCAAGACAATCTTGACAATGTAGTTTTGCTGCTCTTGCTCCTCTCAAAGGGCAGCAGCGGTGCTTGACTTCAGAGCTTCTGTGGTTGAAATCATTGCTGGGGCACAGCTATCAGCAGGCTTCTGCCAGCATCCACATCCACAAGTGCGTGCTGCTGCGGAGTATGGGAACACAAACATTTTAGCCTCACTGACATGACTGTGTGCAAAGGGAACTGCAAGCAATGACCTTTTGATACAGAAGTTTTTAAGCTGTCATTAATGACTTTTGCTCTGCCTCTATTTTTTCCATAACTCAAATTGCAAGTGATGATTGCTTCTGAGGTGCATTTAAGCTGTATAATTCTTATGCTTTAAATCAATGCAGTAATAAAATTCTTCTGGTACTCTGTTAATTCCTTTCTGAATTAAGGGAGAGTTCTGCACCCAGCACAAATGTATTTAGAAACTGGTTCCCATGGAGTTGTGGTCATTTTCTGTTTTGATCTTCATGTTTTTCTACCAGTTAAATTTTCTCTGAACAGTATGGGTACTTCACATCCAAGCTGCACTGAAAGATAAAGATAGGCAGCTGTTCTGGTTAATAAGAGTGAAAATGCGTGGGATTTTCTGTTGACCTGGGAGATTTTCTTTGTCGTGTTTTTATAAGCCAAAAAGAATCTCCCTTTGAGCATGACTCTTACTGCAGGCACCAAGAAGTGGTTTCTGGTCAGAAGGAAGAGATAAGGCTGCACCATTCACGGTGTTGTGGAACAGCTCAGAAATGGCATTCCTCATTGCTCAAAACACTGCAAAAAATGTCATTGGGGCCTATCTGGGCCCCCATGCATATTTGTGCCTTGGATCCAGCAGTGCATAGAAGTGAATGACACGTAATTAGACTGGGAAAGGAGAACAGCAACTTGTGCAGTCTCTGATGAAAGCTACCATGGCACAACTGGTCAAATGCAGCCCTATGGACATCACCAAGAGGTTCATTTTTGGAAGAACTCAAAAACGCTGTAGAAGATATGGGGAGTAGGAAACATGCTGCACAGCAGATAAGAACAAGAACACGCTCAGACCAAAACTGCACTGACTCTTCCGTATTTACTGAGCCAGAAGTAAGGCCGCACTGTTATTTTAATGGCTTTTTGACACGTCTCAGCACTGTATAAATATGTGTTTCTAAAGGCTGTGCTGCAACTATGAAACTGGGGTGTCCAGTGAGGAGTGACTTCATTGTGCAGGCACAGCTCCTTTCTCCTTTGCTTTGCCCACCCCTACTCAGCACCATTGCCGGCCCTGTGACCCCTCACATGTAATGCCAAAAGCTTCACTGTAAGTGGCTCTACTCCAGCTTGCCATGACTCAGTGGAGAGCATGCACAGCAAGCTTCACTGAAGTTGGAATCTCATTCAAGATACCAAAGTGAAGTTCCAACAGAAACCACAGGTACTTTCTGAGACACACTGGAAAGCATACTCAGTGAGGAAACCGCTGCTAAATACAACAGAATGCTGATTAATGAGTAAGATTTCATGCAGCAGGAAGGTTTTCTCCACCAGCTTCACTGGCATAAACACTCAAGGTGTAGGAAACCTGGTAACGTGGGGCTGCAGGTAAACAGCCTTAATTTACTATTGAGTAGATCCTGCAGTGTTTTCAGAAGTGAAAGAAAATCATGTTTTCACAAAAGAACAGGAAAATACCCAAGCCTGCGATAATGCTTTCAATGTGACAAACAGTGTGGAATAAAACATGTTAATTACAAGGAATCGCTACAGGAAATAAATGCATTTCCATGTTAATACAGTGCCATTGGAAATGATTCATATGGGAAGGGATGAGTACAGAAACTGCTTATGAGTGACACTATTTACCGTAGAAAGTGGAAAAAACTGAGGTGGAAAGAGGATCTTGCACGAGAAGGACAAAGTGCCTTCTTGTATTTGGAAAATAAATGCTGAAGGTGTTGGAGATGTGACTGAAGTACTGGTGCTGCTACTTGCGATGTGGTTGGCTAACTGGCTGGGAAACCACAGTTCTTGCAGGTCTCGCTTTGCTTCTGTTCCTTTGTGTGCTGATTTTAAGTATTCCTACAATCAAACTGCTAACGAGATGTAGAAGCTGTGTGAGAATATGGATCAGTTGTTCAAAGACCTGGAAGGGACAGGGTTTATTGTATCCTTTGGTGGAGGCGTCCGTGCAGGAGGGGTGCTGTTATGAGCCTCTGCAGCTCTGCAACACCCAGTGTTGCCTTTGGTCAGCATGCAATGCAAACTGGTTCCTCATCTGTGTGTGGTTGCAGGCAAAATAACAGCCTGAGCAGGCTGAAAGACAAGCCTGAAAAACAGGAAATCTAACTGCTGGAACACTGTAATATATATAATATTGTGATTGAGAGCAGAGCAAGGGGATAATGATGAGAAGGATGCCTGGATTCCATCAAACTGAGGCAGCCACAAGGCACCTGTGATAGTGTCCAAAGGCAGCACACATAGATGTGTGTATGGGCTGGATACATGGTGCTTGAGAACATGCTCAGCATAAGGAAAAACTGCCCCAATAGGAACGTGTGCTCAGTGCGTGCTAGATACAGCCAGCAAGCCTAATGTAAAACACGGGGGGCTGCCTGAGCTCAGGTCCCAGTGGACAGTGGTGCAGCTGCCCCACAGCTTTGGGACCCCTCAGTGTTTTGCTGGCAGAGTAAGCACCACATTGGCAGGCTACAGTTTGCCCCTGGGGCTGTCAAAAACTCCTCTCAGCATTCTGCAGCAGCAGGGCATCTGCTGACAGACAAATGGCTATTTATAAAGCTAAGTAAATGAATTACATAAATAGCTTGGTTGACCTCAAAGCCATCCAGGTGAAGAGGCTTGCCCTGGTGCTTAGCAGGCAGAACACCAGCCTGGGGGGCTCTGGGCCCAGATTCCTGCTCCGACAGCTGTCACTTTCTCTCCTGGAAACACGAGGTATCTCAGTGACCACTGGACAGGCAGAGGAAATATTAAGACTGGGCTTGACAGCTCAGGGCACTTCTCTTGAGGCACAGGATACAAAGCCAAGCCTGCATGCTGCTGACGCAATGCAGTGCAATGCTCTGCTGCTCCAGGGCCAAGCACAGAGCAGAGTCTGGCAGCTGGGCAGAGGAGGACTTGTCACCTAGGCCTTCTTACACTTTCCTGCCTTTCTTTCTGCAGAGTTTGGTGGTTTGCATGCTGTGGAAAGATGGAAGAAGTGCACAGAATGGGAGCAGTGAGTATTTCAAGCATGGAAAACCCAGATGAGGAACAAAAGCTTCTGTTTCATGAAAGGGAGCTGGTCACTAAAAGTTCCTCAGAATCAGTAAAACGAAATAAGAAAGGAAGTGAATTTTAACACACCATGCACTGTAGTCTGTGACCATTCTTTCACACTGAAGGGTTAAAAAACCTTTTATGAGAGGAAGGAGTTTAATGTAATTTATACTAGAAACGAGGGCAATTATTTTTATTCAGGCTTACGTTCTGGCACTGACATTTTATGACTCTTAAGCCTGTGGGACCCTGCTGAAGATCTGTAAATGATGTTATCATCTGTGCCTCAGCAAATCAGTACAATTGGCACGCTGGCAGGGGTAGAAAGGGACCTGAGTAGGAAAGAGGGAACAACCACTTGACATTACACACCACTTTCCAGCTCTGGGGCTGATCAGTGAGCTCCAGCCACTGGGGTTACACCAGAGATGAATTTAGCCTGTTATCTGCAGGACTTATCAGTATCATTGTTGTTGCTATCCCTGTGTTGCCACTTGAAGACATTCGTGGCATATGGGATGTTCTGAAACACAAAAATCCTTCAATTACTCACCAAATGCTGTGAAACTTGTAGGTGGCTCGGTATTCAAGCAAGCAGCATTTTCAGTGCCCAATTAGTAGCAGGATGCTGTGTACAAGCACACAGCACGCTTGACAATTTTGCAGATGATTTAGTGCAGGCAGGGAGAGCTGAAACACTTCAGATTGTTTTATAGGTCTATTACCTAAAGTGCATCAGGATCTGAGTGTTTAACAGCTAGTTTGGGGTGTGTTTATAATGCCTGGTTTACATCTCTTTGAGGCAGAGCCCAGTTCGCAGCGTGTGCTTTCCTAGCTCCCAAGCAAAGCAAGCTCTAGACGTGCATCAGCTCACAAAACTCCAGCTATTTTAATGGAGACAAAGCAGTGCGTAGAACACAAGGCTGTCTTGTCAGAGGAGGCTTTGAACTGCTATATCAGACTCTGAGTAAATGATTTATTAATTATTACCACAAATGTTTTAAGAAGAACGTTTCAAGTTGACAAATCGTCTTTGGTAGGATATACAAAGAGGAACAGAGCGTAGGATAGGCCCATGTCAAAGAATTATTCAGCAGGAGATCATACAAGCAGCTGGGGAAGTCTTATAGCAAAGCAAGAGAGTATCCTGCAATATAGGTTATGACAGCTGGGACTGAGTATATTATTTCAGATCTACGTATCAAGATAACTTTGCCTCAAAATGAACTAGAAAAATAAATTGGGAAGGAGCTGATTCCCTGACATTGAGGAGGATGGGAAAAGCCAGGTGGCTTGGGATGTGCAGAAGGTATTTTGGGAGTTATGGATTAAAAGAAGATGATAGAATTCTTGCTAATGTGTCATATTGCAGGGACAGTTGCCATAGCACCATTTGCTGCTAAGAATAGATTTCTATAGCCCCGTGGTAGGTCAAAATAGGATAAGAGGGTGTTTTTTTTTTCATGGGGATTCAAACAAATTCAGACAAAACACAGGGCCCTGTACACAAGGGCTGAGAAGTAGGAGATGTAGCTCACGTATACCAGCCTCAGGCAAGGCTGAGGTGCGACGACTAGACACGGGATTTGGGATTTGACGTGAGGTTCCAATGACAGCAAAGCAGCCTACGATACACAGCCTGTCATACCTGCACCTTATTTTGGGAGGCGAGGTGCCAGAACTTGGATTACGAGGCGTTATTTCAAGTTAGATTTTCTGAAATAATGGAAGGCTTGAGGCAAAACAATGATCTGAGATAGTGCTTCCCTTCACCCGCCAGTTCTTCCAGTGTAGGAAGTCTGGCAGCAAGTCCAATATAAAAGAGTTCGGTGGCCCAAACAATGAAGTTTCCTCTCTGCAGCTGCCTTCACAACTTGGCTGGCACTGCAGCTGCCAGTGTGAGAGCAGCAGGGCAACCACCGGAAGCATAGCAGGGGCACTGTGACAAGGCTGACTCTGCCAGCTGCAGAAATACCTTGCCCCAGAGCAGCTAGAAGTGATCTGAATGGCTGAACTCGTTCTGTGCACTGGGGCTCAATGGGAATTGCTATTGCTCCCTCAGCAGTTAGCAGACAAGAGTCACAGAGAGGTTGATCAGCAGAAAACTGCTCCCAGCAGTGCAGAGAACCACAGTTCAACTGGAGAAGCGTGCTGCTAATGTTCCACTCCCTGCAATGGGATGCACCTACTTTCGCTGCCTCACCTAGGCTAGGCTGCACACCCAGTCTGTGACGGATTATTTTGCATGAGCATTTGTTCTGAATTGGAGCAGGAAAAGGAGAATTCAAAGAAGCCTCCGGGAAGAAAATGGAAATATAATGTCAGACTGCATCAAAATGAGCTCTTTTTGTCACTCGGGATATTTCTGATGAAGACAGCACTCATTTATGGGACGCACAGTGCCATCCCTCACTGAAGATTTGATGAGATCCAAGAGGCTTGCTGCAGACTGGCAAGCTATGGCAGAAGTTGCTGACTCCCTTTTAGTAATTGTGGGGGATTATTGCATTCCAATAACATGCCAAAGAATGGGAGAGCAGGGTGAGGAAGAGCAGGAAGGTAACAACAAGAGTCTGTCATCTTCAGAGGATGTCAATTAAGCATGCTGACTCCATGGAAAAACACTGATTCATGTTCTGCGTCTTCACACTCCTACAGAAAAATAGCTTGTTCTGTGCTGTATCTGCAAATTGCCCTTCTCCTGCTCTCAGCACAAGGAAAGTTCTTGGAAACTAGGGCACACAGACAATGGACTTACACTGACACTACAGCAGTCAGTTCTTAAAGTCACCAACATACTGATATCGTCCCTGCGTTCTTTTTCTTACTTGCCTGAGCTACACGCAGAGCATGATGAAATCTCCCTTACTTTTTCACTGCGACATTCACAAGGTGTCAGCTGACTGTATGCATTTACTCCATGAACATCTGCGTGGTGCTATCTCTTTCCCTTTCTGCTTCACCTGTATCTCTGTGAACCAGTCCATCTCTGATAGGATCAAGCCTTGGCGTTTTAGAGGTGCCTAGACACTGGGCTGCAGCTCGTGCCTTTGGTATACACAAAGCATTCCCCATGAAGATGCATAAGAGGTGAGAGATGAAAAGGTCCTTAAGCATTTGTGAATTGGTGCTTGGTATAGTGGAGAGTGTAGTTATTGGTTTATTGAATGAGGCTTCACAGAGGAAACAAGAATGTGCCATTGGCAAAAAGCGCTGTATGCCCCTCCTTACCACAGCCTAACTTAACAGTTCAGTACAAAGCACGACTCTGCTTATGCTGAACTATAAGCAGGATGATTTTGGTATTATGGCTCAGAAATAGAAGTCATTTCACAGTCAACATGGGGACCGTCAACATGTGGGCTTCTCATTATTTGGAACGTCCCATAACAAGCTCATCTTTGTCGTTATGTAGGAGGAATGTGAAGAAACATGGATACTCCAGGCAAAGAAAGCTCCTTGAAACTGTGCTCTTGGCGGGAGGTCCGCAGGCAGCAAGGAGACACCTGCTCACTGGAACCCAGCTCACAGTTTGTAAGAGGAAAATCACTGCCTCAGCTCTGCATGAGACAAGGTCAGGCACCTGCAGAGCACACTGAGCTGTTTGTGGCAGTACCCACATACAGGTGTGCTGGGTGCTAACAACATGTGACATTCAGCTGGGAGGCTGTAATGACAAGGCAGAAGGCATCTCCATTTGCAAACTGGGGTTACGGTCTGATAGCCAACCTGCAGCCATCCTGCCCACACAGATCACTTGGCTGGTGGCTCTGCCTTTCTAAGGGACAGTGGGCTTGCTCCATCTCATGCTTTGCCCCACGGCTGCAGCAGGTTGAAGCCCAGCCCAGCCCAGCCTTTCTGATGAGGATACCCCAGCAAGGGTGAAGGGCTTCTACAGCAGCCTCTTGGGCTTTTTGCTTACTAGCTGTAAGTGAAAAGGTAGTATTTCCCCAAATGACTAAGGTACTATTAAATGTAAAACTTGTGTCGTGGAACATGTAGTAATAATGCCATGAACTGTCAATGTATACATATTCTGAGTCACTGCCTCTAGGGAAAGGAGAGAATTTGGGTCATAGTAAGGCAGAATAATATATATTTATATATATATATTTTCCTGCGATGTCTGAAACTAGCTGAATACATACACATGCTAAAAGAACTCAGTTAAGGAACCAGCTCAACACACTTTCCCACATCATTGAGAAATGAAGAACTTCACCCCGTACTGGGTGCCATACTTCCTGTCTTTTCCTCCTTTGCTGTTGATTCCTCATTCCGTTTTCTTTTCCCCCCACACTTGCTGTTTCTTGTTTTCCCACCTCCATCCTTACCATGCGTGGTTGCTGCTTTTCCCATTCACCTGCCCCAGTTTTACCTCATGCTGAGCTACTGGCAAGAAGAGACATCAATCTTGGAGACAGCAACAGCACAAAGAATTGAATTTGCATCCCTTCCCTGGGGCGACCAGACCCGTGTGATGTATCTCCTCAATACATGTTGCTGGTGTCTATAAGAGGAAAGAAGAATGCCTTTTGTTTCCCTTTCATGCTCTCAGCTTTCCCAGTGGTATTTACTTGTTGTGGCTTTCATCCAGCTTAGTAAAACTCTGTATTAGATTCTCAACAAAAAGAGATTGAGTAATACAAGCAGCACACATATCATAGCATCATAGAATGGTTTGGGTTGGAGGGGACCTTTAAGATCACCTGGTCCCAACCCCCTGCTATAGACAGGAGCACCCCCCATAGCCCAGGTTGCTCACAGCCCCATCCAGCCTGGCTTTGAGTACTTCCAGGGAGGGGGAATCCACAGCCTCACTGGGCAACCTATGCCAGTGCCTCACCACCCTCACAGTAAAGAATTTCTTCCTAGTATCTCGTCTAAATCTGCCCTCTTCCAGTTTAAAGTCATTTCCCCTCATCCTGTCACTCAACACCCTTACAAAAGCTTTCCTGTTAGCTTCCTTTGGGTACTGGAAGGACATGAGGTCCCTCTGGAGCATTCTGTTCTCCAGGCTGAGATATCTGGGATGCTACTTAATAACAATGTCAGAAAAGGCAGCTTTTAAGTGAAAAAAAAATTCATTCTCGGATGCTGTCAGTCTATGTTTTTTATTTGGACAGGAGTTCTGATATCTTTTCTGGGTGCTACTGACACGGCAAATGTCTGCTGTGGGGAATATCTCTGTTTTTGGACACCAGGGTCCTCGCTGTGGGTTGCTTTGCTGTAGATGGCAGCAATGATAGCAAGGCCTATCTGTGAGATAGGACTCGTGGCCTGCAGAGGTGCAGACACTAAAGCTGCAGATGATCTCACTTAAGGGTTCTCAGAAAGGCAGGCAGCCCTAATCCCCCCTGGGAACACCGGGCTGAGAATAGCAGCATGGATGGGCACAGTACCCAAGTGCTGCTCCCCAGAGCTGCCTGTTTTTCAGAGTCTTGTAAGGCATATTTGTTTCTAATGCATTAATCAGCTACAAGAGGAGTCACTTTGTGGCTAACATTCACTGGTCGGGGTACAATAAGGCTACCTGCAGGGCAAACTGCACTGTATCAGGTGCAGGTTCTACTGCTGGCATTGTCCCTTGCTTTGGTTACCTGGATTTTCAACGTTGCATCAGCCAATGAGTGGGGAAAGAAAAGAAAGGCTTTTGATGATGTTAGTTTAACAACACCAGTCCATTTTCTCCCTCCTCCAACTAACCTATTATTTTTTACCTCTCTGACACATGCCCAGTTCTCTTCTTTGGGAGGAATTAGTTGGTGAACATAAGTGCTACATTTCAGCAGTCATGCTGGGCTTTTTTGTGAGGTCCTTTGCTATTGCTTGACATGAAATGCCTATTGCCATGCTATTATGGAAAACTGCAGAACACAACAGGCAACTCTCCAGTGTTATTACCTTTGGTAGGAAATAAATCTCTGACCTGAGGTGAAGTGCTTTGTATAACAGTTTCAAAGCTGTGTGAACAAGTTTCATGGGCGTTCTCTTCTTAACTCATTTGGCATCACACACAAAATTAAGTTCACTTTTTGTTAATTCATTTTTGTTAATGTTTGTTAATAACACTTTACTAATGCCAAAGGTACTTTCCATTCAGATGAAGTCTTGCATGTATATATGTGTGCATGTGTATCTATCATCTGTAAACAGCATAAATGTACTACAGCTCAGGTTTCCCATTCCATCCATCTGAGATGATCTCTCTCTTCAGATGAAAAGCATCATCTCCTATCACTGTGTATCCAATTAGCCACAGTCACAAAAATCTGAGCTTTTGATCACATCAGCAGTTCTCTGAGCATTAATTCCTCTCCCAGGATAAACTACTAAAATGCATACAACTCTCCGCTCACTTCAGATTGCATGAAACCAGATGGTTCAACTCTCCTCACCCATCTAGAAATGGTATCTGCGTCCTTGTGGAGAGACACTTCTTCAGCTGGTCTTGCTGTTTCTCTGTCTCTGCTTTGATAAAGATGGTATTTTCTAAGTTTCTTCATGATCTTGGGGAGGGGGAGAAGTAGATAGACATTGAAATGAAATGCTAGGTTAGTCAGTAGTGAGTAACAAGTCATTGCAGCACCCGCAGGAAGAGCCCCTCCAGGCAGGTATATTAGATAAACTTGACAGCCATCTGCAAGTATACCCACGCTTATGGAATGATACACTGCATTTAACAACAGGTACAAATCCATGCTCAGGAGTGTTCTGCATGCTAGATGGGCTATAGCACCCCATGAACTTCATTGAGCTTGCAGGTGAGAAATGCTTTTCCTTTTTCAATTTGTATTGTAATTAAATTCTAGGTAGAAGGGGGACTTATTTTTCCCTTTCTGTAATGAAACAATGTTGGAGGTAGATCTGACAAACAAGTGGGACTATCTATTTTGAATACGCTTCACTTTTAAGTCTGCTTTTAGTTGCGCCTCCATTAAATTCCATCCCAAATTTGAGCAGACAGGGATGTACAGTTTGCAAAGCAATGGAAGAATGATACTGCTTGAAGCACAGCAGTGTACTTACGGAAAGTGATGACATAAAGATGCAGGAGAAAGCTTGTCATGAACAGCAGCAACAAGAGAGCCTTGTGGGCGGTGTGGTGCGGGCAGCATTTCATGGAAGTGCCAGGATGACTTTTGCTTGGGTTATTGCAGTTTGTCATGCAGGTGACCAAGCTGGTGGCCATTTAGAGGAGGTTTTGTACAAACCACAGCTGTCTGGAAACTGCTGATATGAAGTGTTTGGGACTTCCATGGAAGGAGACAGAAAAAAAATGTACAATTTCAGTGTGCAGAACCATCAACGTGCTTTACTTACTCTGTTGTTTACTCAAAGACAACTTCATTAGTGATGCCAAGTTGAGCACCTCGGAGGCCCATCCTGGCAGCCTGTTTACTTTGGTTATAATGGTGAGATACTTATAAACACAGCAGAAGGAATAGTGCAGTGACCGTGCCTTGGATCAGCATTGCATTTTCAGAAGACTAGGAATGTATTTTTGCCCTTAGAAGAGCAATATTAGAAATCTTCTTTTCCAGTATAAGTATCTTGAAATAACAGAGACACAGAATCTAGCAGTCAGGCTTGGTTTCCATAGAATCATAGAATCACAGAATCATAGAATCACTCAGGTTGGAAAGATCATTGAGTCCAACCATGACCAACCATACTACACTAACTAACAAACCCTCTGCTAAACCACGTCCCTGAGCACCACATCCAAACAGTTTTTAAACACATCCAGGGATGGGGATTCAACCACCTGCCTGGGCAGCCTATTCCAGTGCTCCACAACACTTTCTGCAAAGAAGTTTTTCTTGATATCCAACCTAAACTTGCTCTGGTGCAACTTGAGGCCATTTCCCCTTGTTCTGTCACCTGTCACCAGTGAGGAGAGACTTACCTCACTCTCACTGTAAGCACCTTTCAGATGTCGGAAGAGAGCAATAAGGTTTCCCCTTAACCTCCTTTTTGCCTGATTAAACAGCCCCAGGTCCTTCAGTCTCTCCTTGTAGGGTATATTCTCCAAGCCCTTCACAAGACTCGTTGCCCTTCTCTGGGCCTGAAGCCATAATGAAGCTGAAGCTGAGAGCACACTGCTCAGAAACCTCAAGAGACTCCGGCTTCCTTCCTCCCACTCCTGAAAGTTTCCCATGTCATCTGGCCAATCAACTGCTTTGGTGTTCCTAGGTTCTTTGTCTATCAGTAAAATAACAGCAAGCAAAAACATCTCCTGAGGATGTTTTGTGACTTCAGTAATTTGCTTTAAGTCCCCAGGATGAAAGGCTCCAAAATGTCTGGTGATAAATACATACAGCCAAGACTGCAATTCGATTAAAAGCATTCCAATTATTCATGGAAAGAGGAAATGTAAACCAGAAGCTGCCAGATGTCCTCTGCACTCCTTCCAAAATCTTCCTATCAATAATTTAGCATGATTTTGTGCTGGGCAGATTCTTCACTCATTCCACATTGGAAAGAAATCTCAACCAGAGCAGTACCAGCTCTGTGATAGTTCCCTGCAGATCTGTAGTTAGTCCTCTACAGTAGATATTGGCAGCAAGAAAATATATGCTGACGTTTATAATGGGATAAGCATCACCATTAACCTATTATTCAGCCCAGATCAGGTGGGAGGGCATATTAATATACTTTCCTTGAAAATGCAGCCTAGTCATGGAGAGAAGTGTGTGTCACAGGAATGGAAGTGAGAACTTCCATCCACATTGGAAGCAGTTAAATAAGCATTGTGAATAGCAATGCTCTTGGTGATCTCTTCTTCCAGGTACGCTGCTTCCGCAAGTCGCTGCAGCATTAACAGCCTTGAAATCTGTGATGCTGGGCAGTGGAGGTCTCAGCATAGGATTAATGCAAAGCATGCACCCCCTGTGCTGCCTGGGGTTTGAGGTGGTCTACCTCTGGCCCTTGGGTTCGCCACCAAAACGTCAATCAAACCAATGTCAAGGCTGGAATTCACTCCCCCAGTCTTGGTGCAGAGGTTGTGCAGCTAGCAGCACTCACAGTAGCTCTCCAGTGCTGCCTTTACTCTGCTCTCCCCGTGTATTTCCTTTGCAGGTGACAAGTCACGAAGTTAGGAAGGAATGGCCAAAATCCCCAGCCGTGACCTTGCATCCAAGAGAACCTTATGAAATGCTGCCTTGCATAAAAAGAACAGGTGGTTGTTTTCTCAGCAAAGATTGGCTTTGAAGAGAAGCAAAGGCACATAGCCAGGAAATGATCGTGTTTCACTTTGAGATGTCTTTCTAGCTGGCTTGGATGTTACAGATAAGAACCAGGAGGCTGGAATTAGACTGCTAGGGTACGTGCAAACCTTTCATTACAAATTCCAGCCTACTAATGACAGTTTAATTTATTTTGGTGGGGCTCTTGGCTATCTTTGGAAAGTCCTACGTAGTTTCCACAGGGCAAAGACTCTGAAGTGTCCATGTGTCGTGCCGTTCTGAGAATGCATGGGTGTGTGCAAGACGGTGATCTTCCTTTAGGAGAGATAGGGTCTATCCACTTCATAATCTATTGATTTCAAGCTTAGAAGCAAAGTAATAAGTAGCAATCTCTCTTCCCCTCCGCCTTGGCACCCCACTCTTAATTTATAGCAACAGTGACTTGATCAGACCTGCTACTTAGAAACCCCAGAAACCCCTCCTGACAGCCCACCTCACACTGAGCCTGCTCTGCTTTCGTTCTCCCTCTGTGCAGTAAGGACATTTTACCTTTAGGATCATGCGTGTTCCAGGTTTCACATGTGGAGATCACTACAGAACACTTCTGCTGCGCAGCATCCCACCACCTGCATCTTCTCCTCACCTACTGAACCAAGGTCTTCATCAGCAGATATCTCAGTGACTTAACAAAGAGTTTACTCGAAGCCTCGCTCACCTCGTCACTGCAGCCCTTGCCTCTGTAGCTCAAGTACTAAACAAGATCCAAGTTGCGGGCCTGAAATACCTGGATAAAAACTCTCCCAAGAACTGAATCCAACCTTTGGACTTCCATCCAAGGAAGTTCTGTTTGTGTTCCAGTGTCGTTATCCCTTCCAGAAACAAATCCCTCCCTTTTCTCACAGATAGCTCCATCACAGTTCGGTGTGTTACACTGGCAGAGGCGGTCACCACAAAGTGGGATGGGGGGAAAGGCTCTTCTAACAAACCAGGCTTGAATGATCCCCCCTAGCCCTTTATTCAGCATTTTTACTGACAGGTTTTTAAAGGCAGTCATAAGACCTTCATGCACTGATTTGACAGGAGGCTTACTTACTGCTTTAGTTACTTCTATTTTCAAGCCTTTTTCCTTATTTGCATGCTTACTCTAGAGGGAAATGTCTGAAAGTGACCTTCCACAGGTCATTGCAGCTCCCTCTGCTCACTGCCTTGCCTTTACATGGTATTTCATTAGTACCTCGTAACTCAATTTGCATGGCCAAAGTAGGTCATTCCAAATTTAGTCACTGCCCTCTTTTTGTATAGACCCAACCTCTTCATGTTCCTGCAGCTACATTGTGCTGTGCTCACTATGGGACACAGCTGTGGGACCCTGACCTTCCACCCCATATCACCGTGGGCTCTGTACAAACCTTGTGGGAAGCCGAGGCCACTGCCACAGAGGCCTCAAGATAATAAACAGCACAAGAATGAGAGGTGGTCTTCATTTTACCAATGGGAAAATGAGGCAGTAAGGGATGCCCAGACATGGCAGAGCTCAGAGCATTCACCAGACCTATCCTGGCACTGTTGCATTTTCTATCATGATTTTCTCATACAGGTTTTGATTTTCCAGCCAGCTCTCCAGTCACTTAAAATGTATTTGTTCTTTCTGTGCACTCACTTTGCCCCGGAGACCCCTGTCTTGGGCTGCCTGACCATTGCAGTGGAAGGATCCAGACCGCGAGCTATTGAAAGCTGTTGGGAAGGTGAAAGGGCCATAAAACAGCACCTTACAGTGGACATCAAGCTCATGTACTACATGACTGACTACTGTAGGAATGAGACAAGATGAGCACAATTGCTAGAACAAGAACTTCATTAATTGTTCCTCTTGGGACTTGCTATCCACCTTTCACTCCTTTCTGACATGAGTTGTACCAGGAGGGAATGGTCTGGGCATGGGGAGTATGAGCAGGGTGTTCCAGGCCCTGATTTGACATAAAAAACATAGAAGGGAAAGCCCTTTACCAGGCATAGAGACAGCGCTGCACAACACTGGCATGGATCAGGCCCTGAACTATCAGTTTAATGTGTCTAATCCCATTCTGGACCCAGTTGTACTTTCAGTCTCTCAGCACAGTGGCAAAGTGGCACAAGTAGCACTGACATCCAGCACTGGTGCTGCAGGCATTGACCTCTGTCTGGATCATCTCCAGCAATGATGTAGCTTCACGAACAGCTTCAGAGTCCATCCCCACCATGAACATTCTCTAGAGGTATTTCAGCTCTTTTTCCAGTTAATTTTTGTGCCTGGTCTGACACCTACACTGCTGTTAGTAAGGCTGCCTTCATCCAGGTGAGAACAAGTTCATACCACACATTTCTACCCGAGAACAGAGAGAAAATCATTTCAACATGTAAAAAAGCAAAACTTGTACCTTCTATCAGATCTAACCTTGTTTAAAGTTTAAGAAATGCTTGGGAAAAGGTGCCACAACACAAGTGAAGTATAAACTAATCAGTTTCCTAGCATCCTGAGAAGCGGATCTGCATAACATATATCTCTGTGTCATAGTTATAGAGAAACCAGAACCAGCAGTGGAGGGCAGACCCCAAAGATGCATGAGTTTTCTTCTGTTCTACTTTCAGTTTCCCTTTCTGAATGACCCTCGTATACACACTGCAACAAGATTCACTCCACATATGAACAACCAGCTCACGGCAGCCAGAATTGTTAACAGTTTACATAATAATATATATTACGTGATATACGTGGTGACACACATGATGATATACTCCACACGTATAACAGTTTGTCCATAACAGTCTGCCCAGGTGCCCAAGCCTGTCTGAGCTCTGTGCCCTCACAGAGTGGGGAGTAGGGACAGATGGAACAAGCTGCAAGGGTAGCAATGAGAGCCTCTGTAGCATTACAAATACCAAACTCTGCTCCTTTGCCACACTTTGCAGAACATCATCCGTGTGCTGACTGCAGGATTTTCCCTTTCAAGGAAAGCTTTTGCAAGATAAACAAATCACGTTTTCTCCACTGCGTTATTCCCTGCAGGACCATCTAACAAGCTCTTGTACTGTAGAGTTAAAAGCAGATGTACAGGAACAGCAAAGAATGGATCACACTGAAGTTGAAAATACAAGTCCAGTGCTGTTGTGATTTCTGTTACAACTCACACTGAACTCTTAATTTTTAAGTCGGCAGGTTCTGATGCTAGCAAGATGGCCTGTTCT
Source organism: Excalfactoria chinensis (assembly GCF_039878825.1). Taxonomy (NCBI): domain Eukaryota; kingdom Metazoa; phylum Chordata; class Aves; order Galliformes; family Phasianidae; genus Excalfactoria; species Excalfactoria chinensis. The sequence continues at coordinate 74,963,529 of NC_092857.1, read as the reverse complement.
GGACAGCAGAGTCCCTGGCCTCACCCACTACCCTGCTGCAGTGAGGGGGCTATGTGAGCAGCCCACCATAGCCTGTGGTACAGCCCAAGCCCCATGGGGCTGCCTGTGGGCCTGGGAACAGAGAGGGGCTGCCAAGGGTTCCCTCAGGCCTGGGTAAATGTTAGCTATGCACAGGTACACATGTGTGCTTGAGGGCTTTAATGCCATCAACAGCAGGTGCCAATCCCACTGCTTTCTAGACACAGCATGCTCTTGCTCCCAAGGGCTTGTAAAACGTATGGAGTCTGAAAATAGAAAGGGAGAGAAGAGGAAAAGAAATACATCTATATGTTCGCTGCAGTTCATTACGTTGCTTTCTTTGTGAGGGCTATGTTAGCATCTGTTTGATTGTGGCCAGTTAGACAAACTGCAACAGGACCTGCAGGGATCAAAGCTGAGTGGCAGCGTGAAGGTACTTAGCATTAACACACGGGTGGACCTGTAAGCCAGAGAGCTGCTGCAAGCATCATCCTGGTAGGTGGGAGAGTCAGGAGGCACAACCAAGCAGCTGCTCCATCGCAAGTGTAGGTTTATCTTTGCTCCTCTACGCTCTCCCACTGCGGCACCAAGCGCTGACTGTACTGCTACTTAAGAAAGGCATTCTAGGAAGTGATCTTAAAAGTGTAATTGCAAGATGTGCCATCATCTATCTAGCAAATTCATCTTTCTGGAGGAGTCTTGTAAAGCTGCTGTGTCCATTCCAATTAATACCTGGTATTAATCTTTTGAAATCAGATTGGCATCGCACTGGTTTCACATCACACATGCACTGTACTTGGGGCCACTCGTACTCCATGGTAGATCACTCCTATCAGCAAAGGAGGGATGAAAAGCTGTGCACCCTTATGCTTTACCTACACTCAAATTCTAGAAGATATTGTTTGTATTTTCTTGCCTTTCAACAGTTTTTCGGGCAGCTTGGTTGCCCAGGAAGCAATGTGGGGGCCATGCATGCAGTGCTGACTGCACTGCAGAGCAGTGTAGAGGCCACACCACCTTGCAGCCCAGCCGCAGCGTGGGTTGCTGGGTGACCTGTCACCAAACAGATGCAGTCACTTGGGTATTTAAAGCACAGCCCCTCCTCAGAGACCCGTGGTGTTGCTGAGACACCTGTTGCTGGCATGTTTGACATTTCTGCCCTGAAGTGACAGGCTCAATATCACGCTCTATCTAGTTAGTGCTTTTTATAAGGAGGTCGTGCAAGATGTGTGCAGTCCTCCCTGACCTGTGACACACCACTGTTACTTAAATCAGACCTCAGCGCGTGCATTACCAAATGGACTGCAGGAGCAGCCTGTCCCTTCCCAAATGCATGGCAGTTTATGCATTTACTTGTATCTCTCTGTGCTTAGTGAAAACTGAAGGTCAGCTGCACTATTCAGGAGCAGGAAAACAAAGATACGTTTGTCCTTGTTTGCAGTATCTGAGGGAGAACATTTTCTACCAAAATGGGCAGAAATTGTTCTGCAGCATCAAGTCATCCAAGTACCAACGACAGAGCTGACTGCTGAAGTCCCTGACCTGCTCTGTGTGCTCTCTGCCCCATACACCTCATATGTTGTGGATGGAAATGAAGTGACAGATGAAAGAGACGAATAAGGATGCTGAAGTTACGGGGCAGTCAATGCAAGCTCCAGAAGCAGTAGATCCCAATTCCAAAATAAGAAGCCCTATGGGAAACCTTATTTCAGCTCTTCTGATTATGTGCTTGATGGGAACACAGATGGTGACCACTTCTGCTGACAGCCTGGGGCTACTTTCCATGGTTTAGCCATGGAAAGTGAGAAGCAGGAGGTCAGAAAGGAGGCCTGACCCTGACAGCAAGCATCTGGGGCACTATGGCACCCATAGCTCCCACACAGAACAGCAGTCACCTTTTCAGTCATGGTAAAGCCAAGGAGTTTATCTGCCTGCCTTTAGAAGGCAGCTCAGCAGTGTTTGCATTCTCCAGAGCAGTGCTGGCTTTGGCTGGGAGAGGCTGGAGTGCTAACAGCATCACCATCCCCACTGCCAACACCTCAGCTCTTCTATTGCCCCTAGTCAGAGCTGTGAAAGCACAGCTTCTGATGTCAAGCACTGTGTGTATGCACTCTGGAACTAAGGAACACTAGATATACGTGGCTGAAGTCACTTGCTTCACACCCTCAGAGTCCTGCAACATTTGGATGGCATCCACTTGACCAGACCACAGTCTGTCCTTTTGTGTCTCCTGCAGATCTCAATCCAACTCAATCTGCAGAGGCTGCTGTGCTGAGCCAGCCAAGACAAAGAGCAGAAATTCCACATACCACCTCCTGACTTGGGTAAAACACACACACACGGCTCCATGCTAAGATCAGAGCTCAGAAGTTTCTTCTTTCCAGACACTCAGCAGAGGGTTAAGATGTAAGAACCACAAACCATCCAAATTTTCAGGACCCATCTGGGTGCAGCCTGAGGCCTGGCCTGACTTGATAGCTGATCCTGCTTGCAGCTAGAGGTTGAACAAGAAAGCCCCCAAGCTCCCTTCCAAGCTGGGTTATCCCAGGAAAGTCTCCAAATGGAACCAGCAGCTGGAAAACGTGCAGTGTCTGATGAACACTTAGCATCTGGCTGAGAGTCAGACGTAACGTACATCTCCAGTCTCCTTGGCAGCAGTGGGGCTGCCAACAGGAAAATCTACCTGTCAGCCCGACACAAACAGGCCTAATATTGTGGTAATACAAAACACTGCCCCAAGGCTGCTTGCATCTCTAAGCTTCCAGCAGTGTTGCAAGGATGAAGGTTGTCCACAAAGCCATCAAAGACAGGAATCTGCCAAGGAAAGACAAGAGCGCTTATGCTGCAAATACGTTTTGAAAGATTTTTGTGTGCTTGAAAACACAAAAATAGCTTTATTAGATATTCCACGCACTCTTTGACGACACAGATTTATGCTATGCGGTGCATTCCTATCTTTGTACAAACAATTTAATCCTGCTGTGAAGGATTGATGAGTGCCTTGATAAGCAGATAACAGCTACCAAATATCATTGCAAAAGAAGGTTACTCTGTTGAGCCTCAGCCACTGCAACGCTCATCCTGCATACTAAAGCTGTCAGTTCTACTCAGCTCTCTTCTCTCGTCTTTCATTTTCAGGCTTTACTGTACTCTCTCACTCTTGTTAATGCTTACTGAATAACTTCACAGATCTGATCACCTCAAGATGCCAAAATGTGTGCTTGGATCATATAAGAGAGTACAGAAAGGCGGGCCACGTCTGATCAAGAGATATTATCCACACCCTGCCATCACCCTGCTGCTGAAGTACTGAGCATTTTGATGGCATTAACTTCCCTTTGTCAGCAAGCCCTTACACAACGTAGATGCTCTTTCACAACAGAGTCTTGACCTCAGATGACAGTGCACCACTGACTTCAGAGAGCACCGCACGCTGTCCCCAAGCAATCATTGATGCCTGTGGCAGAAAGCACACAGCACAGATGTCCTTCCAAAGGAGGTGTTACCCTCACAGAGCAAGCAGAAACGAGCCCCCAGGGAATGCACCTCACCTAAATGCAGACCCCTGGGGGACTCCCTTTGGAACACGTCCACAGCACCAACACAGCAGAACTAGGCAAGATGAGAATGATGATAGTGTTCTGCTAAGTTTCACCGACAGCTGGAAGACAACAGTATTAATAATCCTGACGTTTCTTTGCAGCTTGGGCTGGCATTTAACATGAATAAGCTAGGTAAATATCACTGCAGGTTTCCACAATAGTCACACTTGAGAGATGGCTCGAAAACAACTCAATTCTGAATGCTGGAACTCCAGGCTGCCTACGAACGGATCTGTAGTTTAGTGCTGATTCCCTTCTGGATACGAGTGTCACAGCCACAGACACCAACATCTTCATCCAATTTTATACAAGAAAAGCCTAAAATTAGGGATCAGGCAAGAGAGATGTTTGTTCTGAAAGCTTCCCACTGCTGACTCCCACCTGTGACATCTGCCCTGTTTCAGAGGTGTCTCTTACCAGCACAAGTTCTACAGCAGAAAACACAGCTAGGGATGTATCCGAGTAACAGTAATTGCGTACCAAGGTGCGTGATAACTAAACCACTCTCTCTCTCTGCTACCACTTTTCCATTGGTTCCATCCTGGGTGCTCTCAGACCCTGGAGACAAACCAAAGAGGTTTCTAATCCTCTAGACAAGTTCTCAGCTGAGTTTTGCAAGTTGAGTGTTGCAAGTGAGCTATTTAAGCAAAGCCACGCTTCCAGTTTGCAGATGGAAATAATCATTTTGAGGTTAAAAACAAAGAAGTTTTTACAGTTCTCATTTACATGCAGTTATTCCATGGAGGGTGAGAAGGGTGTTCCTTTCCAGAACGTCATATCGTTACCAATATCAGAACATAAGTTCTCCTTTTTCTTCCCACCCAATGAGCAGCCTCTGCATAAATGCCATATACTTACCTGCCAGACTTAGCATATATGATTTAGCAGAGGGGTATGATTTAGCAGAGGGTTTTTAGAGCTAGGGTACTATGTTTAGGCTGCGGTTGGACTTGATGATCTAAATGGTCTTTTCCAACCTGGGTAATTCTATGATTTCATGCAGGCCCTTTCTCCACTGGGGGAGCAAAGTGCATGCAGTCAAAGTGCATGTGCTGGCTTGCTCAATGCTCACGGCAGGAAAGGAAACAAAGGTAGGCATGAATTGATTTTCCACCAAATATTAAGTTGTCACACATATACGTAACCATACCAGAACGGCAAAGTAGTGTCTATCTATCCGTATACACAGTTGCATCAGATGCCTTTGAGTACACAAAACCAAACAATCACATGAGAATAAGGTTTTTTTTTGCTCTGTGGATGACTCTGTCCACTTGCACAGGGCTTTTTTTGTGTTTTTTTGTTTGTTCGTTTGTTTTTTGTGCTTTTTTTCCAACAGCATCAAAGAGACTCAAGCTATTACAGTGGCATCTCCTCATTTCTGCTTCTCTTGGTGCCTCAGCGTAGCTAGCTGTTATCTCTGAATTTGCCACTTCAAGATTTAAAGGAGGCTCTGCCTCTGCTGCTTACCACAAATGCAAGGAGATGCATTAAAAGCAGAGTTAATTAACCAGTTAAGTTCACAGCTCTCGCAGCAAAGTGTTCGCTTCCCTATTTGTAGGTGCATGTCTATACGCAGACCATTATGCCCCCATATGCGCATGCATATTTATGCAATGAGCTGTACAGAAATTCTTACTTCAGGCAGGCGCGCTGGCTGCCTTGCCTTTTTAATGGCAAAGGAATGTTTTCAGCATGTTTCAAGTTGTTTTTCAGCACTGGCCTGCCTCCAGCCCCAGTTGCTAAGCGCTATGACTTCAGGACACACTGCAGCAGGTTGCAGAACGTACACGCTCAGGTTGGAGAGATAGATCCTCCATTTCTGGGAAGATTTTTGATGCGTTATGTCTATCTGGCATTACTGATTAGTAAAAATCCCACCTCCGCATGGAAGCTGATCATCTCCCTCATTTAGGTAGCAACATTCCCAGAATTCATCAGCCTAATTGAACAGTTGTTGAACAGCATTCCTCTGCAAGCCAAAAGCACTTTCTGGAAGAAGCACCATAAATTATCTTTCAGAGGACACAGAAGAAAATATCTGAACAATCTCAGCTATCATTCTTCTTCTGAAGGTCTCTAGCCATGTTGTTACAGATGATGGAAATATTGTTGTTTTTTGTTTGTTTGTTTGTTTGTTTCCTGCCGCTAATATTTGAAAGAACGGTGCACTTTTATCTCTAAATTGGAGAGATATGGGTTCAAAGGATGGATTATTTGGTGGATAAGAAATTGATTGGAAGAGACTTGTGGTCTGTGGCTCCATGTCCAGGTGGAGGCCAGTCATGAGTGGTGTCCTCCAAGGCCTGTGTAGGAACCAGTACTCTTTAACATCTTTGTCAGTGTCCTGGATGATGGGATTGAGTGCACCCTCAGCAAGTTTGCAGGTGACACTGAGTTGAGTGGTACAGTTGATGCGACAGAAGGGAGTGATGCCATCCAGAGCGACCTGAACAGCCTTGGGTCCATGTAAAGCTAATGATGTTCAACAAGGCCAAGTGCGTTTGGGTCAGAGCAATCCCAGCTATGAGTACAGACTGGGAGAGCAGCCCTGCTGAGAAGGACCTGGGGATCCTGGCAGATGACAAACAACATGAACCAGCAGTGTGTGCTCGCAGCCTGGAAGGCCAACAGCATCTTAGGCTGCACCAGAAGAAGAAAGGCCAGGAGGGCAATGGAGGCAGTCTCTCTACACTCCACCCTTTTCAGGCCCTGTCTAGAGTACCGTGCCCAGTTATGGGGACTGCAACACAGAAAAGACGTGGAGCTTTTGGAAAGGGTTTAAAGGAGGGCCACAAAGATGGTAATAGAACTACTGCAAAGACACGCTGAGAGAGTTGGCCTGGTTTATCTTGGAGAAGGGTCTGGAGAGACCTCATTGTGGCCTTCCGGGATTTCAAGGGAGCTTTTAAGCAGGAGGGGTGAAACAGTGATAAGACAAGGGGAAGTGGCTTTTAACTAAAGGAGGAGAGATTTAGTTCAGATGTTAAAAGAACTTTTTTTTTACTCAGATGGTGGTGAATAACTGAAACAAATTGCCCAGAGAAGCTGTTGACACCCAATTCCTGGAGGCATTCAAGGACTGATTGGATGAAAGCTGGGCAGCCCCATCTGATCACTTGCAACCCTACCCATGGGAAGGGAGTTAGAACTAGATGATCTTTAAGGTGCCCTTCCACATCAGCCATTCCATCACACACCCAGAGAAGCTGTTGATGCTCCATCTCTGGGGGTGTTCTGTGGGGAGCCTTGGCAGCCTGATCCAGTGCTTGACCTAGCTGTTGGCAACCCTTCCTATGGCAGGGGGTTAGATCTAGGTGATCTTTGAGGTCTCTCCAGCTCAAGCCATTCTATGATTCTATGCATGTTTCTTCCCATCCCTGCAGTGATTTAGCATCTGCTGTGGTGGATATTTTAGCGCCGTATCAGAGAATGGTTTGATGACTACGCGTAAAACCTTGGTTGCTAGAAAAGACAAAGCTAGATTTGTACTTACATCTTTTTTGGTGCTCAAGCTTGCTAAAATTACTAAAGTGTTATTTCAGATTTCTTTTTTAGCCTGAGAGTTTACTACATGTGAACAGAGACACCAGTATTCTATCTATAGTAGCTGCCTTGTGTTGCTTTTTGTCACTGGTACAGTAATGACACTTCATTTTCCCACCAAGCATTCTTCCAGCATCCTCTCATCCCTGAAATAAAACACACAACTGCCTGCTAAACCAGCCTGGTTTGAGGTAGCTGCATGCTCTTCATTCACTTTTCTTCCATTCACGTACAACCAGTGCTGCACAGTTGAAGACTGAATCAAGTGGGTGATAGAAGAGTACCACCCCACCAGTTTGCCTTGATACCATTATAGTCAGATCAACACCTTCATGCACTGTGACTGGCGTACTGCACTCCAGCTTAGATGATGGCCCAGCTCAAAGTGGAGAGCTGCCTGTGCCAGCACGCTGTTCCCACAGCACCTGCTCCAACAGCAGAAGAGCAATGGCTGCTGAGTGCATGAGATGAAAGAAGGCTGCTGGCCACAGCAGCAAGAGCTGAAGTGTGCTCTTGGCTTTGCCTCTTGCCCTCGGTGCAGCAGAAACAAACCCAGAGCTTTGCCAGCAGCATGAAAGATGGCAAGGAAGGACTACTCCAAGGAGCTGAGGAGCATGGACTGATAATAGACATCTGTTCATCTAATTCCCTAATTCACATAAAGCATGTCCCAACTGCCCAGCACATCCTCCTTTCTAAAGGTGCTTTCTAAGCCTTTCTTCCTTCTCCTATTCTAAAACACAACCCCCCCCTACCAGTCTGGAACTGGATTTTCTTTTGCCTGCTTCCATGAGGAAGCTTTGGCAGCTCTGTGCAGGAAGTGCCACTTATTGTAAGTCCACAGAGGTGTTATTATCCAGCTAGAAGGAAGCTGGCAATAAGCAAGGGTGTGAGCAGGCTCAGGGCTCAGACAGAAGGGCATTTACATGCTCCTAGAAACCCACCAGCAGGTGCTTGTGTCTTGGGCCAAGGTGCAGTAATTCATATCCTGGAAGCATGTCCAGCTGCCTTTTTTTTTCCCCCCTCTTTTTGGATGTAGAGAAAATAGTTCCATATTTAATTCAAGTACGGGAAACCACAAATTCAGCCAGTTTGAAAAGACAGGACTGGCTGTTTAGACACAGGGCAAAGTTTTATGTACCTGCACTGGAAGAAATCCAATGCTGCTGACTCTGGAATGAGATTTGCTTACAGAATCAACAGTTTACACCATCAAAAACTGCCCTGTGTGCAAGCAGCCTCACACGAGACATAACACATCATGCAAACAAACAGTCAGCAGTCAGAGGTTCTCACTTTGTCCATCCCAGTCGGTTTTCCTCTTTATTCTGTGCCATCTTGAAATTAAGAGAAATGAAACCGTAAACCGGTTGGTCAGATAGCACCACCTGGATGAGCAAGTGGAAGGATTATATGATATGTGCTGTAACAAACATACAACCTGCCCTGACCAGCACCTGCTGCTGTCAAACAAGTGGGATACCAGAGACTTCTGTGGTTGTGAGTAATCAGTCTAGTCCTATGTGGATGCTCTCATGCCTAGTAACAGCCAGGCTCATGCCAGTTCTATGGCAGAAAGTGCTGTCAGGATCTCTGCCTTCTGTGCTGTCTACTGAGAAAAGTACTGACACTTTCGAGGCTGCCTCGTTGCTGCTGAATATATTAAACTGGCCCAACATGTTAAAAAACTACTAAGGATAGACACGTACGGTACGACTACGCAGTGATATCAGTCTCACTTCCCTAAGAAGTGAATCTAAAGAAACAGACGAGAACATTTTGGTTTTACTTTCCCTCAAAGCAGACTCTCCATAGGTGAAATCACCGAGGTCATAATATACCAGCAGCAAAGGGGTCTCAGAAGTAACATTCCTTCCTAACATCGGGGCCTGATGACCTGAGCCTGTTCCTTGCTACAGACAAGCTGCCAAGGGTCATTTTGAGAGAGCTCCGAACCTGTTGGTTTCTGCATTTCTATAATGGAACACATACTTCTTAATATCACATTGGCAGCATTTGCATTAAGGTCAGTCATGCTGTCAGACACGTACAGTATGGCTGATTCATTTTCCAACAGCTAATGATGTGGTAGGTCCACCATAGCAATCAAGTACATTATCTCATTTTCCAGCTCAAACCATGGCACAAATTATGGGGTGTTACACTGGAAATGCAGGAACCACTTAAAGGGAAGAGGAAAAAAACACCATACAGCACGTCAACTTGCATGTAAGGCAGGAAGAGAAGCTACAACTACATTTGTATTAGGAAGGAGTAGATCTGTAGAACAGAGTTGGTGCCAAGGTCAAAAACTGTGCTGCACACTTCTGGGGTAACGAAGGGGAAAATGGGAGGAAAAAGCACTCATTTCAGAACAACTTACATTCTAACCCCATGAACTGAACACCCCATTAGTGCTAAGTGCCTGTTATGTGAGCTTGTAAAACACATCTTCCAGCTTAGCTTCATTCAAAAGGAATCCAGGTCAGGGAATAAAACAACTGTGTGTTGTGAACCAAAACACAGAAAGAGAAGGCAATCAGAAAAGTGGCTTCAGAAGCATGCTCGCTCAGCACGACAACCTGCCCTTTGGTTCCAAGGTTAACATGAGATGGGACTGAAATGAGCCATATTGCACTCCTGGTTTAGCCACTCGCTGACCACCTTCCTCAGTGAGGAATTTTAATATTTAACAGTAGGACCTGGTTTATTTATTTTCAGCTCCCTGAAGTTTATACTAAATGCGATGAAATGAAAGCATGATGTATGTGAAGCCAGAGAGCAGCAGACAGATAGTTTAGAACTTAATCAGACAGGTTAGCAAATAGAGAACTGCCAGGGTACAGCTGGCAAAGCTGCAGAGGAATTTAAAAGAGACAGTACAATTCTGATAGTCCCATGTGCAAGATGAGAGCAGGGCAGAAAAGCAAGTTTGCTACTCTGAAACTACGTGAGGACAAGACAGAACGATCTGTCTCACACACAGAACATTTAGCCTCTCTTTTCCATTCGGCTAATGCAGTTCTTGGAAGGAAGACATAGTACCTAACAAGATCTAGAACAGGACAGTACGAGCTATGCTACATCAAGAGAAAATAATTTACTATTACAACTGTGCTTGCAGCAGCAAAAGGCCAACTGTGCCCTGGGTTGCATCAAGAGAAGTGTGACCAGCAGGCTGAGGTGAAAAAGGGAGGAAACAAACCAACAACAGGTTGGCTTAAATGACTGGATGATTTTGTTTGCTCATCCTTACAGTTAAGAAAGCTTGCTTGGAGTGGCCTTCCACTTGAACACTGAGAGGAGAACTTTCTGCATCAAGGACAAAGAAGCACTGAAACTAGTGAACATAAGTAACTGGGGAAAAAAAAACAATAAACACTGAATGGGAATTAAGTTCTTAACCACTGAGGGACTGGAGTGCCAAACAGACCTAGGGAGAAAAATTTGGCAAGGAGCCTTCAGCTAGATAAAACTTCCTTGGATGCAATGGAAGGAATCCTTAGCATTTCAGACTGCAATCCGTGCTTCTTACAGCCCCTCTGGGAGACAAGGCTGCTGCTTGTACCACAGCCTCATACTTCAGACAGGCACTTGTCAGGGTAAGAAAGCAATTCTGTCTTTTCCTCCTTTATGCACAACATCTTTCTTGGTAACTTTTGAGTTTCTGTGTCCACTCTTATCCTTTTCTTTTTTCCTTCATGTCAGAGAAAACATAAGGCAAGGAGTGGAGGGAAGCGTGGCCTTGTTTTCCACTGTTCATGTATGCAGCCCTTGAAAAAGTACATGGGTAGAAAGTACATGGGGAGGAAGAAAACCAAACACAAGTGCATTGACTTTGGCAGAGTAACCTACCATTCACTTGGCCTCTTTTGCCCTCTCCCTGCGAGGCTGTGCATTTTCATCTTCAGCTGACAGCCAGCATTTGTTATTGCCAAAAAGCACTCTGCGTGGGTACCCAGCTCAGGTAGACACTCCTAAATGAAACAGCTAGCATCACCTGCAGTTGCAGAGGGATGAAAAACAACATGAATTATTGTTTCTGGTTCTTCCCTTTCCCAATTAAGTGAATCCATGTTCAATTTATTAAGCCATCTGTTCAACAAGCGTGTGAATGCTCTGAATCGCATTATTTCATCATTTTTTGATGCATGTGTTACTGACCGGGCCTAAAACTAAAATGTCAGCTGTCCAAATTGGACACTACCTCACGGGATTACATCAACCACGTCTAACTACACAAATCCTTTGCAATTACGACAGCAATGCTCATCAAGGTACTGCATTCTGCAGTTCCTTTTCATAGAGATCTTCTCTTAGTTTGTCTCTCACCTTTGTAGTACTTGTTCCATTTTTTTCTCCCCACTCTCCAAATGGTGCAAGCAATAAGGAAAACAATTCAAAGACTTGAAGAAAACTAATCTGTACAGTTCTTAATGACATGGAATCGAAAGTCTAAAGCTCCATCATGGACGCTAGTTACCTTCAGCTTAGGCATATCAACCACCACTAATATAACCTTAAAGAAAAGGGATATTATAGACTCAGACAGGTATTCTCCAAAACATATTTTTAATATAATCTGCATCTGGAGCCTCAAGAGAATGTAAGCACAGAAATATGCTTGTTATTCTTTTTTGTTTTGTTTTTTTTTTTTAAACATTGATGCTAAAGCTAAATTACTTCACGTAAAAAAGAAACTGCAATGTTTCCATACATGAAGCTCACCCCGCACAGGAATTCTCTGTGGTAGAATGGAACAAATACAAAAAAATCAGTTAAAACCAAACAAACAATACCTTTTTTCATTCTGCCCTCACTGAGGGTTCAACAGGTACATTCACACTCGGAGCCAAGAGATACGGACAGTCTAGTAGGTCTCCCATTAATTTCCTCGTAGTTACTTTGAAACGTCAAAAAACCACTTGACTTTATTGCAGTCACAGAAAATAGAAATTAGTGTTAATTCTACACGGACACATCTGTCAACATTTCAGAGTATAACATGCATTCCACTCTGTATATTCCAAAGCTTGAGGAAGCTCTTTCAACAGTAGTCATGTTCCGCCACCATCACCTTGCAGTTGATATAAAACCGAGGAGAGGCACATTTTTATCCCCTTTTAAAGTACTTCTGTAAAGATTTTGCTATGGCATTCTATTCCTTTTTTTTTTTTTTTTTTTTTTTTTAAAAGTTTTTTTTTTTTCTTTTTTGAGTGTTTTATAAAAAAAAAAAAAAATTGAAAGTTTAATTTTAATGAGCTGCAAAACATTTATTAGGAGAGAACTTTTTGAGGACTTCAGAAATACACAAAATAACTTCCTAGCCAGGGACTGCTGTGAAGTACAAATGGAAAATGAATTGCTGCCTTGCATTTCAGAAAGTGCATTCATGTTGCACTTAAAAAGCACAGAGACATCACAGACAACAGCTGGAACCTTGTTACCAGCATGATACAAAAGCAGGAATATAATGTTAGGCTTTGATAAGAACAGCATCTCACGTTTTACTACAGTACTGTTCATCTACCTGGCTGAAGTATTTCTGTTGAAGCCCAAGAAGAATGGAAGAAAAACTCCAATGAGTGTTTCTATCCCTGCTCCCTCCTCATAATCCCCAAATACACCTTAAGAGGTCTTAACAAGCAAGGAGGTATCCTTGCACTTGTAAACTGCTTATTCAGTTTTAAAACCTGTGTCACCCTTGCTGAGCGTTACAATTATTTTTTATCCACAGTGTTCTCAACATTTTTGTGCTGGTAGCTCAGGAACTGCACACTTCACCAGAGAAAAGCCCAGATATGACAAGAATAGGTAATGTTAGAACAAAAAAAAACACACCTGTATTCTGAATGTATTCTGAACGCTCTTTAGTTCATTGCCCTGACCACATCAAGAGCTGCGCTACTGCATTGAACATCAATAGGTTTCACTAAAATCATTTTACAGCCACCACTGAATGAGTAACGAGGCTGAAAAATAAAAACCAAAACAAAACCAAAACCTCTTGTCCAGAAGGTTGATATATGGATTGCAGTGGAGACAATACTGCGCTGAACCAGCAGCTAAGGGAAAATCTCTTACTTCCCATCAGCACTGGCCACACATTGGTACGAGCATATATACAAGGCCTGCCATGGCCCTTCTACTCAAAAAATCCTGAAATCAATCCATAACGTTTTATCTGACACAGGCCTCGTACTGACTTTTTTTTAATGAAGCAAAAACTAAAGAGTAATGTGAACGTACAGGTCGAGAAGGAAATGGAAAAAGATAATTAAATGCACCAAGCACCAGGCGAAAATCGCAGCGTTGAGTTCAGCAGATAGCCTCAACATCATGAAAAATTAACTTCTGAACGGAGATGATGCACTTCAGGATTGGCTTGCGTCATCAGGCATTGAGACAGAACTGTACACAGTAAATCAGGACTCCCGATCACATAAGGTAGTTCTTAAAATTAAAAGCAAACAGTTCACAGAATAGGCCTTCCCTGGGTCTCCACTGGATTTATATACATTTAGCCATGATCTGCTTTCTAACCATTTTGGAAATGTCTTCAATAGAACAGATACTGTTTGCTAACAGTTAATTTCTCTGACTTTATATTTCTGGACTAACAAGGTCCAAATAACTGATTTTAAACTGGCTATTAGAAAATTACACAGGCAAATGTAAACTAAAATCACCAAGTGAGATTCCAGAGTATAAAACTCTAGAGTTGTTAAAAATCTTTCTTTCTGCAACCTACCAAAAGGTGAAGTATGCTCATGACTTAGTATAATAATGTGGATTATCTGTACTGTGGCGTGACTTCTCCCACTTAAAAAGCAGTAGAGAAGCATAAAAAATAAAGATAAGGAATATAAAAGTCAAGCTGTTGTTCTCAGCGTGGACAGTTGGGGTGGCACATGTTTTAATCGTCAGAACTCAGAAAACTCCAGCTAATTCAATAGTTTAGCTTGCAAATACACTGCAGTATCTGGATTTCTTCACTCCCAGGCTTTCAAAAGTGCACACGTGGCATTGGGATAAACAGGTGAAAGCCACTTCTATGTTAAGCCTAAAAGTGGCAATACACCAATGGCACTTTCAACATACCTTTGTTTAAAAACATTCCAGTATTTCTTTCAAGAATGACCAAGCTAGTAGTGTACACTTTAGAAAGAACCCCGAAATAGTCAGAAAGCAATGAAGAACTACTCTAACGTGCCCTCAAGACACATTCTTCCTCAACTCAGTTCACAGAAGACAAAGATGTTCCAACGTGAGGTTAGAAAATCAAAAATTACTCTCCCATGATAGATTTTATCTAGTTAACTTGGCCTTTAAATTTCTACACATCTGACAAAAGGCATAAGCCAACTTGTTGAATCTTCTGGAGCAAGAAGCCCATAGGTACGCTTACTACCCACCACTGGAATGAAACCTTAAGTCAACAATATCCAATATGCTAGGCTAAGAAACTTACAAGCGTATTCTACTCAACAGAACTGAATTTCACCTCAAGACATTTGCAGGGCTAATGTGCCATAATATAATCTACTATTAATCAACAGTAAAGTGCTGAATTATATTAATTACCTGAATTGCACATTTATGATCTCCATTTATAGATTTAACAAGTCAAAAGAGCCCTTTCTGTTGTAAAAGCTAAGCTGTTGTGCAAATATTATAAAAATAGGTACTTTCATCAGGAGCTTTATACACAACAGAACTTCTGCTTTTTTTTCTTTTCTTTTTTTTTAAAGTACAGCTGACACACTAGAGAAAAGAACATGCAAATATTTATAAAGATATTCAAAATGGAAGAAGGGACACTGCTATAGAACTCCCAATACCTTGCCATACAGCCACACAGTCAAAATAACGTTAAGTGATGTTTAAATCTGGACTGATAAGCGTCATGCCACCAACATGCTTTAGTTTCTTTTGTAGCTAAAGTTGATCTGTAAATTTAAAACTACAGCATTCATTTGATCTAATGCTCGTTAAAGTGTATCGTTAAGTCTGAGGTTAAACTTTGAACAAACTTCACATCTAGTCACATAACCAGCACAAGCAAGACATGACTGCAAAGGGGAAGGCGTCAGTTGTATATAATGAATACTCTTCCCCTAACTGTATGATGCAACAGAATGATTTTCAGACTTAAAGTTCAGGGAAATTATCACGTGAAAGACTTTCTTCTCCAAAACTTAGCTCAAATCTCCTGAGGATCAAGAGGAAAGAAACCTCAGTTACGGCACTCAGAGGAGTAAAATCCAAGTTTGGAGAACTGGTAAATAGTTCCAAAGTGTGTCATGCTATGAAGCCAGCATTCTCAAAAAATCTCCAAAAAAAAAAACGAAAAACAAACCAAAAACAACTGCAAAATGAAATCTACGTTTAGTTCAAAATTGGCCAAGTGCTGCATAGAAGTATGCTCACACGCAACAGTCATAACTCAACCAGTGCATAGAAAAGATAAAAGCACTTATGGTAGTTGCAAATGTTAACAAGTCCATCCAACTCAAACAGCTCAGCAATGAGTCCATAGAAAAGAAGAGAGTAGAAACGCTCAAGAAAAGAAAAAAAGAAACAACAAAAAAAATATGACCTTCCAACTGTAAAAAATCCACACAACAGTTATACTATAAGACTTCAGTGGAAAACACTCAACTCAGTTCCAAACAGCCATCAGGCAATTAAGACCAGAATAGACAAGCCTTTGGCAAATAGTTTTAAGAGTCTAAATATGGCGTTTCATTTCTATTTAACTCACAAAATATAATATATATGGCATACATTAAATACTGGGTAACCAACTCCACCAAACCGATGATAACAACGCTTTAATTAATGTAAGCAAGATGGAGCAAGCTAAGAGAATGCTGGTGTATCACAACATCGTTCAAAGCAAAACACTGTCACCTAGTCGTGCTTCAGAGAAAGCAGTGCTCTGGGATTTCACACTATCATCTATGAAGTAAAATAAAGTTCTCTAGTTTTTCAGGGATGTGGCCTGCATAGTGTATGTTACGATTCACTACAACACGGGCTGCAAGACACTGCAATGTAATATGGTTTATGGGCTGGATTAAGTTTTTGGCTATTTCTTTATCATCCAGCAAATCACTAGCAGTTTTTCTATGCGAGTTTGTGGCATCAAAGTGTGAACCTGAATTAATGAGAAAATTCATGATGTCTGGATGGTTGTTCAGTGCAGCAATGTGCAATGGACTATTGTTATCAGAGTCTCTGACATTTACATCAGCACCACATTCCACCAAGATAGCAGTAACTTGTAGAGAAGGGAATTTACAAACTGGGTAGCGACCCACACATGTAGTACTATTGTCAACAGCAAGGTGAAGAGGACTGAAGTTATTCTTCCCTCTAGGCTGAAGCTTAAGAAACTTATAAATAGTCTGTTTCTTAAAATACTCCTGTTCTGAACTGCAAGGTACCTTCTCCAACAAGCAAATTAAATGCAAAATGATGGCAAGGGCTTTGTTCAGTTGTACTGGATCAGGAGGACACTGGGTTTGTTTCATGGCCCGCTCTATTTCAAGAACACTTTTGCACAGTATACCCATCAGATCGTCAAACGTAACAGTAGTGCCTAGTAGGCCTTTCGCCCTATCCTGCAGCATGAAGGAGAAAAGTTCAGCAAATGACAGCAAGCTGCTGGATGTCATAGGGCTCAGAGGATCCAGATTGCTCTGCTGCATGTCCAACGCGTATTTCCATAAGTTGATGCAACGCTTAAAGTTGCCAGAGTCCGCATAGACAGCACCTCTGTATCTAATATAATAGGATGTATCTGGGTGAGACGGGCCAAGAATACGTTCTCTAATTAACAGAGCTTGCATTCTCATCTCATCAGGGTCAGCAATAAGATTTTCTAGCTCTTCAGAGCTGTTTACCTCTTTAGCATATGCATAGGCCATAATTAGTGTTTGCGGCACAGGTTTGCTCAGGATATTAGTTCTATCACTGTATCTCATTTCCATAGCTCGCTTCCAGTACTTCAAAGCACCAAGAAGATCTCTCTTTTTGTCAACAAACGTTGCTCCTAGAAGTTCCAGAGCGTTTATGCACTCAGCCTTACTGGTCTGCACATGCTGGGTCAGAAAGTCCACAATGTTTGTGTGGCCTGTCACACTAGCTGACAGAAGCGGCGTCATCCCGTAACCGTCCTTTTCCATTTTAGCACAATATTTGAGAAGCATCTTCATGATCTCCAGACTTCCAGATTCTGCACAGTCATGTAACGCGGTGTTTCCTACACAAGAGAAGAAAATAAATGACACAAACCATCAAATTAGAGGCCAAACCCTACTACTTTAACCATTTTAAGAAGTCTGATTTGACATTTATGGAACATGAAAGGCTTAGAGGACAGTTAAAATACTTTAAGATCTGACTAAGAAAATAAAATACCAAGATTACGAGGCAGTTAAAGGAATCAAAATGCTTGATGTTACTCTGTGAAGGAATTAGGCAAGTCTTAAAAGCCTTTTTGTCTCATTCATAAGGAGAAAATTAAAATAGATTTCCCAACTACACGTGCGATTTTTCTTCTAGATCTGCTCCTAAATAGGAAGCAAAAAGCTCCAACTTTGTTGTCTCCGTGTTGTTTTCTTTTCCCTTCTTCACCTGTCAAGTTTTCTTCTCCCTATCTTCAACAATGTTTAAAAACAGTGTGACCTGTATGAAAACTAAAGATGAGCTAACTCAACACGAAAATGCCTTCAACAAAACACACAGCCATCTATTTTGGAAGAGTCTTATTTACACTCAGATAATTTTTCTATGCCTGCCACTGCACAGACTGTAATTTAAGACACCTCTAGCTCTAAAACCGTAGAGAAAGTTCTAGCATGCGCTAGTACCACTTGATTAAAAATAATATACCAAGCTAATTAGAAACAACATTGGACACAACAGTGAAATACTGAACTACTACGTTCCAAATAAGTGAGAATTTTGCACGCCTTCTAATACAAATACATCACTGAGAAGTGACTAAGACGGATAAGCCCTCCTGATCCCTTCCCAGTACAGAACCTCACACTGTGTAATTCAAAACCAATCAAAGTAAAACCCACACTGTATTATGAATACTACAGGTTCTGGCTTAACTTTTCAGCCTCCCACTCCACCAATACGAAAACAATTAACAGAAAAGCTCATGTAACTTGTTCCTATTGCTTCCAATAGGTGTTTTTAATTATCAGCACTGTGAAATCCTAGTTAACTGATTGCCAGATCATCCATTTCTATTACGCAGTCAGCAAGTTTCCACACTCCCCAAAGAGATCTTTTCCCAGAGCTCCCCATTCACAGTCACTGGATTTTGCTTTTCAAAAAAAAATGAGGGATAAATTTCTTAGAGCTTTCTCATTGACATTTTTGGTAAGCTTTTCTATGCCAACAAGCAGGTTAGGAAACAAAGCAACAGACTAAAATGTTATAAAGGACACAGAGCCTTCTACCTTGATTCCCCCATAACTACCTCAATTGCTGACCCTTTCTCACTCTCTTCTCCTCATCTTTCACTTCTCAAAACTTCACTTGGAAATTAGTTCAGTGCTCCTTCCCCAAACCAGCTTGCAAACCATCTTAGGAAGAACTGACAGCACTTTCAATACCTTTTTCTTGCTTTCATTTCCAGCAGCCAGGAAAATAAAGGAAAGGACAAATGGTTGCTTTTCAGGGCTTAACTGAATCTCAACTCAAGCACACCAAATAATAACAAATTACTGCCATACTAATCAAATTCATACAAAGAAGCGCAAACAACTCTTTTCAAATGCTAAAGCTTAACAGTGCTGCAATTGCAGCAGAAAAACAGCTATGAATGTATTCTGCCCATCAACCAGTATTTCAAGCGTTAAGTTCCAAACATAAAAGAAAGTATTTGATTTCAGACAGCCAACTTGCAAAGTGTTCTTTTCCAAACATGTTTTTCCAGTGGTGGACAATTACTTCACTATCACCTGTTACAAAGTAAAACAAGTAAGCAGATAAAGACATCCAACACAAAGTGTTGGCCATCTTCATGTAGTGATGAAAGCAAAACCAGAGGCATCTGGGTGCTGCCTGAATCACCAGTTAATACAGCCGTTTAAGTCCAGCCCCCCACTCAAAGCAGGGCCCAGGAACTCTGGAATTTGCCTCTACTTCCTACCTCCAGGTCAATATTTTACACAACGACAGTATTTACATCTTAACTATACTAAAGACAAAATACGTTAGTAATACTGGACTCACAAATCCTTCAATTATTAAATACTTTGCTGGCTTTGAGAATAGGATCCACAAAGCTATTTGTACTATATCCCGTAGATCCATCAACACATAACTGCTGCTCCTGAAACTTCTCCATCAGTTGGGCCTCACAAGGGCAGAGCAGAAAGGACGTAAGAGCCATGGACCACAAGTAGCTCTCTGGCTACTGTGACCTCCCAGCTTATTCCATATTAACAGAATAGTGCAACCTTTAAACCCATATCTCCAATTTAGAAATAAGGATGTTGGACAGGACCTAACACTGGTTACTAACAGCATCATCAGAATTAGGGTAATTTTTTAGCAACTTATACTGCAGGATCCCTTGGAGACCACAATGTGCAGGCTAATAAAGGAAGATCATTACCATCAATTTTTAGTATCTACACCTGACTTACTATGACTAGATAGTAGATGTACAGTTAATGAGAAGGAAGCACTGTTAAAAGAAGATGCAGCAGTGACATTGGAGATAATAAGCCTATATTCTACATACTGTACAGGAATTTAATTTCTCCCCTATGAAGACAGGCTGAGGGAGCTGGGCTTGTTCAGGCTGGAGAAGTGAAGACTGTTAGAAGACTTTATTGCAGCCTTTCAGTATTTAAAAGAGGATTACAAAAAGGAGGGGAATTGACTTTTTACATTATTTCTAATGATTATATTACTAAATTTTGTTCGTTTACTTTCAATTCTGAAATCATTTGCAGGAATTTGGCCACGTATAGAAGACAGCAGATGTTACAAGAACTGGACTTCCCTAGTCCTGCTCACCACGCCATTCCTGATACAAGCCAGGATGCCATTGGCCCTCTTGGCCACCTGGGCACACTGCTGGCTCATATTCAGCCCACTGTCCATCAGCACACCAAGGTCCCTTTACATCAGGCAGCTTTTCAGCCAGTCCTCCCAAAGCATGTAGGGTTGCCTGGGGTTGTTGTGACCACAGTGCAGGACCCGACACTTGGCCCTACTGAAACTCACACAGTTTGCCCAGGCCCATCAATCCAGCCTATGCAGGTCCCTCTGTAGTGCCCTTCTCCCCTCAGGCAGATCAACACTCCCTCCCAACTTGAATTATCATCATAACTGCCTGTTTTTTTTTTTCTTACTTTTATTTTTCAACATATCACAGGCATTACAAAAACATCTTCCATATCACAGATCAAATCCCTACGTTCCCAGTGTTACAAAACGCTCGTATGGGTAGGGATTCAAATTTATAATGAGGTCGTGTCTTTCTATGTCAGAAAGTAGTAACTCCCAGAATAGAACTGAAACACAGGGATGAAAAGAAAGCAAGGCAGTGACACAGAAAATGATCTGACTTGATTTGCAACCTATATTAAGTACACTCACTTCCTAACAGAAGGGGGGGGGGGGAAAAAAAAAGGCCAGATTTCTGGTAGTAAAATTTACTTGAAAATGTTACACCAATCTGATTTATTTTCCTTATTATTTCCTTATCCGATCTTCCTTATTTTACTCACAGTCATTCTTACTGAGGTTCAGGTTCACATCGTATCACACATGGAGCACCCACAAAATGAAGTGCTCTGTCATGAAGCATTCACCAAAAAAAGGAAAAAAAACAACAAACACACAAAAAAAAACCACCCCAAAACCTAAAACAAGTATTAAAGATTTCTCCTCTCCCAACAGTTCTGAGCATTATAGTTTCCAGCCTCTCACATAAAAACAGAGCTGAAATACAGTACTACTGCTTGTATGCTCCTGATAAACAACTTGCAATAACTGAGGTCTGCATACTTCCATAGCGTTCAGAATAGTCTAGCCAAATGAACAAGATTCATCCTTCATTTTATTTCGTGAAGTCAATCCAGTCAAATTCTGTGGTCTAATAACCTAAGGACAGAAAGATTTTTAACTGTACTTTGAAAATGCAAAGATAACACCGCATTACTCCCCCCAGCTACTACAGCAGTAGTACTGAAGGTCGTAAGTGATGGCAATTGTGTACTTAACTTGTGTATTTCACCTACTAGTTACAAAAAAAGAAAATTACATTATTGCAGCAGGCCTGGAAAAGGAGAATAAAGATTAATGTGCTCTGTTACTCTGCATATAACTGATCCTTGCAATGCAAGGCCAACATGTTTTGTCTGCGGTTCTAAGTACGAGATTTGTTTAAAAACAGTCGGCAGGCAAAGTAATTATACAAAACACTTGATTTAAATACACAAGCCAATTCCAACAAATATAACCCCAGACCTATCACCAAGAGAGTCCAAATCAGTAATCAGAAGGTAGATTGCTCCGACAGTAATGCTTCCAATTTCCTTCCAAGGAAACTACAACAAAGAGCACAGTAACACCGTTTGACAGAGTGAATTCTCACCTACAGAATGCTGCTTTTCAAGATAGCTGCCACCGTTACCTACACATAATTTTGACCACAGTGAAAAAGAGCCTGCATGCCACACTCGAAGTCTGCGCCCTGCAGAAGTGACCCACTGCCACCACTGCTGAAACACACCACTCACCAACTCACTGTGCTGACATTTCTATTGGAGAAATACAATGGGTAGATCAAGCAATTTTGCCTGACCCCTTTCTGGTTTGGTGAATAGCATATTTAAGAAAATATGTAATAAACTCCTATAAACAGCAATTCTCTGAACCTACCTCTGGAGAAATTACACCTCTTTGTTTTTATAGAGAACTTAGTAATTCTAAGCACTGCAAAGTTTACATTAAATACAGCTTTCACAGAACTGGAGGCTTCCCCATAAATGGCCCAGGAAGGGGCCTATCTAAAACTGAGCTTAGATACAGAAACAAGTTCCACTACTCAAGAGCAGAGCACTCGAGACTTGCATCTCTCTACTAACCTAGACTTACACTTTGTCGACTTTCTAATACATGGCAGGGAGGAGAAACTGAAAATAATGCAGAGGTGGGATATGACAATGTCACACAAACCCTGCTGGAAACAGGAAAATACACTTTGATGGAGTGACAGCTTTGGTGGACAGGGGAAGGGCGATGGATGTCATCTATCTATCTGGACTTCTGCAAAGCCTTTGGCATGGTCCCTCACCACATCCGGCTCTCTAAATCAGAGAGGTGTGGACTTGAAGGATGGACTGTTTGATGGACTAGGAATTGGCCTGAGGTAGCACAGGGGCTGTGATCAATGGTTCTGTGCCAGGGTGGAAGCCGGTTACAAGCAGTGCCCCTCAGGGGTTAATCTTCAGCATCTTTATCAGTGACACAGAGAGTGGCATTGAGTGCACCCTCAGCAGGTTTGCAGATGACATCAAGCTGAATGGTGCTGTCAGTACATTGGAAAGAAAGGAAGCCATCCATAGGGAATGGACAGACTGCAAAAAGGGGGCCCATGAGAACTTCAACAAGGCCAAGTGCAGGGTGCTGCACTTGGGCTGGGGTAACCCCAGGTATTTATGCAGACTGGAGGAAGACCTCCTTGAGAGCAGCCCTGTGGAGAAGGACTTGGGGGTCCTGGTGGACAAGAAGCTCGACATGAGCCAGCAGTGTGCAGTTGCAGCGCGGAAGGCCAACTGTGTGCTGGGCTGCATTAAAAAAGGGGTGGTCAGCAGGGAGAGGGAGGTGATTGTCCCCCTCTGCTCAGCTCTTGTGAGGCACCATCTGCAGTGCTGCATCCAGGCCTGGGGACCCCAGGACAGGAAGGACATGGAGCTCTTGGGGTGGGTCCAGAGGAGGCCATTAAGATGATCAGAAGGCTGGAGCACCTCTCCTATGAGGAAAGATTGTGGGAACTGGGCTTGTTTAGCTTGGAAAAGGCTGTGGGGAGACCTCACTGCTGGGATCACATGAGAGAGAATTTTTAAGTACAAAAAGTCAGGACACATCTGACCAAGAGATATTATCCACACAGAGTCATTCAGACGCATTGCAGCTCAAGGTATTAAATGAGTT
This sequence comes from Excalfactoria chinensis, assembly GCF_039878825.1. Taxonomy (NCBI): domain Eukaryota; kingdom Metazoa; phylum Chordata; class Aves; order Galliformes; family Phasianidae; genus Excalfactoria; species Excalfactoria chinensis. Next base: position 74,940,166 of record NC_092857.1, on the reverse strand, counting down.
ATTACAATCTAAATCTTATCCAATCCAACTTTTTCTTTTCAAATCAACAGGGAGCAGTTACACCTTAGTAACTTTTGCTCATGTGCCTAAGGTATGAGTCACACCAGAAACTAAAGGACATAAACAGAGCAAGGAATGAAGACAGAGGAATGAAGAGTAAGAACGCTCAGGAATGCCTTGCAGTTTAAGCAAACAAAAAAGCCCTAACAGAGTAGAAAAGTAAAATAACAAGAAGCAGCAAATCAAAGTCTATTTCACCAACGCGAAGAAAACAACACTCAGATTTCCTCCTTCCTGCCTCCCCCCCCACCCCATTACATCAGATACTTTACAGCTCTGTTCTGCCCTTACCTACCATGGAAAGGGACACAATCCTTTTCAAAACCAAATAGAAGGAGGCACGTTTTATTCTCAACGTGTTGCTCCGAGAACACCCTTTAGAAAAAAATGACATTTTTGTCCTAACACACATCCAAGATGATTCATAAGTAAGCTTAAATCCTTGCAAAGGAGGATTTATTTTTCTCTTCCTACACTTATGACAAATCTGTGTTATCTTGCTTTACATTAACCCCCACATCTGCATGATTTGCTGAAATAAAGTATATTTGCTTAGCAGCTTTTTTCAAATACATTGCTTGCATGCTTGTCATTTACTAGCATAATATAATATAATAACCCAGGCCCAAAGTAAATTGTGACAGAATCAACCATTAACTGTATTATTTTGCTACCAATACAATTTAACCAGAAAGAGGCAGTGGAAGTGTTATTCCTCGGGGTGGGGGGGAAATACAAAAAAACCACACCACTGAAACACAATGGACACACAACCCTAGGTCAGTAAGCTAAAAATTAACTGCAACCTGGAATACTTGGCATGCTTTTTTAGGCCAGTATCATCACCACATGAAACTCTGATGTATAACAAAACATGGCAGGGGTTCAGCCAAGCAGGCTATGCAGTTCCTACTGAAGCCAAAAAGACAAATTTTTCACTCTGACTCTGCAACAGGACTGACAAAAGGTGCCAAGTGTGAAGGGCAGGCCTCTGCCTTTATTTTACAGATATCCTGATGCTATTGCTCCATCACCTGAAGCTATTCTCAATCCTAACATACACTTCTGTTTACCAACACCTTAAAAAAATAAAGGCCCAAAAGGATGCAAGAACGTGGAGGGAAAAGTGGTGGAGGAGTAAAGTTCTCATTTCTTCTCAGAGTAGGAAAGATTCTTTTCCCTTGTTTACATCTTTCCCTATTCTAGTCTTACTGGCACAAGTCAATCCTAAGTACAGCTTTTTATTCCCCCCCCCCCCCTCTTTTTCTTTTTAAGACACAGCATAAAAACAGAAACACATGCTTACACATTTGAGCATTCAACTCCATTAACCAACAGTCGTTCCCCAGCAAAAGTTTATGTTCTCTTTGCACGTACACGGATATCAGTTCACATGACATTTGAAGAATGCGAGGCTTAATATTAATCAGCCCGGAAATAAATTGTGTTAAGAGTACACTGAAGAAACGATAAAAACATAGCTGAGTACAGTTTATCTCCTCCTCATCTACGTGAGACTAATTTTGGATCCTCACAGCCTCCTGAAGGTGTAATTCTATCCCTATCTATCACAAGGAGCGTAAAGCAACTTACCTTTAACACTTTTTCTGTTAACATCAGCTCCTTTTTCAAGTAAATACTGAGCAATTTCTTTGTGGCCTTTGTAACAGGAAATCATCAAGCACGTGTGGCCGTGGCGATTTGATACTTCCAGGTCTGCTTTGTGCTCCACGAGGTACTTCACTATTTCCAGGTGACCATCAAAACAAGCAGCTCTGAGGGGAGTCGAATTCGTCAGGGTTGTGTTGTTGACAGAAGCACCTCGATCCAAAAGGGACTGAACCACGTTCAAGTGGCCGGCAGCAGACGCTGCCCAGAGCGGTGGAGCTCCCTCAATGGTCTCACCATCAAAACTCACTGAACCGCCAACTTCTATGGATGCGGAGCAATGGTCCAACAAGTATTCCACCATGTCAAGGTGACCGTAACGGGCTGCCACCAGAAGCGGTGTGGCACCATCGGTTTTCTCTGACATCAGCGAGGCCACCTCTTCTTTTGTTTTGCTTGCCAGTAACTTGGAAAGGAGCCGCAGCTTGCCTTCACGAGCTGCGTTGAACACTGCTGTCTTTAGATCCATCTAGCCTGCGCCTCTCCAGCTCCGGGCAGATACACGCCTGCTTCTTTCAGTCACAAGCAGGAATCTCCTGGCAGCACAACCGCTCTACAGCAAACCCCCAAATTTCTCTCGGATCGGTTTTACCTAGACGGGACAACATGGAGTCTGTGAGCAAGGTCCAGACCAATCACCGGTTCTCTTTGACAGATCTGCAAGAAAAAACAATCCAGAATGCTTCCACCCTCTCCGCAGACACACAGCACAGCACAGCACAGCACAGCACAGCACAGCACAGCACAGCACAGCACAGCACAGCACAGCACAGCACAGCACAGCACAGCCCACCCAGCGGCCTCTCGCGGACCCTCCCGGCGCTGCGCAGCGCCTCCCCAGGACGGCGCCCGGACCGGGCCCTGCCCACGGCAGCGCCAACAGCCGCCTCCCGGCCCAGCGGTTCCCTTCCCTCCTACCTCTTAGCCGCCAACCGCCGCCTTCACGCGGACGCTCCCGCCGCTTGCCGCCCCCGTTCCAGAGCCTCCATGACAGACCGCGGGCCGACGCTCAGCCGCGGCCGCACACCCGGACGCAACGCAGCCTAGCAGGCAAGGCCGCCGCCAATAAAGAAACCGCGCGGGCGCCCGGCAGCCACTGGCGGCGGACGGAGGGAGGGACTGCGCCGCAGCGGGAGGGAGGCGGAGGGCGGAAGGGGCGGATCTCCGTATAGCGCGGGAGACAAGGCGGGCTGGGCTGGGCTGGGCGCCGGGTGTGGGGTTGGTGTCTGTCGGCACGGGTTGTGGGGGCAACTGACAGCAGGGAGATGCTGACAAGCACTTGAAAGACAGGGCGGTCGCTGGCCGCATCCAGCGTGGGTTCGAGGTTTAATCCTGTTTAACTAACATAATCTGTTTGTTGTTATGATAAGGTCACCCGTCTAGATGACCGAGCGAAGACCATGAATGTTGTATTTTTGTACCTCAGCAAAACTTGCAGTTCTGTTTCTCACAGTGTCCTTCTGGATAAAACGTGAGAGAGGGACTGTCCCTGTACTGCTGTGGCCTCACCTCAAGTGCTTTGCATGGTTTTGTCCACCATGGTATAAGAAGGACATAAAGAATGTCCAAAGCAGGGCTGCAAAGATGGGGAAGGATCTGGAGAGCAAGGTGTATGAGGAGTGGCTGAGGTCCCTCAGTTTGCCTAGCCTAGAGGGGAGGCCTCATGGCAGCTGCAGCTTCTTGGTGAGGGGAGATGTACCTCGGCTCTCAGTGCAGACACTAAAAGTGATTCATCTTCATTAAGATGGAGATCCTTTTAAGTTTTTTATCCTGCTTTTCATCACAGGCCAGGGAGTACCCCCAGCATGACTATACTTCTGCTAGACCCTGAGCTAGCGCAACTGTGAGTTACACTTTGTAGGCCATGGGTGGACACAGGCCAAGAGCGAGAGTTCTGGTCCTTTAGTTCCTCGCTTCAATAGGTAAATGATCACCTCTACCCATGTGCCCTGGAGAGAAAAGGTAAAGCTTTGCCTCCAACAACATCAGCTGAGCTAGGATTTGACCTCGCTGAAAGCCACACTGGTGTTTGGCTCACTGGTTTTCTATAGTTGTACTAAGGAACTGTTGAGAAAAATAGTAATCAATTTAGTTACAACATGTATAATCACTCCAGTTTTACAGGATTTTAAATTACTTACATGCATATAATATGTTCACATGTGCATGTGTATGCATGTATTACGGAAAATGATGTATTGATTCACCTCCCTAAACGCGCACAGTGGGCTAGCAATTGGAGGTGTACAAGTGCTGTTTCAAACAGTAAAACTAGTGAATTTAACACAGCAGAATTTAAGCAGCCAAAAAATAAAACTCCCTCCTGAAGCAGTATTTGCCGTGTACAAAATATCCTCACATCGATTGGTGTGGTTGTTCCAACTCAGATGCAGATGTAGATGGCAAACACATCAAAAATTAGTCTGCCCTACTGTAACCATTAGGCAGAGCTGGTAATTCTCATGGTGCTATCCAGGCCAGGAGCAAGGCGTGCTGTGCCCTGATGGGATCCACCACCAAAGAGACACTGGTTGTGTGTGGCGACTTTGCGTGCAGTGAGTTGGTGTGACTAATGCCTTGATTTGCTAAAATCCAGGTCAAGACCTCGTGACACCAAAAGCCTCTTACATGCCGTGGGCTATACCTGTTCTGCTTTGTTACACAAGTGAAATCCTGGGGGAGGCTGCTCACAGTCTCTGTCCTGCCCTTCTTTACCCCATCCATATTATCCTCCTGCTGTTTTCCCTTCTTTGCTCGCAGTCCAAGGTGAAGACAGGCCTGACAGCCTTGATACAGATACGTGGAACTGTAGTTACGAAATTCAACAAGATTTCTTCAGTGAGTGCAATTAAAAATACATAATAACCTCTGTTTTCTAAATATGGTGCAAGTATTTCATCTACCGTCGCGCCATTCGGCTAGTTGTGATATTTAGTAATATCCATCCTTCCACTGATTCATCAGATCACACCCAGAAAAAGGAGGGAGCTGATCCTCTGGAATGAAACAGGTCAAGAAGACTCTAGGGGGCCCAAAGCATTGGAAGCAAGCATCTCTGTGGCAAAGTAGACTCCGGTAGACTCAGTAGAAGGGGTGCAGGTGGAAGTCAGAGACGTGCTGCATTTGCTGTAAGCAGCACAGGCAGAGAGAATAAACACAACAATACAACGCTAGTGCTAGGCAACAGGCAGGACTGCAACACTGCAGGGCAGTGCCTGGCACAGCATGATGGAGCTGCAGAAGAAGCTGTGGGATGGCTGGGCATGTCTGCTATCCTCCAGCCCTTGGCTTTGATGTGGGCTCTAGTGTGGCCCTACATTTCAGACATCCGCAGCTGTAGCTGTCACTGCAAGCATGCAGCAGCAGCAACATGCATCTTGTAAGAGCACTGTCTTTCTGAATATAACCCAAAACCTGCAGGCAAGTGTGCTCTGTCTGTGTCTGGGGAGGTGTCTGTAGGTAAGGAGGGGGCTTCCCTTCTCATTTTCGCCTTCAGAGAAATTGCAGTGGCAGCTGGTCAGAGGGAAATGTGCTGCTCCTCATCTCTGGGACCTGCTTCTCTGAGACTACAAGTTGTGGCTTTTCTGTTGTTCTCCCTCTGACCACTGTTCCCTACTCACTGCTGAGAAGCATTGGTGTGGGTAGTCAGAAAGCTATTTTAAAGCCTGGCTTCACTCTAGGCTTGCTGCAACACAAGGCTCTGCGCTTAATATTTTCAGTTCCCTTGCACAGGGATGTCTCCTCTACCTGTCTGCCTGGTGGTTTTTTGCTAAGAAAGACTGGAGACCTCTGTGGGACAGTTCTTCTCCTTATGGAGCTGCTGCTGGCCACAACCACCCTTACCTGCCTGTATCCCTGGCACTGAAATCTGAGAAGGCGTGGGAAGGATGAGGGGCTGTATTTTGGTGGCCTTTTGTCCCTCCTAGCTGTTATGCCGAATGAGAATGGCAGTCTTCTGAGAAGAAGATCTCCTGGTTTAACCCTGCCCTTTCTGTATGGGATGAATATGGGGCAGGGTGATATGGCACCTAGCCTTCATGTTTGCCGCATGCCAAGTTGATGGGGCTAGAATTTTTGCAACAAGAATATACTTTTCAGTGTTGCTGGTATGCTTTCAGAGGCCTTTCAGCACCTAACCCACCAGATACGTGGCAAAGCAGTTTTCCAGTGCGCTTCCTAAGCTTTTCAGCACCCAGGCACCCAGGAATGTGTCTCCTCATGCAAGTCACCTCAGGGTGGGTGGGAGATGCAGAGTGCTTGGAGCAGCCCTTAGCCTCACCACCGCTGATTTCCAAATCTGGGACCTTCACAGGGAGGAGGTGATGCCAGGGCTGTCGCAGTGTGCTCTGGGATGCAAGCAAGAGTCTACAAATGTTATTGTCATGGCAACTGTGCTCCATATTCTGCAGAGAGGAAATTCAGCTTCAGACTTAATTTCATGTATGCAGTGGGTTGTGCTCTATTGCTCACTTGGTGGTAAGCTCACAAATTCTTTTACCATACTGCTGATGGGGTAGGGTGACCCAGCTAGCTTTTCCATTGCTCACATCACAAGCATGAGAGCAGGGGCAGGTCACAGCTGGATGACATTACACATTTCTCAGGCTTTTCTTAGTGCACGACACAAATTTCCTCTCGTAATATCTCCGCACAGCCTTTTAAGCACTGGAAAATGCATACTCTGAGAACTCTGCAGACAGCACAAACACAGCCAACTTACAAGAGGCACGTAGAAGCAGCAGTCTGCTGAGGGTACAGTCTGGAGCTCGTGACAGGAGCTTTGTTTAGCTGAGGTCTGCAGCTCTCTGGCAGGCTCTCAGTGGCTGGGCAGCTGACTCCTGCCAGGTAGCACACTGAGCATCCCACTAAGTCCAGCAGTGCTCAGCTACAGGCACATATCATACAATGGGAAAGGTAAAGGTTTCAGAAACTGAGGTTGCGTATGGCACCGGTAACGACAAGCTGCATTTGTTGGTACTAAAATGAGATGGTAATTTTTACTGGCAGGCATCTAGCATGCGGAATAGCTGTTTAGTGTGGTTCTTGCAGGCAGTATGCAGCAGTAGCAGCAGACAGCATCACACTGCAGGAACATTTTTCATTTGAAATGGATAATGAAAGAGAACTGCATTTAGACAGGTATGACCAGGGGGACTTTTACCCCCAGACACTGCCTGGAAGCTGCACAGTAGGGTATTGCCTGCAAGTGCTGGTTTCTCACTGCAGAGCTACTGATGTCTCCTGGGAGCAGCCAGAAGAAATGCCTTCATAGCAGTGTACTGACTTGGCAGCTCAGGAGACTGAGAATAGGCTTTCTTTTTTGTAAGTATTTGGCTACATAATTCCTGGTGGTAGACCTCTCCTCCTCCCTTTTCTGAGACTTTTTCCAACTCTCCTTTTATTTTCTGCCTACTGTGCATAATCTTCCCACAAGTGTGGTTTTATATACTTTGCGTCATAGATGGGATGTCTTACATTTATTAATTTAAGTATTACAGGAAAACCTAGATTTACACCAGGCAAAAGAAAAAGATGCCATAACAAAAGTTAAAAGTATCAGCACCAGGAGAGGAACTCGGAAGTACATCCACAGCTGTAGCCTTCTTCATGGCTCTGCATTAGCAGCTCCATCAGTGCCTCTGTGGTGAGGGGTTCAAGGATGAAGTCACCTTGACTTACATTGAAGTGTGCCTCCATCTGAAGGCAGCTTCCTGTCTAGGTGGGCATTGCACCTGGCACCAGGGGCTTGTTGGGTTAGGGCTGCCCCAGCATCTCCCTGGATCTGTGCATTATCTCTCCCATGGCACAGGGGTGTGACCTGTAGGTGGCTGGAGCACTTTGTGTGTTTGTAACTGGTTCATGCCCCAGTTTGGGGCAGAGATACACAGCTAATATTCTCCTTTCTTGCAAAGCAGAGAACAGAGGCAGAATGCAAAACACTATGTCCAAAATCATGCTGCATGCAGGCAGTGGCACATGTACCCTGCTAGCTGCCTCCCCACTACTGCTGTGCCTATACAGATCCCAACATTAGAGCCCCTCTCACAGCCTTTTCTTGTCAGCAAAGCACAGTTTTGGCCAGAGATGACTGTCCTCACATTCTCACATTCAGAATATGCTTTTTTTTTTTTTTTTCAGTCCTTCAGAAAATGATAATCTGCCATGTTTTAACAAGACAAAACAAAACAAAAAACCACAAAACCAAAACCAAACCAAACCAACCAACCAAACAAACAAACAAAAAAAGAAAGATTTCCAGTGTTCTTTCAGCAATTGCAGTCCATGCCAGCAATACCAAACTATTCTGAAATCTAGTGTAATGTGGATTACTGAATCGCAGGCAGCAGTTTTATCAAACACAGGAAGAAAAAGCACCACTGAAGGTCTCTCTTAATTCTGACCATAATGGCTTAAGAACTTGGATATTTGGAATACACAAAATAAAAGTGATTCAAAACAATGCAAGTTCTGTGGGTCTTCCCACTTTGGCTCATGACAGTTACCCTGAAGAGCATTATCTCCACCACAGTTGCCTAGTTTTTTCCTCTAAAAAAACATACCAGTCTTGAGTGAAAATGAGCCAGAATGTTTCCACTGAAACAACAAAGCACCCCTGAAAATGTTTTTGTACTTAAAAAGATCACGAACAAAATCAAAGTATCTACACACCTATTTCTCGAAGTAGCAGCTCTGATTTCAATAGATTGACCATGCAGGTCATTAACTAACCTAGAGGCTCTCTGGCCTGTATTCAGGCTGCTAGCCTCTTCTCTCAGCTCTCTGGTGAAAGAAGTTTGTTTGGGCTTAGTTACTGCTTGTTAATTGATGCTCCATAAAGGTTTGCTGATGTGACTAGCATCTGTCATCTCCCCTCTGAAAGAGAAAAAACAAAAAATAAAGACAAAAAGAAAAAAAAGCTACAAAGTAATAGGGCAATGCTGAAGAACTCCTTGTCTTTGTAAAATGGCACATATCAGTTTGCCTTAAGGAAGCTATCACACACTGAAAGAAAAACAGAGAGAAAAGATGCACTTCCAGTTCAATTCTTGCCAGTTCTTTTCCTTGATGAATGGGATGCTGAGCTCTCCGTCACCCATGAGGAGGTCTGATGTGTCCTGTGGATACCCACCTGTCACAACAGATGAGGACCCAAACCCTGGGATCCTGCTCTAGGCACGGCGCCTGTCCTGTGAAGGGAGATGCTTTGCTGAGAGTGCAGGCTGGGGGGTTATCCATCCTTCTGTGCTCTCCTCTGTTGGTGCAGTGGGGGACAGAATGGAGAACTCACACAAACAGCCTCTGGGCTGTTTATTCCTTTAATTGTTGTTTATGTGGCTGGGGCTAAACAGATAGGGGCATCCTCCCTTTCTGCAAAGATGATGGAAGAGCAAGGATTCTTAATACCATGGCCATGCTTTACAGACGTGAGCAAATCCACAGGAAAATCCACCATGGATGTCCTCCCTTACCAGGCTGAGGTTTCTTAAGCAAGCAGCATGGGTCTCTATGCTCTGGTGGTGGGCTAGGAGCTGTCCTGCCCTACCTGCTTTGAGACATCCATCAAGAGCACTCAAAGCCAAAGCTCAGTCTGACTCGCAGCTGTTCCTTCCTTGTACACAAGATTAAGACACATTAATACTACCTGCTGCAGAGCAAGACAGCATGCTGTCTATAACAGTCCGCCATAGGAAGTTTATGGCATGAACAGTTAAGATATCTTACTGATGGAAATGGAGACGTAATATAGTTTCACGTGTCCTTGTTCATTACATGCTATTAGTACCCTGCAAGCTGCATGAGTGGGAATGCAGCAGATGGAATATGTTCCTTCTGCACTGACCCCGGAGCAGCCTGTGGTGTGTCCGATCATGATTTCACATTGTGGCAATTGTTTTCAAATGTTTCAGCAAAGGTTTTGGCTCATTTCTTTTGTTTGAGAGAAAACACAAAGAAAACGAAACAGACCAGAGGCTTGTTTTGGAGTGGGAAGGAATTGGCAGCAAGTTAACTGCTTCAAAAGTAATTACAATGAGCTACAGAGGTTCTGTACTAATGACCCCTTGGAATGAATTCACATGTAACCTACTGTAAGACCAGGCACGCAGTTTCTGTGCTTGTTTGCTGCCCTCTCTTGGAAGCAATGTCCAATCTACAAGAAAGGAAACAAAGCAGTTTCTCAAGAAGACAAGCAGCACTTTCATTTCAAGATGTTGGAAGCATTCTGTAACAAAGAAAAAAAAAAATTACTTGTTTTCTAGATTGTAAAAATAAGGAAATGCCTCTAAGCATCTGCTTTCTTTTCTAAGACAAGGTTCAAATACACGTGAAAGAGAATTGGTCTGAGTAACGAGAATGTACGTCACACATAAACATGATTTATATACTTATCCCTTCTTTTACATCGGTGTTATTTTCTGGAAAAAGAGTGATTTTTACTATTCAGATCCCACAGGAGTAGTTGAGCAAATTCTCAAGGCATTGCATCACTTGCCTTCTGCAAAGATTTCTGTAATGTCATAAAGGCTGAAAGAAAGCTGCACTGTGTGAGTAAAGGCAATCCTTTGCAAGAATATGACCTCCACTCTTCAGCTTAAGTCTCCTTGCAACTTCAGGAAGTGAAATCAGTGATGTTCAAGATCCTGTATACCTGATAAGGAAATGCATCTCATGTCAAAGCTTACCATCAGCTCTGCACTTAAGCAGCTTACTCTCAGCAGGTGCACTCACTGACAGTGAACACAGGACGTCTGTACTTTATGAAGCTGCAAATGAGCAGCCAGTGGACTACTCAAAGTAAAATGCTTTTTCAGATGCAAGCTTTCCATGTCTGTTGGCCCTTTCAATTGGTAAAGCAGCTTCCAGCCCCCACTGCAATAAAAAGGGGAGCAAACTCTTCGAAAGGGCTGATAATAGCAGGACTAGGGGAAATGGTTTTAAGTTAAAAGAGGGAAGATTTAGGTTGGATGTTAGGGGGAAGTTCTTTACTAGGAGAGTGGTTAGGTCCTGGAACAGGCTGCCCAGGGAGGTTGTGGATGCCCCGTCCTTGGAGGTGTTCAAGACCAGGTTGGACAGGGCTCTGGGCAACCTGATCTAGTAAAGGCGTATGTTTGGTGGCCCTGCTAGGCAGGGGGGGTTGGAACTACATGATCCTTGAGGTCCCTTCCAACCTGGGTCATTCTGTGATTCTGTGAAAATAAGTCATTACTTATATGCATTAACTGCATTATATATTTTATGAGGGTTGCTCCAAAAGTAATGCCTCCTATTTTATGATGTTAGCCCATGATATCACGACATCAGAGGTGTCATGATATTGGTGATATATCAGTACAGCTTGAACCTTCCCACCATAACCTTCCATTGCATTTTGTATTGCACATTTGCAATGCGGCAGATGACAGCAGAAGGCCAGCCTGACAAAATGGCTTTTGATGTGGAAGTGCAGGTGGAGCAATGGTTTGGAATTGAATTCTTCCACGGGGAGAAAGTTACACCCAGTGAAATTCATTCATGCTTGATGAACATTTATGCAGACCAAACAGTGGATGTCAGCACAGTAAGGTGTTGTGTTCCAGCAGTGGCAACAGTGATCATCTCTGCTGGCACAGATTTTTATGTGAGTGCCACACAGGCTCTTCATTGCTGGCAAAAATAGGTGGCATATGGTTGTTGACTGTGTTGAAAAGATAATGCTTTATAGCTGAGAATTTGATCTATCCAATGATGTCATTGTGCTCTTTGTATCTGTTTTAGTTTCCACTGAAATAATCATGGAGCCATTACTTTCAGAACTACCTATGTATATGCATCCCAAGACTATTTCTCTTCACTCCGCATGGCTCAGGCAAGCCAAAAAATTGGTCACCCATGGCATAGCTGGTAGCTGCCCTCAGGTTCAAAAAACATGACAGACCATCTGTGCTCCAAGTTAGCCTGAGTCTTCCAGTGGCAGAGCTTGGAACTGGGACTGGTACTTCATTACCGAAGGTCTGTATTGTGCTTAAACTCTGAATCCTAAGGATGACAGCTTCACTGTCAAGCTTACGACAGTAACTCAAGAGACAAAATGACAGAAAATGATTTCAGCACACCTTTACTCCTGATGAATGTCGTTTTTGGAGAAAGCTTGGGAAGTTGTGCTGTTCTTCCCAGGCCTTTTAATTTTCTTTGAGAACAGGCAAGTTTTGATAGGCCACTGAAGAAGATGCAGAGGTAGAGAGGTGATATTTGGTTGCTCCATCTCAACATACCTCTGTTGGTGGGGAGTGGGATGACAGATGTGGACACCTGATTCTGCCTAGCAGTCTGTAAGAAACATGAATAGATAAGAGCCTTTGAGTCTTCCTAGAAGAGGAGAGCTCTTTGCTCAGCATTGTATGCACTTTACTTTAGATAGGTTCTGCTCAGTGTTACTCCCCTTTATTAAGGAGACTCTTTCAGACCTACCTACAATGAAAAATGACATTCCAGTGTTATCATGTCAACACTGTTCTGCTGTCAGATCCTGCTGTATCAGATGGAAAATTATAGAGAAGGAGGAAAAAAAATAAGTCAAATCAACAGAGATCAGCAATAAGGCAAAGAAAGCTCCCACATGAGATGTACTTGGAGCAACCTGCATTGAGAAAGTAAATAAAAGAGAATATGAGGGGATGCAGAATAAAGGCTCGTTCATAAAGTAGAGGGAACAGCTGCCATTCCACCCTAATGACAGAAAAGGGGAATCATCAGTGGTGCCTGTCAAGTTTTCATTTTGGGCTGGACCAACTTCTATTATGTTTTCAATTCATCAGTTCATTAATTGAAACAGAGAGCATGGGGGATATTGTCTCCTACATATGTTGTATGCATTCAGTAAGTATATTCTTCCTGCTGGGCTATAACAGTCACCACTTCTAGACAAACATGTACCTACCTCACTCTTTCCACTCATTTCCATTCCATTAACATTCCTCATTGTGATGAAATTTTCCCTCCCTGACAAATGTACCAATCAGTCATTAAATATTACAGTGTGTTTGTTTGCTTCATATGCTGATCAGTGGAATTTTACTGGGGACTTTGGTATTGTATGTGCTTGGGTAAGCAAACCAAAAGGGCACAAGCACATTGCCCTGGAGATATAGACTTTGCTACTCAGATGACCAGAGTAATAGACTTGCAAGCGAAACAACCAGGATAATGCTTGCATCTAAGACACCTCTTGAAATCCAGCCCACCCCATCATTGTCTGACATCATAGATTAAGTAACTGTTACAAAATTGTGTAGTTTTGCTAATTTTTACTGTGACTGGAAGTCATTAATTTGTGTCAGTGACTAGAGAATTTATACTATACCAGTATATATGCATGACTTTCAGTGATTTCACACAGTCTTATTCAGGAACAATCTTCACACAGCACGCAGTACACCTTTTTTACTGTACTCCCTGCCAAGATACTGCACGAGCCTGCATGTTATCACCCTATGCCATGTGCTTGTGTGCCTGTCCTTAGAATAGAGTCACCAAGGTTGGAAAAGACTTCTAAGATCATCCAGTCCTACCATCTGCCTACCACCAATATTTCCAACTACAGCATGTCCCTCAGTACCACACCTAAGTGTTTCTTGAGCACCTCCAGGAACGATGACTCCACCACCTCCCTGGGCAGCCTGTGCCAGTGTCTGAACACTCTCTTATATTTCCTAACATCCAGCCTGCATCTCTCTTGGCACGACTGGAGGCCATTCTCTCTCATCCCATTGCTGGTTACATGGCAGAAGAGGCCAACCCCTACCTGGCCACAACAACCCTTCAGGTTGCTGTAGAGAATGATAAGATCATTTCTTCTCCAAACTGAACAACCCCAGCTCCCTCAGCTTCTCCTCATAAGACTTGTGCTTCAGAGCCATCACATCTTGGTTGTCCTTCTCAGAACACACTCAGTGTCTTTCCTTTAGTGAGGGCCCCAACACTGAACACAGTACTCGAGGTGTGGCCTCAGCATGACCGAGAACAGAGGGACGATCACTTCCCTGCTCCTGCTGACAACACTATTTCCAGGATGCCATTGACCTTCTCTGCCACCTGGGCACACTGTTGACTCACGTTCAGCTGAGTGTGGACCAAGATGTGTCCATTTCTTCCACTCTGCCTCAAGCCTGTAGCATTGCCTGGAGTTGTTGTGGCCAAATTGCAAGACCCAACAGTCTCGTTGAACTTCATCCCACTGGTCAGCTCTTACGCACCCTGGGAAGTCCATCTGGGCGCACACATCAGACCAGGAAGGTTGTGGGCCGTCCATTTGGATTTCTGTCTCAGCCTGTCTGTTGCACAGCTCCCTGTTGCACACTTCTACTGTATCCTCTCAACCATGTGCCCCATCTTTTGGCTTGCTTGGGTTGCGCCGAGTGCAGAGAAATTGTTTTGAGATGCATGTATGTAGGTACTTTAGAAAGGAATACCTCCTGGTTATTCCCCTGGAAACTCTAACAGATACAAAGAACACAAGAACACTATTTGATAGAACAGATTCTCTTTGAGGCCCCAGAGTGCTCACCAGAGATTTCTGATGAAATTTTGCTCTTCCTGTACTTCAACTTGGAAAAGAGTTGTTCACAAACGTATGTAGTGCCAAAAAGTGATGACATGAATAAGGTATGATGGAGAAGGGAAGGATATATTCCTCTAGCAATGTAGATCTTATAGAAGTCTAGTGGAGAGCCATAGAATAAATACAGTTATTTACCATAACTTTATTTAGCATCTCACTGTGCCCTCCCCATGTCCTGGATTCAGCCCAGACAGTGCTGATCTCACACTCACGAATGGTTGTTGGAGGAAGAGCTGCTACCATGGTGGTGGCTGTATGTGCCTGCAGCCACAGCCTGGACATGCCTGTTCTGATCACTTCTGCTCTGTAAGTGTGGAACAGATGCACACGGTGTCTCTCTGCTGCATTTCGTGCACTGGCATGAATTCAGAGTTCTATTGCAAATACAGGTGGCATACCTAGATTTAGAAGTGGACTTGGGCACATCAGGTTCACTACAGTAGGTGGTTCAAAAAACAATGTGACTCACACTGTAGTACCGCATGTTTGATTACCGACCACTTTGTTGCAGAGTAGTTTGCCCATGTTGCTCCTGAAAGGACTTTGGCAACTGCTGTTACAGTGACAGATTGAACTGTTGGGACACTCTTTAGCAAAAAAAGAAGAGAGCCAAGTGAGGCACGGTGCCAGGGTTTCAATTTTCATTCTGCTTGACCAACAGCTGCTATACCAATAGACATCTGTAGTCACAGCTGAAGAAACTGCTCACTTATGGTGAAAGCAAAAGTGCACGCAGGAGCCTAAAAACCAAAAACTTGTTGTTTGAAGCCACTGACCTAAACATTTCAATCACACTTTCTTCTTTTCTTTTTCCTTTTCTTTTTCCCTTCTAGAACCCAATCCCTGGGCTGGGCACTTTGTAGGTGTTACTGTGAAATATACATTTAAGCGTATATATTATGCAAAAAGTAGGTGAAATTCAGGACAGTGAGATACATCAATAATTGCAACCTTACGAAGATCACTGTTAAATATCCGCCCCCAGGAAGGATCCCTTGCTCCCCAGGAAGCCAAAGGGGGGTAGTGCAGCTAGCAGGACAGGGCTCACTACCCAGTCATGGTGGAGGCCTGTTAATGCTGTCAGGACCCTGATTGTCTTGAGGTGGTGGACTTACAACCTTATTATTTAATACTGAGAGAAAGCCTGCATCCTTATGCTACTGTATTTCTCCTGTCTATTTTTGTTCCTATAGGAGGCATCAGAGCCTCAGAGTTGATCTTATGGGGGTCATCTCTGGGAAGCTTCAGTGGTGTAACTAGAACCTGTAGTTTCCACAAGGTTTCTTGGCAACTTCAAACACAAAGCAGAGGGCTTCTCTTCTGTTGGTGGTTTATCATACAGGATGGATAATATGCAATGACAGTTATGCCCACAAAAGCCTAAGTGAGCCAGGTACTCTTTCAAAAGCCTATTGTACCCTGAGGCCTATGAGGAACTGCTCTTCACCAGGTACATAAAGCTGTTCAGACAACTGGAACCTATTTCATGTGTACATTTGGTCTACACTAAAATAACCTTTTGAGAAGGGGATAGTCTGCGCTACGACTAACAGTCATCAGGAGACGGAACAGCTCAAAGGATGCTTTAAACCTCTGGGTCACCAGATCAAAACCAACTCACCCCAGGGCAAGCGTGAAACTGGAATTTTACCTGATGTGTTTTGGTGGCTGATGTGAAAGGAGCAGAAGGTGTTCCAGCTCCAGCCAGCACCTTCTCGGTAAGCTCTGCAGGCCAAGCAGTGAACAATCAGCTCCAGGGACTGATCCGCTGTGCCAGACAGAGGATAATTCCTTGAGGTCAGGTTTGTAAAAGCACAGTGTCAGCTCTGTTACTCTTTTGACTGTGCTCCTTAACCAGACAGACGTAAGGTTTCATCCTCTTTCTGAAAGAGAGCTTTATCTTTTAATTTCCCTTTCAAGATGCCCTTGTTCAATGTCCTTTATATACTTCCTTCAGAAGTGAATGCACTGATGTCTCCTACAAGCTTTATAGTTTCCAAAGCCACTTTTCTTTTACAAGTGAAACCTCAGTCTTGCACGTATGCCGCTGACATATACAGGTCTAAAGCAACATCAGAATGCTTTAAAACAATCATCCAAATATGCTTTTCACTTGAAAAAGCTACTTGAATAATCTTTTCTCAAAGGGTGAATTACTTACAGCTGGTGCAATTAAGCAGGAGTGAGCAGTCGTGGGAATCAAAAGATAAACTGAAGCAAGTCTTGAGGTTTGTGGCTTTTTCCTATTCCTTTTAGAACGCGACAAGGCATTTGGATGTCAGCGCCAGCGCTTACACCCAATTGATTCGGCCATAGAAAACATGACGTTCCCAAAAACAAACGGTAATTCATTACAGTCATCAAAGAATCACAGAGAACGGCCTGAAAAAAGGCCTCAAGGATTATCTCCTTTCAACCCCCCGCTATCTACATATACACGAAAGAAGGAGCAGCGGCCGGCCGCGCTTTAAGGGCAGATGGCCGCAACGCGGGGTATGCCACTCCGCCGACCGCCAGGGGGCGCTGCCGTGGGGGGGTGGTCGCGGCCTGTCGGTGGGCGCCGCTGCGCCCCCACCAATCGGCGCGGGCTGCGTGGGGGCGGGCCCGGCGGCCATCGAGGCGTCGCCCACCCAGCTGCGTGCGGCCGCTGGCGATGCTGGGTTGGAGCCGCGCTGCCGCCTCGGTGCTGCTGCTGCCGCGTCGGGTCGGGTGTCGGCCCGCAGCCGCCATGTCTTCGTTGCTGATCGGGCAGCCGAAATACGCCTGGCTGCGGGAACTGGGCTTGCAGGAGGACAACCCGGGCGTCTACAATGGGAGCTGGGGCGGCGGCGGCCAGGTGCGGCCGGGACGGGTGTGGAGAATGGGCCTAGGTGGGGGGTAGGGCTGATGGGACGGGTGTCTGCTGGCATCGCTATTCGGCCTTGTGTCTGTCGGCTGACGGCCGTCCTTCTGCTCCAGGTGGTGACCACGTACTGCCCTGCCAACAACGAGCCCATCGCCAGAGTGCGGCAGGTAGGAGAGACTCTGCTGTCCGCTTATATCGTATGAGAGCATATAACTTTCCTTTGCAAGTAATCTTTTATAATGCAGTCTTCCCTCCCGAGGTACCCGGTGCTCAAGCTGGGCATAGAATTCTGTGATTCTGTGAGAAAAGCTTTTTGTATGGAGCTTATTTTAGAGTTTTGGTATTCCTAACTTTCTCTTTGGCTTGCTTCTTCGTGCAGGCTAGTTTGGAGGATTATGAAGAAACAGTAAGGAAGGCTAAGGAGGCATGGAAAGTCTGGGCTGATGTAAGTTATCCGTTATCTCTTATGGTGTTTGTCTATTTAATTGCCTTTCTGGCAGTTAGAGGGCATTACATTGCCCTGCTGGTCGGAGGTGTAAAAACATAATCATGTTACATGTGTTGCATTAAAGCAAAGATCTGTAGTGAGGGCCTGCCTCAAGGTGCAGGGCTGCACGGCTGGCATTTCTAACCGGTAAGCACAAAAATGAGGACGTTGACTTCAGAGAAATGTTTGTTTTAAGAAGCCTGGTGTGTTTGCCCAGGTTAGTGCCTGTAAGCCATTGCCAGCAGGTCTGTTGAAGTTCTGAAACCTGGTAAGCGAGGAAGTAACCTCTCCAGGCGTATTTAAGTTCACCAGGACTTTAAAGCCTCACCTCAGAGCTGTCTTTTAGTTTGTGAATTATGTTGGTTTCACTGAGCCTCACTGAAAGTGTCAGTGTGCGTTATCACTGATGATTCCTCACTTTCTAGCTATCTCTTCATTAGTTTCTAATCCTACATATGTTGTTACATGAAAAAGGCGTGTTATTGAGCCTGACTTTTGATTCTTATCTAATATACTGACACTACATTAAAAAAGAATTGTTGCTTGAGTTTACTCTTCCTGTGATTGAGACTTCATTGTGTCTGAACAGACGCAATAAAACAAAGAGAACTACTAATCTGAAGGCTTCTGCACATTCAGTGCAAACAAAGGCTTGAACAAATACAGATGTGTGCAGTGTTGTTGATCTCTGTGAGGTGGGAAGAGATTTGTCATCCAACTGCATGATAAAAATGAATGAGAAACCGCAGCTTGGGAAGAGGATGAAAAATGACCGCAGTCGGTGATCTCTTGCTGCAGGCATGGAAGGTGAACGTAATACACATGAAGAAATCATAGATGTTCAATCTCAAATATACTCTTTTTTTCTTTTTTTTTTTCTTTTTTCTCCCCTTTTTTCACTAGATCCCTGCACCTAAGCGTGGAGAAATAGTACGACAGATTGGTGACGCCCTGAGACAAAAAATCAAAGTTCTAGGAAGCTTGGTAAGGTGCTTCAGGAAACAGCTCAGCTTTAGGGGGGTAGAATGGTCAAAACTCTTTTGCTATGGTCTGAACATACCACTCTGCAATACTAACCCTAACAACTGTTAAAATGCTGTTAGTTCTGTTGACTTGCTTAAAGGACTTGGGATTTAATGTGTAAGATAACAGGTAGTTACATTCTGACATTGTATACTGAAAATGATTTGTTGCATTTGTGGTGTGGATTTAGAAATTAAAAAAGTGTAATTCATTTTGAGCCTGTACGCTGGCTAGAGAAGGGTGTTGTAACTGCTGCCATGCTGTTTTCTTATTGTACCTGAGAAGTTGCTCACTGTAGTGTACTAAAAATGTCCTGAAAAAGACAGGACAAGGCTTTTGATACAAGGCTTTTAGCCTTGAGCTCTCTTCTGGTGATCTGTAGGGTTTTGAGAACTGAGATGTGGAGGTTTAAGGTTTCAGAAGGTGATTTGGGCTGAATGAGATATTCTTCCAGTGCCACGTCAGGTATAAAGGTAGAAGGACCATTCCTTTAAAACATTAGTTGGCTGCTAGAGAAGGAAGAAGGCAAAGTGGGGAGCTTGCTGCTGTCCTTTTACCTTTATGTGTTGCTGTTCAAAAACAGCTGTCGTTGAATAACTACATGAAGGTAAGCTCATGAATCCTCGAATAACTACGTGAAGAGCCTACGGGCTCTTCCTTCTGTCTTGAGGTGTTCAGACATCGTGTTCTGAGTTGGCTCAAATTATAAACAGCTTTCCAGCAAATGTGTTACATGAACTCTTGTGTTCTCACTTCTCATTTAACGGCTCCCTGTTCTTTAGGTTGAAGCAGAAGTCAGATGTGGAGTTCCCCTGTGAGCAGAGTAGCCTAGCAAGTCTTTGGGACCACAGGCACCCTAGAAATACCTAGGAATGTGTTTAGTCAGCTCTGTCTTAATCTTTGCTTTTTCAAAGTACAATCCTCAACTTCAAGTGGTAGGTGATATTTGTGTAAAGTTGCTTGTAACTATCTTAACATCACTGTAAAATGAAGTGGGAGTGAAGGGGGACTTCTCAATTTGTATACGAGTGGATTTCAAATATCATCATACTCTCACTGGCAATCTCTTTGCTGTGCACATATAACATGCTTCTAGCAGAGGGCCATAGCTTAGAAAAAGACATTAAACATCTAGGTGGCTGAAAGACTGAAGGTGTGCATTCGTTTTCAGCAGCATTTGAAAATTGAATCTTGCATACTTGCTTTGAGATGCTGTAAAAATGAGTCATTTGCTTATGAAAAATCTAAATGACCGCTTTGCTTTGGGGTAGTTATCCCTCTTTTCCAATATATTCCCCAGCATATATGAAAGATACGAAAATGTCCTGACTGAAATGTTCTTTGATCCCAAACTATGAGACTCATTACTGTTGAATAATTCTTTCATTGGATATATTTTTAAATTTTCTCTACTATTTTTCTCTATTAATTTCCTCCTACTTTACGAGAGTGTGACTTGTTTGTAGTTACATGCTATGTTGTTTCTTTAAGCTTTGGATAACTTGTAGAGGTGAATGTCTTACACTGAAAAAGTCTACATTGAATTTTACTGGGTGTACACATAAACCTGATAGTAATAGGAGACAAAATGTATTGGAAATTAATGTGTATTAAAAATATATGTATCTTGCTGCTGATATTTTCAGGTCTCCTTGGAAATGGGAAAGATTTATGTTGAGGGTGTTGGGGAAGTGCAGGAGTACGTTGATGTCTGTGACTATGCTGTTGGTTTGTCCCGAATGATTGGTGGACCTGTCTTGCCTTCAGAAAGTATGTGTTCCATTTTTTTTCTTTACCATTTAAAATTGTATATATATTTTTTGTGTTAGTGCAAGGCTGAGGATGTAACATCCTAAATATAGGGTGGTGTAGTGCAGTGAAATCTCTGTGCTTGAGTTATTAAGCATGTTGTTTATAAATAGATGTGCACAGTAGTGCCACCTAATGAAGTATCTGTCCTATGACACCCATCAGGAGAGGCAAGAGATTTTTCCTCTGCTCCATGGAGCATTAGATTCTCTCTGCCATCTCTGTAGCAAAAGTGCTGGAGGAAAGCATGTAAAAATTTTGTCAGTGTGCTTAGAAGAGAATTCTTTTTGTCAGTTGTTAACTTACTGAGCAACCAGCGTTCTATTATATGAGTAGTTTAAGTAGCAAAGTTTCTCACTATCATTAGTTTTTTCCCCACAGTCTAGCTAATCTTGGTGCAGTAAGCTGTAGAGCCCTTATGTGCCTTATTTGTCCATTGAATGGATGCAAATCATGGTATGTTCTGTCTTTTCCTTCAGGATCTGGTCACGCTCTTATAGAGCAGTGGAATCCTGTTGGGTTAGTGGGAATCATCACAGCCTTTAACTTCCCTGTAGCAGTGTACGGGTGGAACAGTGCAATTGCAATGATCTGTGGAAATGCTTGTCTCTGGTAAGGCACAACTTCCCAGCATGCTATAACACTATTATAAAATGGCAGAACTATTTTCTCAGGCATGTAATCGCTATCCTATTTCACGTGTTTCCATATGTTTGATTTTAATTCTTGTAGGAAAATTCTGTTTATTTGTAAGGCATATGTAGTCAAAAAGTGCAGTTTTGTTTTTTTTTTCTGTAATCTTGTTAGTGTCTTTGAGTTGTTGAAATCCAGACCCATTCAGGATTTAGTCAAATGGCAAATTAATAAAAACATAAACTGAGGTTTAGCAATGCTGATAGTAACAAAAAATCAATGTTTTCAGAGCTGTTAAGAGATAAAATTAAGGATCTTAATAGCCACTCTCCTTTCCGCCCCTCTGCTCCTGCTTCTTTTCCATCTCTCTGCCTCACTGTGATATCTAGCACACCTCCAGTTCACAATGAACTCATCAGATCTAAATACTCATCACTGGACAGAGCTGCCTGTGGGTTCTTGTCTTAACATGCACCTGAAAACCAGCTTAAGCATACAAAGATATACCATAATAAATAAGTAATTCAACTATTTCCCATTTGAAGAATTGGAAACAATTATAATATATATTTTTTTATTTATTTATTTTTTTCCAGGAAAGGTGCTCCCACAACGTCTCTAACAAGTGTAGCTGTTACAAAGTGAGTTCTGGCTCCTTTGCTTTCTGTTTTCCTTTTTAAACAAATTGTCTTCTGGGTGAGATAGTGCTTAGTGGTGAGAAGAACTGCTTTTCCCTTGTAACAGATAAAGTGACAGTATACAGTATATATTGCTTGTTACCTGTACAATTGTCCTTTTATTTTCTTCTGGGACCAGTGCTGTGCTTCTGCTGAGGAACATCCAGCTGTGGTGTTTGCTTTTCTGTAGATGAATAGCTCATACAATTCTGCTACCCTTAGTCACTCATATTTCTGAATCATCCATTTATTTTGCAGTCAGCACTTGGTTATGTGGTTTTGTGTTTTTTTTTTCATTTTTTGAGAGGGTGGCAAATTCTTCTGGTTGGCTCTATAGACCTATCTCCTGAAGATATGTTCACACAGTCCTTATTATCTAGAACTAGTAACATCATAGCATGTCTTTTCAGGCTTCAAAACTCATCCCTGATAGGAGAATTCTGACAAATAAATGTCATAGTGACACTTGCTCTATATTTATTACTACTTCCCTTACTATGCTGGCATTTTAAGTGTGTATCTACTGCATAATGCAAAGATTTATGCACAATATAAGTTGAGTTCTTTAAAATGATGTATTTCTTAGTCTTGCAACTGTGGACCTGAGAACAGGTCTCCTGGCTACTTGGAAGTATTGTGTCTGACAAAGGAGATCATGAAAAACAAGAAGGGCTTCTTTAATTTTATTTATAGCAAAGAAATTCTGGGGAAAATGTGGATGTAATGCTGAATAAGATGAGTGCCTCGGTAATGGAGGACACTTAGAAGGCAGTTTGTAAGTGCCTCCTTAGTTACTGCTTAGTTACTCCTAAGTTCTTCCTTAGTTACTGTTACTGCAAAGACTGACCCTCAGGAATTCTGGAGGTAAGAAAAGGAGCCTGGAGAAGGAAAACCCCTTGGTGGAGCAGGATCTGGTCAGAGATAATCTAGGCAAAGTGTTTGCATCCATGTGCCATGATGGGATGCAACTGTTGGTGATGAGGGAACTGGCAGAAGTTTCTGTCATCTCTGAAAGGTCATGGGGAACAGGAGAGGTTTCTGAGGACTGGAACAAAGCCAGTGTCACTCCAGTCTTCAGAAAGAGCAAGAGGGAAGACTCAAGAAACTACAGAGCACTTAGCTTCCATCTCTGTCTCTGGAAAAGTGATGGAACAACTTATTCTGGATTTCATATCCAAGCAAGTGGAAGAAAATAAGGTTGTCAGCACTAAGGAAAATAGGCTAGAGCAACCTGGTGGAATTCTATGGGTAGATGAGGGGTGATCAGTGGATGCTGCCTACCTTAACATAAGCAAGGCTTTTGACTCTGTCTCCTGTAACATCCTTGTAGGTAAGCTTAGGAAGTGTGGGATGGTGAGGTGGACTGAGAGCTGGGTGACATGGAGGATTATGATGCAAAGCAGTGCTGAGTCTGTTTGGAGGTCTGCAGCTAGCAGTGTGTTCTCCAGGGATCAGTACTGGGTCTGGTCTTTAACATCTTTGTCAGTGACCTGAAGAAAGGGATAGAGTACCCCCTCAGCAAGTTTGCTGATGTTGCAGAGAGCAGTGGCTGACACACCAGAAAGCAGTGCTTCCATTCAGCAAGACCTGGACTGGCTGGAGAGTTGGGCAGAGAGGAACCAGATGAGACTGAATAAGGTCAAGCATAGAATCGTACACCTGGAGAAAAACAACCACATGCATGAGTGTAGGTTAGGGGCTGACTTACTGGAGAGGTGCTCTGTGGAGAAGGACCTGTGTGTTCCTGTGGACAGCAGAATGAGCCAGTAGCATGCCTTTGTGGCTAAGAAGGTCATTGGTATCCTGGTGAGCTGATCCTTCTCCTCTGCTCTGCCTTTGGTGAGGCCACATCTGGAATACTGTGTCCAGTTACAGGCTTCTCAGCTCAAGAAAGATGGGGACCTACCAGAGAGACTGTGGTGGAGAACCACAAAGTTGATTAAGTGCCAGGAACTTCTTCCCTGTGTAAAAAGTCTGGGATGCCTAGATCTCTTTAGCTTGGAGAAAACAAAGAGCGGATCTTATCAATGCTTATGAATAAGTTAAAGGTGGGAGCCAAGCAAATGGGACCAGGCTCTTTTTGATGGTGCACGTTGACTGGACAAGGAGCAGTGGGCTTAAAATGGAACAGAGGAAGTTTCGTCTGAAGCTGAGAAAAAAGAAATCTTTACTGTGGGGATGACAGAGCACTGGAGAGATTGTGGAGCCTCATCCTCTGGAGACATTCAAGACCTACCTGGAATCTGTCCTGTGCAGCCTACTCTGGGGATGCTGGGGTGCAGACCAGATGATCTCCAGAGGATCCTTCCAGCTCCTGTGATTCTATGATTTTTAAGTAACTTCTTAAAGTTATGTAAACATCTCTTTCTAATGGTGAAAGGTTGTAGGGATGAGGTTTTTATACACTGCTGCAGTGCTTCTCTGTGTCAGTTATGTGGATGCAAAGGGAATATATTGTCAAGCGTTTTTCTCCCTGAGCAGTGATTGTAATGTCCTTGAGTGTGTATTTATTGTATAGACTATCTGCAAGATTGGTGCTTTAAAAAATAAATAAATTCTGAGGCTTTCTCATATGTCTTTAATAGCTCATTGCTTATTATTTGCGCCCATTAGATAACTGAATTTTTCATATGTTTGATTCTAGGATTATTGCCAAAGTCCTGGAGGATAACAAGATACCTGGAGCTGTCTGTTCTTTGGTCTGTGGTGGAGCGGAGATAGGGTAGGTAACATCTCTTGTGTTTTGTGAGTTTGTATCTGCTGCAAACATACTATGTATTTCTACTTGCTGTTCTGAGATTAGCTATTAACAAGTAATTTACCAGACATTCCAGTGAAATGAAGAAATGAAGAGACGAGGATCAGTTTTCATTCTACTGCATGTAGTTACACGCAAAGGATATGGCCAACATTAAAAATTTCATTCATCATTCTCCCTTATTTATTTATTTATTTAGTCCATCAGTATTTCAGGCCATTTGTAGAGAAGAATGGTCCCCCATGTTCCATGCTTACACTAGGCTGTGCACCTGTGTGTATTTGTGTAATGTGGCTTGGAAGCTCTAAAATGTGTAAATTCCTACTGCAGATTAATAGCTCAGCATTTCAAGAGAAGTGATATCAAAATAGATGATAGGTATTGTAGGGGTGCTTATCTTAGGGAACAGAACAGTTGAAATTGATGTCGTTGTGTTCTTTGGCATGTATTTAGTTGTACAGGTGATGCACTTCTTATTTTGCATGAAGCAGGGCAGGGAAGCAGTCTTGTCTCTCTTCTCTGAGTGATAAGAAGCTTTCCTGATGGCTTTTCATTTACCCGATGTTTGGTTTACATGGGAGGTGTGAGCAGCTTTTCCAGCTGTTTGCTCTTCCTGTAAATGTGGTGGCATGTCCTGTTGTGCAGGACAGCAATGGCGAGAGATGGGAGAATGGACCTGCTGTCTTTCACTGGCAGCACGGAGGTGGGCAAGCAGGTAGCGCTCATGGTTCAGGAGAGATTCGGTGAGTGGGAGTCTTTTATTTTTCTTTTTGTGCTTGGGAAAGGTAGGGTAACCTCATAGGATTTTAAAATACAACTTGTTTCACCTATCTCCTGTTTAAACATTTTTCATCTTGATGAAGGTAAGATGAGGAAACTGCTCAGGTCTGGCTATTCCTTTTTCTTCTAGTTCAGTTACAATTCAGTTGTTGTTGGTGGTGTTTTTTTTCCCCACGATGTCCACAAATCGATTTTACTGCAGTTAATTTGGTGTAAGTTCTTGTGACTGGCAAATGACAGTTTTTGGAAAATCCATTCATGAAAAAAATATCCCTTCACTTTTACTCCTTATAAATACATGAGAAAATGCAGCGCCCTTGAGATAAGTCTTCAAATAAAAATTGTATAGGTGTGAACCCATGCACAGTTGCAAGGTTCTAAGTTTTTAGTCTTGAAAGGAATATATTGTGGACAAGGTCCTAAATGCCAAAAAATTTCAGGATAGGTTGCAAAGTTTAATTCCTAAGTAGATGGTGATTCTTTCTTTTAGATTTCAGATAAAGCAGCTGTTAGGGAAATAATTAAGGCTGCTGAAGTATTAATTTACTCATTTTTATATGCATAGCACCTCCTAATCTTCATCTGCCTTGTATTATTTATTCTGCAGCTTGTTTTGTTTTCTTTTCTAGTGCTATTTTGCTTCATACTTTATTTTTTTTTATGCTTTTTTCTTCTCCAGCTGTTCTCCAGGTGTTGTTCTTTGCACTGTGCTGTAGGTGTGATGTTCAGTATCATTTACTGCTTTGGCTAGTGCAGTTGGTTGACAATGATGCCTAAAAATTTCTGTCCAGAAAGGAAAGTGGACTGAAGTCTAAATCTGATTACTTACTACTTTGCTGAAATGCATACTGAGTATATGTACAACTGATGTAATCCTTGTGTGTTTTCATTAGGCCGGAGTCTGTTGGAACTGGGAGGAAACAATGCCATCATTGGTAATATGCAGTGTAGAATTTTAGACCCATAGACATTATTTGAAACTTAGTATACATGTGTTTGTAACAAATTGTTCTTTTTATCTTCTTTCATAAAGTGCTTAGTAGAATGTTTTGGTGTGTTTTTATCACCTTTTCATGTCTTTGATATTGCCGAGGGGCAGTGATTTAGGATAAAAAGCAGAGTTCAAACTCATGTAAATAGTTTTGAATTGAATGGCATGGGGTTGTGAACACTGCTGCTCATGAAATTTGACTCTAGGATCCAATCACTTGAACACAATTTTTATCATTGCAGAATAAAAGTACATCTGCATATATATATAGACAGTCATATAAATGCCATCTATGACAATATTTGACCACTTAAGGTATTTGGAGGAAAAGCACATAGGTGTTCAGCTCACTAGCTTGGACTTTGTCTCAGATTTGTCTCCCCCAAATGCTTTGGGTCTGGTTAAGCTGAGTGATATCCTCTGGGTCTTGTGCTTACTTGTTCTGCTTTAAATATTTCTATGTCTTCTAGCCACACACATTTCTTCAGCTTATTTGCATCTTACATTTACGTTGGTTAGCTGTGTGTTTTAGCAGCTGTTTTTCTGTGTGCCACCTGGGTACATTCCTCTTTATGATACTAGTCGTCTCATAGAGGGAAGGTGCAGAAGGGCAAGAAATTGCTTGTACCTTGTTGAATTAAAATGAATCTGAGGTTTTTGCAACCTTTGTTGTGGCTCTTTACAGTAGTTCAGAGATCTCTTTACGTCCAATTGCACGTGTTGAATTCAGGTGTATAAGCATGGGAAATCTGAGATGTTTTTGAACATAAGTCACTTTGATAGCAATGCCTCCTATTTGTATTCATGGAGACTGTAACAAATTGCTCAGTAACACTATTTGATTGAGCAGATTTTCAGGTACGAAACACTCTTTTTCAATGTAGTCATCACCATTAGATATACATTTTTGCCAGCAATGAACAAGAGCCTGCATATCATGCTCATACAAATATGGACCAGTAGAGGTGAGGTTCTGACAGCAACGTTGCTAGAAAGATATTGCTTATGCAGTATCTTTCATCTGCCTAAATAAATGGAAGTCAGAAGACATCAAATCCAGACTCTACAGTGAAAACATCACTTTACCCACTGAGGGTATTGAGTCTTGAACTTTGATGGGGAATTCATGTTTCACTATTTCATGAACTTTCATTTTGACTCTGGTTTGTAGTGATGACACCACATTTCGTCTCTGGTAATGAAAGGCGAATCATTAAGTTACCATCAGCTTTGCATTGGTTCAGTAGATCCTGACAAACCTGTATACTTCGTTCCTCCTTTTCCTGTCCTATTTGTGGCACTCACCTGGTGCAAACTTTGTGGTATTCCAGCATTGCCACCATCATTTCAAACACACTGAAGCTGATGCTCAGCTCTGCACACAACTTTCTGATTGTAATTCACTGATTGGTGCAGATGAGCTGTTTGAGATGCTCTTCATTTTGTGGTGTGACAGCTTTGCATGATTGTTCTGTACGTAGTGTGTCTTGTCACTGTCACCACTGCTGAAACACAACACCCACTGCCCCACTGTGGTAACATCCACTGTTTGGTCTCCATGAATGCTTAGCAAGCGTTGAGTGTCACTGGGTGCAGTTAACTCATGGAGGAATTCAGTTGCACATTTGTTTTATATGCACTTCTATATCAGGTGCCATTTTATCCAACTGCCCCTCTACTGCCATGGCACATTCAAGCCCTGCTGCCAAACCACTGCCAGCATTGGTCAACATGATGAAATAAGAGGCATTGCTTTCTGAGTAGCCTTTGTGTGTGTTCATGTGCTATGCTATTATTCTTCGTGCTTCTTGAGCACCTTGCTAGAATTTATTGCATGCTATTTAGTGTCTTAAATCTGGTGAATTTAGAGAGCCTTCAGCTCTTTAACACCGTTTTGCACCTTTTCTCTTTGCTTTACTGACATACTGCTGTTTAACTTCTGTTAAGTGTTTGAAGATGCAGACCTGAACCTAGTCATCCCATCTACACTGTTTGCTGCTGTGGGAACAGCGGGTCAGCGATGCACAACTGCCAGAAGACTGGTGTGTAAATCTAACTGAACTGGTTTGGATAGCCCTGACTTCAACAATTAATTCCAAATTAGCTCAGAAAATTCTTATTGGTTACTTTATATCATGGAAAATAAGAAATATTTGTTTGGCATATTTTATTCCCTCTGATATCAATGTGATGTTAGGAAAAGAAGGTAGCTGCAGCTTGTCACTGTAATTCTAGCGCCAGAGGGCTTCTGAGAATGTGTTTCTCACATGGTCCAAAAACTCAGCACATCGTGTTGTCTTTGATTCTTTCCACTTCCATTGCCAGAACTTACTTAAATTTGATTGTGGTTGGTTCAGGTTTTGGTTTGTGGGGTTTCAGAAGAGCAAGGGTGCATGGATCTCCTGATGCTTTTTTCCCCCTCCAGTTTTTCAAACCAATCATTTTGAAGAAGTGTAGAAGTATTATCGTGTCAGCGTGCATCTCCTTAGTCTTTTCAGAACTGTGTTGATGAGATACATTTTCATCCAAAAAGATGTAGAGTTTTTGTTCCTTTAGTTCTTTTAAATCTTCACGATTTGCCTTCTTGGCGATACTCCTGTTTTCAAACTTCCTACTGTATTCATTTAAGCTCAGTATTAGATAAATACGAGCAGCACTACCTCTGCACTTCCTTTGGCGCTATTCAAAGTGCAGTAGTGCTTCAGGAGGAATGACATAGGCTTTGCTGGCTTACAGTCTTCTTACCATGTTTCGTTTAGTTCCTCCATGAAAGTATCCATGATGAAGTGGTGGAAAAGCTTGCGAAGGCCTATGCCCAGGTCCGCATCGGTGATCCATGGGACTGTAAGTAGAAGTTTCCAACTCATGGGTTTAGGATATATTTCAGTTCGCATCTTTCTGTTAAAATTCTGAAGCAATTGAACTGCTAATTTTAGCAGTTTACCACAGAATGGTTTCATTCAGAATGCAGTCCCTGAAAGGACGGTAAAGAATCCTGCTGTCACTGTTCATCTTTGGGCAGATTAAATAGTTACTTATCAAATTTTACAAGAACGTTACTGAAAGTTTACAGTTCTGAAATAATGTCTTTGGATTTTTCTTTAGCTGACACTCTGTATGGTCCCCTTCACACTAAAGAAGCAGTGAAAATGTTTCTTGATGCAGTACAACAAGCAAAACAACAAGGTGGCTCTGTGGTCTGTGGTGGAAAGGTGACTTACTTTTATTCTCCCTTCTACAGTTAATTTCCTAGGGGAAAAAGTACGGTAGCATTGTGGCTTAGGCCAAATTGTATTTCAGTTTATGTCAGTCAGTCTCGAAATGTCCAAATTGGAGTCCTGTGCTTACAGTAAAGACAGTTTTATATAGAAAGCCGAGAAACGGCTGTGAACTTTCAGCAGTTCCCTGCACTACTCTTCAGTCTCAGAGGATGGTGAAAATACAGACAGCAATGTGAA
The DNA here is from genome assembly GCF_039878825.1 of Excalfactoria chinensis. Lineage (NCBI taxonomy): Eukaryota > Metazoa > Chordata > Aves > Galliformes > Phasianidae > Excalfactoria > Excalfactoria chinensis. The sequence goes on along the minus strand of NC_092857.1, from coordinate 74,910,382 downwards.
TGGGGACTGCTGTGCACACAGTAAAGAAAAACTGCTGTTCTATTCCTGGGTTCACTCTATCAAACTTTGAGAAATGCTGACGATTCAAAGAAACTGCTAGCAGAAAAGCCTGCATGCAGCACTTGTAGAAGGAGGCATTACTTTCAGTGCAGCCTTCATGTGCGATGTGTATTTCTCCAGGACTTAACTGATAGTCTGAGAATTCTTGTTTTTATAGGTTATTCTTCATTATTCCTACTGCCTCTAAATTTCTAGTTGGCTTACTGATCAAGTGGGAGAAAGTAACTGGTTTTTTTCCAGCTGGTAGAGTTGGAGATTTAATTTCTTATTTAGCAAACAAAGTTATACTTCTATATATTAGACATGTAAATAGTAAATTCCAGGTTATCTACAAAGATGATCTGAACTTCAATTTCTGATCGATTGGTACAACTACAGTAATAAAACTATGAAGGATTCCCTTCCCACACTGGTACTAAGCAGGATGCTAGTTTGGCTGAACTTACTCAGTTCTTTTCTTTTGTACTTTGAAGGTTATAAACCGCCCTGGAAACTATGTTGAACCAACCATTGTGACTGGCCTTGCCCATAATGCACCCATTGTCCACACAGAGACATTTGCTCCTATACTGTATGTGCTGAAATTTAAGGTAAGATGGCAGAGTGAATTGTGCCTCATGTCTGGGATGTCAGGAGAGCATTTTCTGATGTATATATGCAGTTTTCCTGACAGTCTAAGATGCAGTGTTGTTCTGCACTGTAATGGCTTATCTCCACACATAGCTACATTTGTGCATGTTCTGTGAAGATACTGAGCTACGTCTGTGCAGAAACAGATTTTTTCATTGATGTCAGCCTACTCTATAGTAAGTTTTGTCCTTCTCTGCAGTGGTGGGGATATCCATAAATAAATCCATCCTTTATTTGTTACATATGTATTTGCAAAGTGGTATTCCATTTATTTGCATTACGTCTGTAGCATACTGGAATTAAAAAACAGTGCTTCTTTTGAATTATTTTGAATGGATGTTGTTCAGCTATTGACCTTCTTTCTTTCTAGGAGGAAGAGGAGGTTTTTGCCTGGAATAATGAAGTAAAACAAGGTCTTTCCAGCAGTATCTTTACCAGGGATTTGGGAAGGATTTTTCGCTGGCTTGGGTATGATTCAGAATATTTTTTTACATTGTTAAAAGTTAAGTTTACTATTTTTTGTTTTGTTTTTATACGTACATGTGTTGCTAGAAGAACACTGTTCAGCTCTTATGTAACAGAAAGATCTTTGCTGATCCTGATCAGTAGTTGTCTTACCTTTGTCCATAGGCCAAAGGGATCTGACTGTGGCATTGTGAATGTCAACATCCCAACAAGTGGGGCAGAGATTGGCGGTGCTTTTGGTATGTTACTTACAGCATATGCTTTTTCTTTCTTTAAATAGTGAAATCTCTAGTGCTGGGTCTAGTGTCTTGATATTACCCCTGTGGTTTCATTTTTTTTTAATGACTCTTCATTTATCTAATGATATTATTAGCTTTCCATGAAAAGAAAGGATGGAGACGAAATTAAAGCGTTGTAAAATTAGCTTAACTTGGATCTCCTCGTCTTATTTTTTCAAGGCTTTAATCAGTCTATCTAAATAATGAATCTGAGGAAAGGAATGAAGTTTATTTGAATTGAGAGAATTAACTATGTGAGTTGTATATAGTGGTGACTTGGCAATTTGTTTCAGGCTTAGAATGAAGGATAGGGATGTTTTTTCCATGAGTTTTTATAGTTGAACCTCCTGGAGCTAACCCAGGTTTCCGTGCTCCAAAAAAAATGTCATGTTTCCATTTACAACCTTTTTCCCTGCAGGTGGTGAAAAGCATACTGGTGGGGGAAGAGAATCTGGAAGTGATTCATGGAAGCTTTATATGAGAAGGTCAACGTGGTAAGATACGTTTTTCTTTTCAAACAAATGTAAAATTACGTACGGGCTTGATAAAGCCCAAAATAAACCCCTGACTATGGGAAGTTATCTTCACTAAATGTGAGATAATCATGAAAAAGTTCAGTTTGTCTTTCTCATCATGTAGGAAATTATGTTTGTGTTCCCAATAGAGAGTGATTTCATTAAAGACATTTCTTTACCCACTTAAAGATGTTGTTGACATGTTCCTTAAGATGAACATGTCCTTTTACAGAGCGGGATGGTTTCTAGGATCTAGAAACATAAATTATTCTTTTAACATTGTTTTTGCTTTATAATGTTTTTTCCTTCACCTCTTTCTTGATGTTAAAGTAAGCAAAAAATGAGACTAGTGAAACCTCAGGAAATAGATGTATAGGAACCACAGAGAGAGGGGCCAGTTTTGCCTTTGTGTGGGTGATTAATTGAAGTGTTGGGTATCTCCCCATGGATGTTGTGCAGGGTATTTTGTAGCAGTCAGTCTTTGCTATTCCCTCTTGCTATCTCCTGCACTTTCCTGTGCTGACTTGCTTACCGTGCAACCAGTTAGAAGCTGTATACATAGGAAGGAGGCTGCATAATCTGTCTAAATAATTGTTTCTCTTCCAGTACGATCAACTACAGCAAGGATTTACCTTTGGCTCAAGGAATCAAGTTTCAGTAGCAACCTTATGAATGACTGTGCCAGGAACTCTCCTAGCATTTCAAAACCTTGTACCTTCTAAAACTCGTGGTGAGGAAAGCGGTCTGAAATTCAGCTAACTGCAATGCTGATTCTGTCAGAAAATCAGATACTCTAAAAAATTGTTTGACTTCTAATGTATGAAATCACTACTTCAGTCTTCAGATATGAAATATCTTTGGGAAGAAGGGAAAAATGACCGGAGTTAATAAACTTGGATTGAGGTGGCCTAGATAATCTTCTGTTGCCTTATCACAGTCCTTCACTGTCTCTGTTTCTTGCCTCCCTACCATTTCCTGTTATTTTTCCATTTGGTAGGTCTGCGTTTCACACTATACATTGAGTTTCATACAGATGCTTGGTGCTGTGGGGGGTGGACAGTACAGACCTATTTTTCAATGCATAAATAAACTTACATTTTGTGAAATCTCTTGGCCTTCTAAGTTTATGTTTTTTTGCTCATTGTTTTTGGAGCAGGAGCAGTCAGCAGGCTGGCCATTTTCACACTGAGCTGACATCTGAGAGAAATGTCATTGGGCTAAATGGACCACTTCAGTTTTCCTGCCTCTCCTTCAGAAAGGAAACTTTTAACTCCGTATGTTGAGAGGTAACAGATAAGATCAAGAGGCACTGCAGGCTTTTGTAAACATCTCTACAACTAGGAGATTTCAGAGCTGGTTGTCAGGGTCCTTGCAACACTCTGGGGTCAAACAAGCTCAAGAACCAGATAAGCAGAGAGGAGGGAAAACTCTTTGAGCAAGGGGAAATGTTTATATCCCACTTCAAATAAGTGGGATTTTCTCATGGAGGCTGAAGGCTGTTGCCATGGGGAACGCAGCTGGGAACTTTGTGCAGAATACAAGCCAAAGAGAGGCATGGCACTTCTAGGCTGCTGCTTTTCAGTGAGTAACTTCAGAGACTGCTGAGAGAGACTGTAAACATAACAGAAAACATTTATTTTTGTCTCAGATTCTAGGATTTCTTTCTAATTTGGCTTTAGATATACCTTGATTCTAAGATCTGACAACAGCAACACCCAAACTATCCAAAAGAGCCAATGCATGACAGCACTGCCAAGTCTTCTACATTGTAATAGCCGCTGTTTTAAAACAGCATTTTGAATTTTACATCTGTGGTATAGAAACCTTTGAATACCACTTCTTGAAGAGTAGAGTAGAGTAGGCAGCCAAAGGTTTTTTTTCCTACTGCTGTAGTTTATCTGGGCAGGTGGCTAAGCAGCACACAGTCAGAAACTCACTCCCCAGCCCCATTCCCAATGGGTGGGAGAATCAAGAGAAAAAGAAGTAGAACCTGTAGGTTGAGATAAAACTACTCACTAAGATAGAAAAAAGGAAAAGGATAACAGCTAGGACTGTATATGTGTGTGTATATGCCTACAGATGTGTAGAAGTGATGCACAAGCAATTGACCACCACTCCCCAACTATGTAGTGCTTGAGTAGCAGAAGCAAAGAACTCCCACAAGGTGGGTCCTTGTGAAACTAGTGAGGCTCATTAAAGCAAAAGTGCAAGATTTTGAACCTGGGTTGAGGCAATTCCAGATATGTATACAGGCTGAGAGGAGCGGTCCTTGAGAGTATCCCTGCAGAGAAGGACCTTGGGGTCCTGGCGGATGAAAAACTGAACAGGAGCCAGCAGTGTGCTCTTGCAGCCTGGAAAGCAAATGGTATCCTGGGCTCTGTCAGAAGAGGGGTGGCCAGCAGGGACAGGGAGGTGATTGTCCTTCTGTACTCTGCCCCTGTGAGGCCCCATCTGCAGTACTGTGTCCAGGTCTGGGGTCCCCAGTACAGAAAGACAGCTGCTGGAGAGGGTCCACAGGAGGGCCAAAAGATGATCAGAGGGCTGGAGCACCAATTTTGTGGAGGTTGGCTGAAGGAATAGGGCTTGTTCAGCCTGGAAATGCAAAGGCTGTAGGGAAACCTCATTCCAGCCTTCCAATATTTAAAGGAAGCTTAAAAGCATGAGGGAAATTAACTTTTTACAAGGGTAGATAGTGATAGGACAAGGAGAAATGGTTTGAAGGAGGGAAGATTTATGTTGGATGTCAGGGGGAAGTTCTTCACTATGAGTGGTGAGGTGCTGGAACAGCTGCCCAGAGAGGTTGTAGATGCCCCGTCCATCCCTGGAGGTGTTCAAGGCCAGGCTGGATGGGGCCCTGGGCAGCCTGGGCTGGTATTCAGTGTGGAGGTTGTTGGCCCTGCCTGCAGAATGGGGGTTGGAGCTTCATGATCCTTGAGGTCCCTTCCAACCCAGGCCGTTCTATCTAAATAGAATTATAAATGGAAAAAAACACCATATGAATGTGATCATGAGGATGACTGAGCACTACAGCAATCACGCTAAATTATTTTTGAAGTTTAACTTGAAAATTTGATCTAACAATTCTTATTAAAACCACCTTTTGAGTAGCTTTGCAGAGGACTCCCTGCTTCAAATATGATAAATAACCCCAGTTGCATGCACTTTATGCAGACAGATAACAGATTCTCTCTGTAAGTAGGTTGTGATTTCAGACTGAGTTGTGCTGAGTGTGCAAATCATGTTTTCATATGCCGTGATATCTGTATTGACATTTGATTTCTTCTACGGCATTGCTGCTGATAATGGTAACATTTATTCTGCTTTCCAAGCAGTTCATGTCTTGGAGCTATTGGTGTATGCAACATAATGGAACTTGCAGTTATAATACAAATTCTCCCAGCGTCTTCCACAGTTGCAAAAAGTTAATTACCATTTAGTGTGTAACACCCGTGAATAACAGGTGTTAAATGACACATGGTCAATAATTCATTTATTAGCACAGTATTGCTTACCATGCAATGATATTGACGGGAACGCTGTTGCAAGGAACATTCTTTTGGCTATATTACTTTTAACCCAGCAGGGGCAGGGACTACTTTTACAATGCCTTGTGTTTGGTATTCTGAAGTATATTTCCTCCCACCTGTGCTGTAAATTGCTGTATGTCTCATGTTTGTAAACAACTGGATTGACTGCAATCCTTCATAAACTTCCTTGAGCACCATAGTGCTTTTTTAATGCGAAAAAACGCAATCCTGTTCTTCTGAAGGTCTCTTATATTCCAGCACAACTGTAACCATTAATTCTTCGTTGGGAATTAAATCCACTTTATTCTGTAAATGGCTCATCTGGTTAATGGAATTCTTATACAACCCTTTAACTCCAAAAGACAAAAGTAATACTGTTCCAGCCAAATACTGATCTCCACAGGGTAACAAATTATCTAAGGAATACATTGGTGGCTCTGTAAGTAGCGCTTTTTATTTTATTTCCATAGGAACTACAACAAAGAGCTTAGTAGTTTAATAGATAGAGACGTGGAAGAAAGCAGGTGGCGTTGGTCATTCAAAAAGCCCAGCCTCTCCTGTGGTGAAGGGCATGACTCACATTACTGGCAGTAAAATCCTACGTTAGCAACTCCTGTCTCATTAGTGACCCTCATGAAAGAAACTGGCTGGTTGCATAAGACTGAGGGGACCTTGGAAATCCACCAATTCTGCAACAGAGGTGTGAGTGGATCCACCTTTTGTTTTGCTCATATTCTTTCCATTAAATGTGCCCCTGCTAAGCCAACCAGACGCGGTTAGTAAAATCTTTGCCTTGTTTTTTCCCCATCAATCAGCAGTATTGATAGGAGCACGCTGGCAGCAGGTCGCATAGTGCTGCTTCTCCGGTGTTGCAATTTGCACTGCTGCCAAAGGGCACTGAGCCAGAAGCCACAGTTGGCTCAGACCTCTGCTCCAATGTGTGCCCACCCAGCGCAGCAATTCATGCTTTAATTGCACTGCTGTGTGTTATGTAATCACATGTGAAGCAAAGCATAGAGGGTGTGACCTTAGAGTCCAAACAAGGACTGTCACAATGGTCATTCTGACCATTTCTTGACTATAAAGTGATGACAGTCCAGACTGCTGCTATTTCTTATTGCTGAGGTAGGTTTTCTATCTACTTCCTTGGTAAAGCTGCCAGTTCTTTTTACTTCGAGACACATGGCAGCTATGAAGACAAATGCTGGGGGAAACATCAAGGCTATTTCAAATAATAAAAGATTGCTGTTTTGTCCTCAAATAGCATCCAGAACTTTTGCAGCACCATTCACGTTTAGTCCTGGCAAGGTTTGTAAGAATACTGCAGTTTTCCATCATTAGGCATGGTTAGAAGTGTACAAACTCATTTACCCAGGCAACTGATGAGCCTGGTTCAGTTTAAGGACAGACAGGTCTCCTCTCCTGATGGGACCAGTGTGGGATGAGCACCATTGAGCACCCTTGCTCACCTATCTTTTAATAAATAAAGGTGCACCAACATGAGATGCATAAATGGAATTTCTAGAATTAGCTCAAAAGAGGTTATTATAAATATGAAGAAAAAGCTGCAGGACTAATACTTTATCACTGATCATCTTCCATACAAACAGGACATTCCTCTGGTGCTAACAGAGCAACCAGAGATGCTTGGAAGCCTAACTAATCGCTGCTGGTGCATTTGGCTCATCTCAGCCATCTGTGCCAATGGGTTTTGGTTAAGTGAAGAGTTGCAGGGCGGATGTATAGAGATACGGCCTCAGGATATCCTTGTAATTTCCAATATTTTTTCTTTTTTTTTCTTTTTTGTGGAATAATATTACAGGAAACAATACACAGAGAGAAAGTAATGGCAGTATATCTCCCAGGTTTCTGGCATTGCTGAATGGGCATTCATTCTTTTGATACTGGGCTGTCTTACAGGATCTTCTTTGCCTTCATATATCTGCTGGAAAGTCAACCATGTTTTTTGTATGGGTTACTTTTTACCTGATCAACTTATGGATGCAGGTTATATCAGGCAGCTCAGGAAGAAACGTGGAAGTAGAGGAGGGAATAACCAAGTGAGTTCTCAACAGCCAGCTCTGAGCACTCTGGTTTCTTTATTTCTAACCCCAATACAGCAGCCTTGGTTTCATTAGTCTTCAAACCACAAACAGGTTTCACGGATGGAGCTACTGTAGTGGCCAAAGAGAGAACAGGAGCAGAAATGTGCCAAGGGACTTGGAAGAGAAGCCTGGAAGATGTGTTTTCCACAGTCAAGAATCCAGAGTTTTTCAGATGAGCAAATTGCAATTATCATTGACCAGAAAGAGCATCTCCAGGTCAGCCAACATCAGTTCTTGCATGTTAGTTGTACCTCTTAGAATCGTTTTACGGGAAAGCAAATAAAGGACCTATCTATCTTCACGCTAGTATCGTAAACCACTATCACAAAACATGTGATTAATCTGTGTGAGAGGGTTCATGGTTCACTAGTTAACGTTGTAGAAATAGCACAGGCTGACTTTTTTCTCACGTTGCTCCTGTGCCAGCATGCAGCCACGTGTGCACAGTGCCACACTAGGAAGCTGAAAGCCCTAGGAAGATTCAGAGCTATGTATTGCCCTGAGTGACAGGTCCAGCATGTAGGGTGATAACTAAGTTACTCAATCCCTTTTCTTATTCGAAGGACTTCTTCTTTGTTTATGTGTAGGTAGGGTGAAGAGCTGGCTTTTGATCTTGTATTTGAGAGCACGTATGTGTGATTTTCCTTTAATCTCTTGCTCAGTACTGCTAAAATACCTGCTCAGTGGAAAATTACCTTCACAGTATCATGAAGTAAGAACAGCAATTAACTTGTATGGTGCCAAAGACTAACAAATCCTTGTTACTGAGCTCAGTATGGAACATCTCACTTTCAGAACAGGATGCTCTTCGTACATCATCACGCATGAACTTGCTGTTTTGTTAAATAATCATAGAAAAACGTACTTTTTGAACTATAAGAACACACAACACACTTCTAGGCACTGATGAAATGAAGTCAGTACAGAAACTGGCAAGGCAAGCACGTCACACATAATAAAAATACACTGGCACATACTCTGTGCATAAAGGATAAAAGGAAGTGGTGCAGCCCTCACCCCTGCTATCTACCCCTGTAGATATGGCACTTAGGGATATGGCTCATTGATGGGTTCGGAATGTGCTTTATTGATGGGATTTGGTAGTGTTGGGTGATGGACAGACTTGATGATCTTAAAGAGTCTTTCCAACTGGAAATGCTGGGAGCATTACTACGCAACTGCGTGCACAGTCAGGTGAAAGCAGTGACAGTATTGAAATCAAACACACGCACATGAAACCATCTGTATTCTTTGCAAATGCTAATCAAGCTGCTACCCTTTGTGTTCTGCTGTGAAGGGCCTTTAACATTGGCTTTCCTTGCAGAGCAAACTTCACATGAGTAGTAGCTTGAACACCTTTGTCCAGACTCACCTCCCCTGGCGTGCAGCCATACAGGCTAAAGGACAGCCACTACCTTGGATTACTCTTTCACCTCTACAATCATTCTGTTTGCTTATGGCTGGCGATAAGCCTACCTACAGGCTTAACCTGTCTGTTTTATGTCATACCCTCTCATTTTTTATATGGCAAAGCACATCCTTGCTGATCTAACGGAGTAATAAGCTAATTCAGACCAGCTGATGGGTGTAATTAAATTACCTAGGCGCTCCTTTGACAGAAGTGACTTGTCACCCCAATTTTCAGAGCACCATAAATAGAACCACAGCCTCTATGTTGAAACAGACAGAAAAGATCTTACAGATTTCTAACCAAACACACTTGGATGGATCCTAGTGCTAAGCAGCCATGTTACAAAGCACGAATGGATCTCTCAGCTGCCTCAACATTATTCATCCCTTATTCCTCGGGGAGGAAACACCTGAGAAAATTATTAACGTTTCTTTACAAGAGGCAAGAAAGGGGAAATTTGATTGTATTGTTTTGTCTTTCTACTCTGGTAAGATATTGAGTATTACTGAGTAAGTGGTAACTCACATGCAGTACGAAGTTCCTTTGCTTGGGGTACTGAGTTCTACATGTACTTTGCATTGTGAAGAGTAAGTCTACTCAGATAATGAATATCACGTTTCATTATAATTGATGGATGGAAGTAGCACGATCCAAATCACAGAATCATGGAATGGCCTGGGTTGAAAAGGACCATAATGATCATCAAGTTTCAACCCCCTGCTGTGTGCAGGGTCACCAACCAGCAGCCCAGGCTGCCCAGAGCCACATCCAGCCTGGCCTTGAATGCCTGCAGGAATGGGGCATCCACAGCCTCCTTGGGCAACCTGTCCCAGTGCATCACCACCCTCTGGGGGAAAAACTTCCTCTTAAATCATAGCACCGAGTTGCTTGCTTCAAAAAAAAGTTTATTTAAACAAAGTAAGGTACATTTCACAGAAATGGTTATAAAATGCAGAGCATATATAAACAGTTACATTGCATATACAAGTGGTCATTATCCCAAATATTGCTTTTTTCAGATGAACCACCCTGCTCTGTGAATCAGAAAGCTAAAAAAATCCAAAAGAGTTATCCCATTAGGTAAGGTGAAAAAATATTGTGATATAACAAAGCAGACATCCACCTTTTCTTTAACAACATGGCAATAAAAATAATTTCAGTAATTTCTATTATGTGGAAATATCTGTTCCATATCAGGACTAGACTTATATAAACCAGAATATGAAATATACTTGCTTAGCCAACTGAGACTCCATGCAGGTCTAAGGAAAGCTAGCTGAGATCTCCACATTGATAAATTAACTTAAAGGACAGAGTCTTAATGAGCTGGCAGGAAAAACAGCTGGTTTTCCTGACAGACATGTCATACCCATAATGTTATTCACAAGCGACTTAATGGTGAGTTGGCAAGTTCACACATATTTCAAGCTTGACTTTGATGTAAGATGAATCCCCAATAGAAATAGACTTTATGCTCAGCAGTGATCCAGTGCCACAGAGCATGGAATTGAGCCTTTTTTGCAGCACCTGAGAGCCTGAGCAGACATCGAACATTCAGCACTCCACTGAATCAAACCCAGAGGTGTTTGGTTTTAATCTTTGGGATGATAGGATAGAATGAAGAAAGCTCAGCCCTGATCCATAGCCACGGTTGTGAGACACACACCAGCTCATTCATACAACACGTCAGTATATGAATTGTGCCTGAAATCATTATTTACAAGTAGAGGCAGAAAAGAAATGCTGAGGTAAAAGGCTTGCACTGGTGCAAGGAAAGATAAAATCAAACAAACTGTAAAATCCATTAATTACTTCACACAAAATAAAGAAGGGGAAAAAAAAGCAAAACAAAACATAAAACCCTTATTTTCAAAACATGCACACAAACGTAGCTGCTGAACAATAAAATGACTTTCCGTGTTGTGTTGTGACATGAGCATCGGCAATTTAACCTTGGCTTGGACTGAAAATAAAGAAGCTTGAACTCTGTCCAGCAGAGCTCCTTTGGATCAAGCGGGATGAATGAAGTCTGAAGCAGTCCACGAGCACAAACATTTCATTCACCATCTTCAAGCAGTTTTTGTAAGTTATTCTGTATCTTAGAAAAAGAGACAAAAATGATTGGGAAACAGAAAGCGTTATCCTACATTCTTAAGAAAATCGAGACATTCTTCAGTATATTCTCTGTGTGCTTGTTAGTTCTGTCACAGCTATTTATACCAGTGCTTTTCGTATGGAGAGTATTCATATTAAATGACAAGAGCCAAAGGAAGCATCCAGATATGATCAGTCAGCAGAATGCTTAGCTGAGCAACTGAAACCAAGCTGATATCGCTTACAGGTATCTCCTGCAACCTCCCATGGGTTCTCTTCTTCATCAGATAGGAGACAGGAGAACAAAACTAGAGCTAGAAAGAAATTGTCAATAAATTCAACATTTTGAACTCAAGCAAAACACAATAAAAGGCTTTGGACACAAAAGTCACAGCTTCTAGGTTTCAGCCATTCGAATAGTTTTAGATCAGCTTCAGCTGCAGAGGCTTCTGATGTATGCAGCAGAATAGGGTCTTCTAGCCACATGTGCCCCTATGCCCATGTACTGACTATTGATTACATTCCCTCAGATACACTGAAGGCAATTTAAAGCAGTCACATCTTCAGGATGATTGGCACAGCCCTACTTTAAAACAGCGGCTTTATCTGTTCTCCATCTTAACAGGAGGAAGAGGGGAATGCAGTGAGACACATCCCCAGGCACGTGTGCTCACAGTATCTTAGTAACTAGCAGGTTAGCAGCCACAGAAGCTTTAGCCACAGTGGAAAATTACCTTCCGAGACAGCTTTAGCATACTTTTGCACTGAACAGTTACTAAACAAAGAGTGATTTTTCATTTTTAACCTAAATTGTTTCTGTGAAGTAGTTTATAGTGCTGCAACCCCACAAGAAGGGGGGAAGAGATGACTATTTGCACTGAAACTTTTGCCTTAGTTTTGCTGTTGAAGCCAGCTGAAGTCAATCACCAGCCCTTACCGAGACAAAACAGTTCAACAACTGCAGAAACTTGAGCATACGATTTAGTAGATTGCAGCCAGTTTTGCAGTAGAGTCAAACAGTGTTCCAACTACCGGCTGTGTCAGCTGCATGCAGTGCTCATTTAACTTGACTGAGAAGCAGCTGACAGTCTGGACTGTTTTGCAGTGACAAGGGTTCAATTCTGTAGACACCAAGTGAAAGAAGTGCATGACTTCAGACTCTAATTCAGGACCAAGGGTCAACTCTCTGGGAACAACTGAATGCTCCAGCATCCAGCTGCCTTTTGCTGTGTTTCCAGGTAGAGAATATGAAAGAGACTGCGCCTGCCTAGTCCTCTTGCTTTTGCAGGCCTCCTACTGAAACACAGCAACGTCATCTTGCCATCTGAAAGCTCGTCGCAGACAGCTGGAAGCAAATAACTTCTAGATGGCCAACTTTGGCTAAAGATTGTAACTAGGAATCATCTGGTAAGAATTTTGCTGTGGTATTCATACTGCTATCACCCAGAGCACACAGAAGTATTAATGCCAGCATTACTCTAGATTGCTGTAGACAAGGAGGAAGGTGTGTATGGAGGGAGATCTCTGTGTGGAAGAGACTCTCTCGATCCAGTGGCCACATGGGTAACCATGATACTATATAACCTTTAAACTAATTAATAAACCAACTTTGTGGGCGAAAGGAAAAAAAATCAAAAAGGCACTGAATAGCCTTGGCAAAAACCCAGTTTTAGATACAGAAGCAAAAATATCCTATCTGGTTTAAGGACATGGGAATTAGGCCACATCAGTGAAGGATAAAATGCAACTGGAGCAGAAGAGAAATGAAACGAAGGAGTGGCAGGCTGAAAACTGATATTTAGTCTCGATAATCCTTACACTGAACCCCAAGAATAACTTGGTGTCAGGGAAGAACAAGAGAAGTCAGGAGAGAAGATGAGCCTGGGAGACAGGTGAGGAAAGGTGCTTTTCTAACATTTGTCTTTGTTTCTCCCTATCTAATGAAAATAGCATACTGACTTTCCCCAAGCTGAATCTGTTTTGCTTGCAATAGTAACTGGTAAGCCATTTCCTTGCCTTTATCTTACCCACAGTCCTTCTCATCCTATTTTCTTCCCCTGTTCTGCTGAGGGGGCATGAGAGACCTGCTGAGCTGGTAGGCCCAACTGTTGGCCAAGGCAAACTCACTGCTGTACATAAAGTGCAAATAAGTTCTCCCCATTCACTCTTGTTCTGCACAGACTTCCCATTCCAGCAAGTGCACTTTGGCTTGCAATTAAAGGTATAGGCAAAGTTCAGGTAGAGTGACTTAGACAGCTGGTGAAGCTGCAGCATTTGTGTTACTGAAGAGAGATGGATTCCGGCCATTTTGTATGAAGAGGATGACTACGTATGAATGCCAGCATGGTTTTTCTTTGTCAGAAAACCAAAACCCAAGCAAGGGGTCCCCAGACAAGGAATTCTTGTTAAGGAAATTTCCTGCTAAGTTTAGAATCAGACAGAATTTAAAAAAAATAAAATAAAAATCAAGAAAATTAAATGTAATAATTACCACTGACCTGATTGGTCTAGTAGTATTTTTGGTGTTGAGCCTCAGCTCAAGGCAAAACAGCTACACAGACCAATGCTTGCATGTTAGTTAGCTTACAGCCCCCCAAAAAGTGCACCCTCTAGTACAACACGCCAGTTTCTAGTATGAAATCTGGGAGTGACTTGGCACTTCCAGAACACAGAAATTCAGGCAGAACCCAATGAGTGTTACCAGCTTTTGCATCCCATCCTACTAAGTTACCTTTTCCAGTTTCATAAGGTTAGCGGTTAACTCATCACAGAAGGCATCAGCATTAATTTGCAGGTGAGATTCCAAACGTTGGTGCACCGGATGCCTGTCAAACAGAACGAAGAATTCCGTGAGGTGGAAAGGAGAAAATGGAAAGCAGAGCTGAAAGCCACATTCAGATAGGAACTGTTTGAATGGTAACACTGTGAACTGTACTTGTTTACAGAAACAAAGCCCTGAGTCACTTCTGTACTTCTGGCTACATTCCTTACGTTGTTCCACTCCCCAGAAGCTTAGAGGAAATAGCTGTCGAGTTTTCCAATCAGAAATCAGCTGAAGAGCTGCATAAGTTCCGTGTCTTGTGACTTAGAGAAAACCAAAAAGCGCAGCCCCTTGACATAATACAAGTGCACATCAGGTCATCCTGTATCCCTGCTTTAGGATCAGAACAACAGAAAACAGGCCCTTTCTGTGCAAGGGTGCTTCAGATGATCCTGCTAATTGAAATAAGTAAAAAGTGGGGAAAATGGCTTTTAATATTGCCTACTATTAAGTAAGTTCACACTTCTCCCCATTCTATTGGTAAAATACAAATGCAAGCCTGCTTACGATAAATCACCATTTCCTTTTCTTTCCTCTTAAGAGCCTAGCTTAGTTACATGTGCAACTCATGCTGCTTCCAGCTGTGTTCTGTGGAGCCTAAGCAGCAGGATGACAATACGACCAAGCCTGAAACACTCTGCAGAGAGCTCCATTCCACCTGGGTACAGCTGTCCCCTGTTTCAGGCAGTGCATCGCTAACTGCGCTGCGTCACAGCGGAATTTGCAGGGAGGTTTCAAAACGATTAAGCCACGTTTTTCAGAGAAATCAAGTCATAAGAGGGAGAGAAGAGTTAATACTAAATTTAATACTGAATGAACTCTTTGTACTTTCAGCATCCAGCTGAACTCCCTTCTGACCTAAGTTCTCTGAGGATGCCCATATGACCTACTGCTCAAAGCAGCTCAAAGATCCATAAAACACCCTAAAAGTAAGTAAGTCAGAGGCAGATCACAAAATACCTTCTGTCGTCGTAGGTTAATGAGATGACACTAAGACCAAAGTCGTAGCTTTCTCACAGAATGGTTATCTGGAAAGGAGCTCATTTCAGCAGTTTACATTACTGCTATTATCAGAGTTATCTGAAATATCCTGAAAGCAATACTACACCATGCAACATGCTAGCGTTAAAAGTCTTGAAAGGAAACCTGTGAGATGAGGCTCGTGCAGACAAAAGAACTACATTAAGTTTCACGAGGGCACAGCAGTAACATAGAAGATTCTGAAAAGACTGGATTAGCGTGAGATACTGGAGAAGTAATTCTTAATTGAAAGGGTCACAGAGTCCATCTTACTCCTTAACATGTGAATCAAAAGATGCAATGGAGATAAGACGTTCTTCCAGGACGTTGATTTTGTATCTCATGTAGAAGGTAGAAAATATTAAAACACAGACACTGTAAGAGGAAGAAAAAAAAAAAGATACATCAGCTATGTTTATATGGACGAGGGAATGTCAGACATACCACACAAATGCAACATTAAAAGACATTTAAATCATTATTTGTATGTGCTGCACAGGTACTGTTGGCATTCAGATAGTTCTGAAAGTCTGAACCTTGAGTGTGGCTCTGCTAAGTGCAAGCAGTTAAACTCTTCAACAATTCCTGAACCAAAAAATCCTTTGCTTTCAGAAGTAAAAGTTCTGTTAAATAGGTCTATCCTGGCATTTCTAGTTCTGAAAAGATATGAAGGCCAAAATTCTCACCAATTCCCACTTTGTCAAGCAAAGCTGAGATAATATTAATCTACATTTAAAAAAGTCAGAGTATCTCAACAATCTTGATATTAATTGTTTACTTACAGAACTGCATAAAATATAAGTATGTGGTTCAGAGATAAGAGCTTCTGGAACTTAAGTTTGTGGAAGAATCCGAAAGGTTCAGAATGACCTGCTAGGGAAAGAACACGTGTTATTTTGATCAGGAAACACCAAAGACACAGTGGCGTTTTGAAACATGAAACAGATAATATAAACAAGGAAGAAATCTTCCATATTACGTCAAGTGACATAACTACATGTATTTGTCCCAGCTAACTTCAGCTGAGGATCTGCCCTTAATTTCCTACCATTTCGAATGCAGTTTCTGGCTTTTCCTTCAGGCACCCGTTTACTGCGTGCATCAGAACGGACAGACTTTGTTTCAGCCTTTGAAACTTTCAAGTGAGTCTGTGTCTCAACAACGCGATAATCTGTCAAAAGAAAGATTTCTAATAAAGCTGAAAGGTGGGGTGAAAGGAAAAGATTTATAGCTTACTTAGTTAGTTTGTCAAGGAATATGGCAACTGAAGGATTTTAAGAGGTGCATTTTTGGACATAGATAGAAAGCAGCAGTGAGTTTATTGGTCTTAAAATAACCCACGTAATAACTGCACATAACGACAAAGGAGAAAAAAGCACATGGGCTGGAAGAGGATTATGTATGTATGGTACATTTACATTTCCAGATTGATTAAGAGGAGGCAACCCGTGCAAGTTTCACAGATTATAACTAAACTTCCAGTCTGGAGATTAAACAGGCACAAAAGCAATCTCTCAAACAGACCGTATATGCTACAGAGATGACTCCTAATGACTTTAATATCACTATCAAATGGGGATACAGCACTGTTACTTTAAAAAGGAAGATTACAGCTCGCTTTCCTGACCTTTTTTTTACATGCAGATGATACCTTGAATGAGATACAGAGTGAGATAGAATAGAAAAATACAGTCACACTCAGTACTGTTCATGTTTTACAAGCACATCCCTGCACATCTTTAGGGGATTATTATTATTTTTCCTTATGAAAAAGAAAATTGAAAGGTTTGAAGTAATTATCAGCCTCAAGAAAGCAAGACAGGAAGTTAAATATTCAGAAGTGTTCATTCCACAAGTGATGACACCATGATTTTGTTACTGCTTCATAAACACCACCAATTAAAAACACACCGTATACACCACACTAAAGAACCCCAAACCGTACCACTAAGCAAAAGAGACATATGAGAAATGAAGAGTTAAGTAAAACTAGGCTTACTGAAAGTTGCTATATAAAAATGTAATCTTTCATTTCAAAGTAAAGGCTTCTCATTTTTCAAATACAGTGTTCAGACAGAACCAGAAAAATAATGGAACAACAGCACGAATACATTAATATATAGTAACTGCATAACAGACTACCACCCTAGAATACTTTAAATATCCTACATAGATATCCTTCATAAAATGAGTTTCACCATATTTATGAACTTATGTGCACTGTGCTTCCACACAGCATTCCTGATAACAAGGTGAAAAACTTGAAGAGTATGAGACTACAAACAGTAGAGTTAAGAATGAACAGAGACCAGAAAGAATAGAATTAAGGTTTATAAACCAGAAACACAAAGTCGTGTTAAGAAATAGTTCTGATTACTAAAATCCACCACAGTATATTTATTTGCACTGATTAGAAGATATTTCTTTATAACTTGAGCAATTTTCAATAGTTTTTTTTTTTTTGTTGTTGTTTTGTTTTTTGCTTTTTTAATTAAAAATGAAAAAGAAAGGGGAAGGAGAAGGGTCAGGGAAGGGGAAAGAAGAAGAGGAAGGAAACATGAACACTTGCTCAGCTATATCTCTGACAGCACAATTGATAAGGCGTATAGGAAATAGATGGTGAATGCAATTTGAGTCAGTAGAGATAAATCAAGCCTGATGCTGAAAAGGCATTATTTAATTATGGACTGCAAAGCAATATAACAAGGGAAATTCAGCTTTGGTAATTGGGAGGAAGACCAAACATAACCAGCCTGCAGGATTGTGGAGAACACAGATCTACCTCCGCAGCAGAAAGAATTACAGAAGCAAAACTGAGAGCTAATCTGTTCTCATTCTCTTGGAGCTCCACGACCCCACTTACCTTGGAAGCGTTCTAGCTCTGGGGTCTGTGAGCCTGTGCTGCTGGATTCCTCCATCTCTTGTCTCTGCTCCTGTGCTATTCCATCCAGATCAGAATAGTCTTCATTGAAATCCTGATGAGGAAACAGTCACAGCAAGTCTAATTAGCCTTATTTCCTTTGACTTCCCTAATAATTACATATTTAAAACTGGGACCAGAAATAATCTTTGATACCAAGATGTTGAGACTGGGTTAGCAAAATAAGCAAACCACTTACAACCACCAGAATTTAAGCCTCATTGCCTGCCTAAGTTTAAGTGAAGACATTAACTATGCCTGAAAAAGAAAGACTGCTAAACGAACAGTCCAGAAAAGGCATTTCTGGACTTAGAATCTGGTCATGAGGAGAAACAGCTCTTTTGGCTGCCTGAATTGGCTCACAGTGCAAGGATTGATAGGTAGGGCACACACACCTTGTAATATATATATGACATACATGGTATATACCTACTTAGATCAAACTATACCTATGCTAATCATACTCACTGCTTCTTAATGTTAAAAAGCTCATGGCGTTTTCACTAACAGATGTCATGATTTTCTTTGGTCTCCTTCCTTCAGACATTATAAGTAGGATTGGCAATGAACAGAGCAGTGCAACAAAAGAGCAAATATTGAAGCTGTTTACCAGGGACAGAGTGGTAGGACGATCAGACCTGAAGCTGTTTTCAACAGAAGATGGATTGGGACTATTGCCCATGCTTGTATCCTGAAAAAATAATGCAGCAGCTTTAACAAGAAACACTCCTAGCAATTGCCCAGCACTTAAAAGTGGGAAAGCAGTAATGATGAACATAAAGCTGTATTTCTACACTCCCATTAGTACTTACCTCAAGATGTCTACATATAGATTTTAGTAGCTTGTAGGTTGTATCTCTGGAGAGTAAGGAGACGAACATATACTGAAAAACAGAAGTTCCAAAATCATCTGAGAAAAGACACACAGTACAAGCTTCCCTTCATCTCACTAAAACTGACAGTGACCTGATCAGCAAAACCTCCTATTTTCCAGATCCTTCATGTAGCAAGGAAAACCTCCACTCCTTCTAAGACTTAAGACCTGAGGTTAATCACAAGGAACATAGAACAGGCACATAAAATTACAACATGGTCCAGATCTATTAGTTTTATTTGTTGGTTTGTTTGTCTTAAAAACTTCCCATGGTAAAATAATAAATTAGTTGCCCAAATCCAAAAAAAAAAAAACATTTCTGCAGAGAAAATGGGTTTTTCTAAAGCTGCTCTTGGCATAATCACATTTTCTACTGATTGATGCAACTACTACTGAGATTGTAGGGCGAAACTGCATTTTGCTGCATCTGAGGTATTGCTGATCAGATGAGAGACCCAAGAAAATGTCAGAACATTGTAAAGAGCTGCCAGCAAGGCAGATAACCCTCCCTGCATGCACTTTCCAGACCCATTTGTTTCTGATCCACGAGTGCCACTACACAGTAGTCTTGAAGAATGAGGAATGATAGTTTACAGGCAACACCTGGCAACAAGAGGTTCCATTTCTTACTTTCTCATCAAGTTCTACACAGCCCTTGTTTGACACCTGAGGAGGCAGAAGTAGCTCAAATTATCTGGTAAGAAACCAGACCCACTGGGATCCTAAATCTAAATGACTACATGTGACCAATTCCTCTACCTGCTTAAATGACCACCTGGCACCTTCAAGAATCTCTCATGATACGAGTGCCAGTAAGTAAAGAGGACAAAAGATGTTGAGAACTGAAAAAGAAAGCGGGCAGGGTACAACAGCATTGTGCTCTGCGTACTTACTCTGTCTGTGACTGTTGCTATGATCAGAGCATTTGGCACAAGAAGGGCAGTCTTGGTTTTCTTCAGAAGTGTCACTGAGAGCACAGGGATGCTGATCTACAACAAGACCACTGCAGCATTAGTCCCAGTACATGCATACAGATCTGCATGCTGTTCCATAAGCAGCCAGCCTATCAACTGTGATAAGCCATGCTTTCAGTGCTCTCCATGAGAGGATTTCTCCTCTATGTCCCAGATTGCTAGCAATTCATACTGAACAGGTACTTTTTCAGATTAATACTATTTCTTAATTGTTTTTAGTTCTGTTTTCATCGGATGTACTTAAAAGACTAGAAGCTTCGTTCACTGTAGATTGCAGAAGAAAGTGTTCTTTAAGCTAGGCATTTTGCTTAGGAACAGAAATCAAGACAACAGCATACTGAAGAATAAGCATATAGCTCTTTTCACCACCTATAGATCCTTTCATTTACAAGGAACATCTGAGTAAAACAGCTTGTCCACCAGTATCACTGAAAGATCCAATACCCACATGCCCTCTGACTCACTTATACTGATTCCTGTGTGTGTCATCCAAACTACCTACATTTACATTGAAAAGTTCACAAATTTCCCTCCTGCTTTGTGCTATTATCCAATTCCATTGGTAATATGCGTGGTGCTGTATTTCAGAGTATTTCAGTTCAAATGTTCTGCATGGGATCTTTCTGTAAATTATGAATTACAAAGGACTGAATAGCTGGATCGACTTGAAGTTGAAAAGCTTAGGAAGTTAGGCAAATAAAATAATCCAAGATACACATGGACAGGCTACAGCTGCTGCTGAGGATACCTTTGTCTCAAAAGCCTGAGAAACTCAGAACTAAAAGTGTCCAGAGATTGAGTGCTGAGTGATCAGAGCACAGAACTAAAAACACAGCGCAGGAGAATAAAGACTCTCTGTGCAAGTTCATAAAACTTGATTAATGTTTGTTCAGAATAAAAAAATGCAAAGCAATACCAAGACATTAAATGGAAAAAAAAAAAAAAAAAAAAAAAGTATGTTTTTTGGCTTCATCTGAAATGTGCTTCATGTGGATGCAAGATAATCGGACACTGTTTAAGCATGGCGAGCCATTCCTCTGTCATCCGCAGGCCAGAAAAAAGAGAAAAAAGCCAACCACAACGAAAGCCAACACCTGTAACTTTATATTATTCATAGGCCTATGCCTGAGTATAAGAATCTGCAAATCAGGACTCATTTTTTTTCTACCGATTATTCTATTTTCTATTGATTATTTATTCTACCTTAACATGCAAATTCTGTTTGCTCAGCTTCAGAGGTCAAGTCTTTTGAAAATGGGCTAATTAAATAGATCCGCTACTATACCTTTCCTGAACTGAATGTTTTCTTGATCCAAAAAGATTTTATAACACTTCAGTTCAAAAAAGGCTGCTTCTTGAGTGGAAAGGAGGAGATATGATGCTTGTTTGACAGGAAGACAAAACCAAACCAAACAAAGCAGGACTGTCATGTAGTCAGAATACAACTTGCATTGCTGAGAAAAACCAACAACAACCATAACAAGCATTGCTACCACCAAAATAAATGACACCACCAAAATAAATGAACCCCACCGCTCCCAAAGATTTTTCAGCAGAAATCCTGCAAATAGCAAATGCGGCTTAGAGGTTTTCTAATTGGTTCAGCCCACCTCAAAGAACTTCAAGTAAGAGATGTTAATGGCATTCTGCTGCATGCAATTTTGATGGATAACATTACTGTAATCAAGACTAAGGAATACTTAAGTGGGATTAAGTACTTGCTTGCTGCACTCTTACCTAAGCATTAGATTAAAATGGGAAAATCACTGCAAGTGTTCTGTTTCTATCTGGAGTAATAATTATTTCAGGAAACAAGTTCACATGCAGGCGTCTTGAAAAGCAACTAAGATGATGAAGAGAAGACTGGAGGTCAACACATATAACCGAAATAGAACAACCTGGAAAGACAGCAAAGTCTTTCAAAGCCTGATAAGTCCTGCAGAAGGATTCTTTTATTTCTGAACATGCAGAGTGTTTACATTGCAGATTCAAATCTCCTTGCATGACTATTTCACCCACCAAAGGCTTCGATAGAAAAAAATCCATACGTAGAAGAACTTGGCATTTCAAACTTAACAGAACATGTAGACCTGCTACTTCTCTCAGCAGTTGGGTTATGACTAAATTTGAATTGTTTCAAAGCCTGTGTCAAGCCTGACTTTCTCCTCCCCTATTACATGATCCTTCATTATATGCCCAGTTTCCCTGTTGTTTCGTTGATGATATGTCTAAAAATCTATGCGTGCTGTATGTGACTGAATCAAGCATTAAAGTGTGTGTGATGTGGAGGCAGGGAAGACAATTGGAAGTACCTGACTAGGCCTCTATCTTTTTCTTTTCATTTTTCTCCCTTCATGATGTTTTCTAAAACAAGGACCCAGGACTGACTGCACTTGGAATATCATTAGACACATGTAGAAAACTTACCCACTTTATCTTCTGTTTCCCCTTTGCATCGTTTCTTTGAATATATACCTAAGCTCACACTGCTGACATCTTGTTAGCATCATCTTCCAGTACTACATGATTATCATTTAGCAGCTTTTATTCTATGCCTTTCTATTCAACTTGGTAGGTTTTTATTAGATTTTAATCATGTATACATCGCTGAGCTTGAATTTTAGAAAGCTGTCCCACAGTTTGGAGTAGGCCCATGCACCCTGATTTGTGCTACACAGGACACAGACAGTAACTTCAGTTTTAATGAGACTACCTGACAGGACAGATGCTATGAACTTAAATGATGGTATCCAGCCCTTCATTAGTTCTGATTTATTTGGCTTTCACTGACATGCACACCAACACCATATGTATTAACATACTACCTATACTTTATTAATAAATAAAGTATATTCCACCATCTAGGAAACAATAGTCCAGTTCCTTGGCCCAAGCAGTAATATGTAGCAAGTTACAGAGCCAGTCTTAGTAACATGTTGTTAATAATATTAATCATTTTTTTAAAACATACTATACATTCTTAAGGTCCCTGTCAGAGATACATCGTGCTCCATCACAACAGCTGACAGCAAAGAAATAAGATAACGTGAACTCTCTAAAGAGGTTTCAGCATCTGATTCACTGAGAAGGGGTTTTACTCTAACAAGCAATTAACTCAATGAAGTACCCGAGAGAGAAAGAAGCCAAACAGATCCTTACTGCAAATCGTGCTTTTTCACAGTAACAGGTCAAAGACAGAGAAGAGTTTATTTTGACCAAGACACCAAAACTTCCAAATCAACAAAAACAGATCACGCATATTTTTGGGCCCAGTGTAATTTTATCTACATGCATAATATTCATCAGCAGGGGATACAACCTTATGCAGGTCATATCTGTACTGAGAAAAGAGTAATTAGGATCGTCCCAGCTGTTCATGTCCCATTTCTGTTCTTCGCACTAGGCTCACAAGTGTAAACCTAGTAGAGTTTCTCTGTTCATATAGAACAGAAGGAACAGATAGAAGAATCCCCTCAGGCATGCAACTCCACTCTGAAGCAAGCTGGAGGTTTTTCATTTAACTGACTGTTAATGAGTGTGCTCGATCCTTCCCACCGTTTCCCCAACTAGTCCTTATACTTTTCATCCTGCCACCTTCCCCTCTTTTCCAAAGGTAACCCAAGAGAGCCACTTTTGTACAGTTACTGCTGAGTGGGTTTGGCAGCCTTTGTAATTCCATGTCAAGTTCTTAAACATTATTTTTACTTTTTTTTTCAGACAGGAAATCATTAAAGCAAAGACTGGGTCTTTAATTGAAATAGCACTCCTGTTCTAGAGAGACTTTTGAGCGTAGTCATTCTATTCAGTAACACTTGGAGGTATTAGAAGTTTTCTAGCCTTGCATAATAAAGCCAGTTTCAAGTGATGACTAGATTTCTAAGGAACAGCATTACTATTAAGTACAAATGATTGCACTAACCTTAGTGTCTTTACCAAAAACCTTGGAATGGAAGCAAATCCAGTTTTCAGAAAGGAATAGCTTTCCTTGGTAAAGAATTTCTTTCTGGAGAGCACAGGTAAAACCTAAAATAAAGTGGCATTTTGTAATTTTTATTGTACACACAACACACCTTCACATTTCTTTGGCTTCCTGTTTGTTTTGTTTTGTTTTTCTCTTTTCTTTTCTCTTTTTTTTTCCCATTACCTGTTTAGGTAGATACCTTTTGATAAACACTGTCAAACCATCCCTGATCATTGCAGGGCATTTGCACTATGTGACCTTTAATGGTCCCTCCCAACTCAAATGATCCTGTGACTCTACACCTTGTCATCCTGAAAAAGTTTTACAAGTACAGAGAAGCTCAGAAGATTTCACAAGCTTTACTTTAATTCAAAATATACGAAGAATAAAGACTGAAATGCGTAATATGCTACAGAGACCCAGAAGCCAAAACTCTTTTTTGACAGAGTACCACCTCGAGTCCTGCAAACTTTTAGACAAGCTACCAAAACACCAAACTAGGTTACTTTGTTAAGAAGTACAAAGTGAGCTATAATACCAAAAGATGCTAAATGCATGAAGAATAAAGAAATGTATGTTTTACAGGACTGTAGCAGAAACACCCCTGCATGCAAACCAAGGCCTTGAAGCTCCAGGCAGCTGGAGTTATAGGTTTATAAAATTTAGGTACTGCTTTATGTATGCCGCCAGAGTTGGCAGATGTTAACAGTATTTTGACCCACAGTCAGCCATAACAGGGGTCTTTATACTTACTTTGTTTTAGTGGTTCATCAATGGAAACATCCAGAAACAGCTTATGAAAGTGTGCATTTGCCTTCAGCTAAAAAACAAAAAGGCCAAAGGCACATGCCTTATTAGATATTCTTACAATTAAGTGACTCATACCACTTCCTGCACTCCCATTTTCTTCTACTTTTACCCATTTGTCTTACATTAAATTGTCATTTTTGCTATATGAATAAAGGAACCTACATCCTTATCTGACCAGGAATTAGAATACTAGTAAACAAGGGTGTTCTTCCAGTTCTGTATCTGCTCTTATCACTCATCAACAAAAACAGTCCATCTTCTCCATACCTGATTTGAGATATGTTTTTTCCTTTCAATTTTGGAATCATTCTTGCTTTCCACTGTCAGCAGTGGACCTTCTGTACTGCTCTTTGCCCTGAAAATAATAAAAAAAAAAGCAATGCAACAAAACAAAACATGCCATGCAAGATGCTTGACCTCTATTATCAACAGGACGTATTTTTCTGTGAAACACATTAATCTTTCAGTAACGACAACCTGATTTTTCAAGTACTACGTAGCAATGTATAGGAGTCTGTCTTAGTCTTGAATTAGGCCAGTCCTCCCGAATGGTCTATTTTTAACTTGTGAGGAATATTTTAAACCACTAGTTGTAAGGGAAAGAAAGTACTAAGCATTTTTATAGGTTTAATGGATTATCATAGTGCCTAGCTTCACGTTTGTTTGTTTCCGGGCAACGTATGAAACACTATGCACTTTACTTAGCAGTTTAATAAAAGTACGACAAAAGTTAGTAGCAGAGAGTTCAAGGTAGTGCCATCGAGCTATGAACTTATCCTACAAGAAGGGAAGTTATTTGGAAAGGGCAACAGAGAGGAAACAGGGATACACAAGTCAAAGAATGGCTACAAACACTGTAGTGTATGGGAATCAGTGAGGCAGCCAGCAATTCTGGAAGTGAAGTGTTCAATAAATGAAAAAGTAATGAAATGAAACAAAAAACAAACAACCAAACACATAAAAAAGCCAAACAACTCTGAAGTAGAAAGAGTACAGAGGAAAACCCCTGAGGACAACTAGGAAAATAAGTTTTATGATTAGGAAAAGAAATTCTGCTTGTTTCCAGCCTTGTTTCAGGGCTGAGAGTGAGAGGAACCTTAAATTAGTGGTTAAGAGATTATACAGCAGGGAGACTTGTTGCATTTCTCAGGTATTCCCTCACAGAAGATGCCTCCGATTTACATCTGTAGGCATATTCATGTTTCTGTGCAGTGTAGCAGTCAAAACTGAATAGCTAGCTTTGCCTTACGCCAGTCCTTCCACATAGCACAGAGTCAAAATGCATGAGAGAGATAAAGCTGGAAAGAAGTTTTACATCACAAGTTGATTTCTTCAAAGATGTTTCAAGAAATTAAGTGCTGCTTTGTAATTACCTGCCCTGTGACCAAAACCACATTGCCAGGTTGACTGGCTGCCCAGCTGAAAGTAAAAGGAATGCAAAATTTGTCTTTCAGGTGTTTTGTTTTGTTTTTTTAATTATTACCTCAATTTCTATAAGAAATTGAACCTGACGGAGCAGGCTCTGGAAGTAGGCTCTGCTCTTACTTGCTTAGGGTGCAAGTTAACCCACAACTGGGACATACGATAAATCTCGTTTCTCAGCTTAGCTTCTTGAGTGGATTGTTAAGCATTCTGATTTTTTTCATTAGCAGAAATCTATCATTGCTCCTGACCATTACCTAGCAAAATCAGCTTTCTTCCCATCATCAAAATGCTCCACTTCATTGTTAGCGGTCTGCAGCAAACCAGCAGGTGATTTTCCTGGCTTTCTTCTTTCACTCGTTCCATTTTCTCCGTCAGAACTGCAGGGGTGGGGGGGAAAAAGAAAGAAAGCAATATGTATGCAGTATCCATAACAATGCCAAATGCCACCTAATACATTGTCACTATTGAACAAAATGAAAAAATTTATGACATCTTAAACACTAAGGTCCTGAAAAGTCTGTATCTACCGACTTGTTAGTGTTATGTCAGGACTTTATACTTGTCAGAAGGATCTTGAAGTGTTTATAAGAAGAAATATTTTACTCAGAGGGTGGTTAGGCCCTGGAATAGGCTGCACAGAGAAGTTATGGAGACCTCATCCCTGGAAGCAAAGCCAGGTTGGAGGGTTGCTCCAGGCAGCCTGATCTAGTGTATGACAACACCGGTCAAGGCAACTGGGTTGGCAACAGGTGGTTTTACAGTCCCTTCCAACCGAAGCCATTCTATGACTTTATGATTGTACATCTCAACAGTTAACAGCACTGGAATTTCAGACATGAGGAGATGAAATCCTGAACTCCTGCCACGGATATTACAGTGCTCATGACATTTGCAGCTCTGGTTTCCTTTCCAAAAGTAAAGCCTCATTTTGGAAAAATGCACTTCATTTTTAGTACTTCGATCTGATGACTAATGGAAATTACTTTGATTGGCAGGTTGGGAGATAAACATCCTGCATGACAACACCTAACTCTTGACAGAGTATTTGTGGTTCAGCGTTCAAAGAGGATGCTGGATTGTGTTTTGCCTCACTTATCTCTTCCACGAGACTTGATCTACGCAATATTAACAAATGAAGGGCCCACTCACTTTGTGGGCTATTTTTTCCCCCCCACAAAATCTGAACTCTCAGAGTGCATTGTTCTTCCATAGCACGTAGCACTGCCCCAGGAATGCATACTAAGAAAACAGAGTCAGCAATAAGTGATATGGTAAAGCCCTTCCCTCATCATTTTCTTATCTTAGAAAACTTAGAGGAAAAAGCTATCACTAATAGCAAGGTCTGAAGAATGGCAGTACGCTACAATAAGACAAGACATACAGATTCACACATCTACACACACCCTCTTAGGGAAGACTAAAGCTTTGTCATGAAAAGAAAGAAAAACAAACTATGCTGCCTGAAGACAAATGAGTGTATTCGCACACACTTTTCATTACGATGTTTATATATACAATACATATATATAAATATATATATATATATATATACAATTCTACGATGACAACACAGACACTGCCATCAAGCAACACTGCTGTATCAATAGGGATCTTATTTTTCCTACTAAGATAGCAGTTTTGCCGACAAAGACTCCCAGACTAATTCCATTTGCTTTTAGTAAGAGCTTAAGATTTTCAGCTTTGATTACGCTTTGATAAATAAGATCAGAAGATATACCTCACAATGTCTTACTGGAGATATAATGAATTCAGTAGTAACCTACTTCACAGCAAAATTAGGGTTAAAACCACGGAGTTTTGCCTTGCTGACTCTGAGATTTGTTCTCAAAGAGCCTTATGCTTCCACACAGCAATTATCCCCCATTCTAATCCTTCCCACCACTTAACACCCCTCACCAGAGGGGCACTGAGTTGACACTTGCTAAGTCAGTTCACACTTAGCAAAGGGTCACAGCATTAACGAAGTTTATGAGGAAAAAATAGTTTCCACGTTGCTTTATTCTTGGATTGGCCCTGCCTGACCACAAGACCTCAGCTTTTACTTTCAGCCAACGTACATTAGAATTAAATAGTCTGATTTAGCTGGAGCTCAGTCATTTGAATGAAAAACCCAAATGAGCAATTTTATGTTGTTTAACATCCTATGAGGATAAAACTGACAAACTAAGGTGCTCCCCACAGACATAGGACAGCCTGTATCCTCAAAGCTTGCAAATCCTGGCAGATCAAAGCGGCCCGTGTCACCAACCACACTACAAAAAGCTTGTTTTGAAAAAGAACATATGCCCTGGGGTTTGGTGTTCACTTACACCCATCAGCATAGTAAGATGTTTTGTTACTCCCAAATACATTATCACTTATCACTCACACTCCCTCCTCCCTGCCCCCCCCCAAATGAATTATTCCCTCTTCCACAGTTAAACCCATGAGGTTTTATATTCACCCTCAGGTTGTGAACCCCTCACCCTCTCTCCTAACTGCTACAGTTTCTGAACTGCTCTTGCTTGAATTCATTCTCTCTGGCTGCTTCCAGATGCTAGAGAGCTAGGGAATAAGCCTAGGGAATCTAGCCACTCTAATCTTGCTGACTGTTCTGTGCAGAAAAATGGAGTTATTCCATGTCAGCCTGGCTGCCTTTCCACGGAATCAGAGAACTGGAGGGGTTGGATGGGACCTCAGGGGATCATCAAGCCCAAACTTCCCTTGCTAATGCATGCTCCCTACAGCTGGTTGCACAGGAAAGTATCCATGCTGGTCTTGAATATCTAGGTTTGCTGCAGTTGAGAAGGAATGCACACAGGTAATAACTGGCTCCAAAACAAATCAATAGAGAGGAGATACCCTCATAAGCACATTCTGCTGAAAGCAGTAATAGGGTATGCTCCTCCCAGCCATCAGTCTTGCTATACTTATCCTTCACCCTCTTCACATTGCCCTTTCACATAATGAAATAGTACATGAGAATTTGTCCTTGTATTTCTGGTATTTGTAGCTCTATATAGTGGCTAATTTCCTAATAATTATCTTCGAGATGTCAGAAGGAATCTTATTTTAGTCGATCTTCCGGAGAAGGAAAGAACATGGCATGACCTAAAAACATCTTTTTCCAAGTCCCAGTTCCAACCTGGCCTTGAATGTCTTCACTGACGGGGCATCCACAGCTTCTCCAGGCAACCTGTGCCTCACCACCCTCTGTGTAATTAATTTCTTCTTAACGTCTCACCTAAATCTCCCCTTCTTTTTAAAGACATTCCCCCTTGTCCTGTCGCTATCAGACCATGTAAAAACTCACTTCCTCTCCTACTGAAGTACTGGAATGCTGCAGTGATGTTTTCTTCTAATCTCTCTTCTCCAGGCTGAACAAGCCCAGTTCCCTCAAACAGTAACTTCTTTACTGTCCACATGTGGGCTCAGTATAACATATATGGAAATATTTATCACAGATGTAATGACATCTTGTATCTTTCAGCTCATTTAAGTAGTTATTGCGTTTACTGGGCAGCTGCAAGCTGATCAAAGGGATTTGTCAAAGAAACTGAACCATAAGGCCAAAACATTAACAGACAGTGTTACCTAAGCTATTTTTACTTGCAGATGTGAGAAAATTCAGATGAACCATTTATCCTTTCAGAAGCTAAAAATGAAATGGAGAGGCTCAAAACATAGCAGAGACAGCCTCCAGGAAAAGATGACTGCAAGGCTGTACGATGAAATACGCTAATGTTTGAAAGGACATTCTGCAAAGTGTGCTGAAGTCAAAGGCCACCTCCTCAGCAGAGATATCCCTGGGTTTACCATTCCGCTATGGAGCGTTCTCAGCATTCCTTTCACTTGGCCTAAAATTGCTTGGGTTGTAAATCTTCTTTCAGAAGCTATGTCCTAGCATTACATTAAAACTCTTTTCTACCCCAAGCCAGCCTGAACAAACCTTTTTTGGTCACGTAATTGGAGTCTGAAGTATTTCATCTCATAGCTTTGCATTCATACCTTATATAGTTGAATTATTTCACCCCAGGACTGAAGAAGAAGGAATATATATATATATACAATATATATATTGTAAACTGTCCTGCTGTCCTCTTTGTAGCATATTAGAGTGGTACTGGATAAAATATCAACAGTGCTCAAGGATTTTAGAGCTGTATGTTTCTACAGTTTGGTCAGCTGGGGTCAAAATGCCCACACAGACTCCAGTATCTGTGCAGCCACACTAGAGCGCTATGGGATACAAGCACTGTTTATGGGGGAAAGCACATCTCCTAAAGAAATATGCCACTGAATGCTGTTATGTTCTTACCTTTTCCTAAGACCAAGTATCACTTCTACTGTGCAACTGGGAAGACAAGCACTGATTGTCTTTGAGACTCCTGAACTATCAAAATAGGCAGAAAAAGAATTACAGTTCCCCTAATCACAAAGCAACAGTGACCTGATTAACAGCTGCGATAATAGATGTAAAGAACAGACATAATGTATCCCAGCAGAATACTGAGATATATTTATATACATTTGATATTTGTGTATTTTGACATACTTAGCATACACCCTACACTTAAAGCTGAAAAGTAAATGGGTAAAAACATGGGTGTCCAGATTCTTGGCTTGCCTGGGACGTGTTGGGTCAGTAGAAATTGTCTTGGGCTGCATATACATAGGTAGTTCCAAAAGAAGTACTTCCTTTTTATGACCATGGAAACCATAACCAAAAAGCACAATAACACTATTTAACAAAGCAACAGATCAACTAAAAAACACTACTTTTCAACAGTTGCCACTGATAGCCATGCATTATCACCAGTAGTGAACAAGAACAATGAACGTGCCATGCAGCCACATATCTGTACCAGCGGAGGTGCCCCAAACTGTTGCCACCATTGCTGCTGAAATGCAGCACCCACTGCCTTACTGTCCTCACATCTACTGTTGGTTCTCCATAAACATTCAGGAACTATCGATAAATGTCAGTGGGTGTCATCTTTTTGTTTTCCTGCATGGAGGAATTTAATTCTCCACCTCTGCTTCATCGGCACTTCCACATCAGCTGCCATTAAGTCAGGCTGCCCCTCTGCCACCACCAGCTGTTGCACAGCAACAACGTGCAATAGAATACTGGTGGGAAGGTTCAGCCTCCACTGCCATACTTCCAACATACACCTCTAGTGTTCATAGGCCAGTGGAATAAAATAGGAGACGCTGAATTCGGTGCAGTCCTCATAACATATACTTGATGTACTTAAGTAACGAAGCTTATTTTAATGTCTAATGCTTTTTATTAAAACAAAACAAAACAAAGAAGGCAACCAAGTCATAAAACTCATGGGATATATGACCTTTCTTCTGTGAAACCAGCTCATTGGTTGTGGCCCCAGTTCTTAGAGAGTTCTCAGAGCGTTCATCAGATATTTATGACAAAATTTACTCCTCCTGTACTTCATCCTTGAAAACAGTTGTGCATGAATGTGCACACCGCCAAAAAGCAACAACACGAATGTGACTGTGAATGTGATTGTGAAGCGAGGGATATTATTCTTCTCTAAGAGAGGTCTTACAAAGGCATGGTAAAGACACATGACCAATTTTTTGGGGGGGGTTAAATACCTGGTTGCAACTCTGTACATTCCATATCAGCAGGTAATTTATTTATGTTGACTGAAGATAGAGTTGCAAATTGACAAAAAAGGTCTTTTGTTTTTTCTATCTTGAAACCAGTTCTCAAGTTCCTCTGTCAGAAAATAAAGCAAGGATGCATATTTTTCCCTATTCACACATCAGTGTTTAGGCAGCGTATCAGATTATACGCAACTATCTACCATAACTTCCTTTAGCACTGCAGTGCATCCTTCCTGTGTCCCAGTTTCAGGACATACATCGTAAATTGCACACTGATGTGTGGTTGTTGGTGTGCAATGGGGTGCATTCACAGGCTTGGGCTGGGCTCAATGGGGAGGGTTTTTGCCATGATGGTGTGGGGCAGGGGGTGGCCATAGAACAGGTTGGGCTGAGCCATGTGCAGCCTGCAGGCCATGGGTTGGACGTGCTTGGTGTAAACCCAGCTGAGTTTCAACTACTTCAAGTTGTTCAAGGAGCAGGCTAATTTTCTTCTTGACAAACCACAGTCAAATATGAAATAATGGAGACATTATATAGTGGTATGCTAACTGAATATCATACAGACATTGATGGGTGCATAACAATATATGCCATGTGTTACTCTAGGCATATCTTTGATGAAATCCATCTATAGGCATAAGTGGGAACCTGATATCAGTTAAAACTGATTATTAGTAGCCAAAGACATTTTTATAGTGTTATTTTATATGTCAAGGTAATTCATTTCAGATTTATTTAGTGTGCTGCATTGCACAGCTATCTCTAGGAACCCAGCTACACGTGTTTCAGGTGTCTGTACCTCAACGTATTTATTAAAAGGATGAATGAAATCCACGACTTAGTATTGAAAAGAAACCCCTCCAACTTTGTTAAGAGCAAAAGTCAGTTTTTCTTTTTTTTTTTTCCTCAGCTGAATAGACATTCCACATAATAACCAGATCAACTTTCACACTTGGACATCAGAACGATCACCGTGACACCACAGACGTCATCAGCAAGTATGTAAATTCTCTGCTCCAAATACCATCTATTATTAACTGGCAGTATTCTCTGTCTAATCAAAACCAGACTGATATCAAGTTCCACGGGGGGGAAAAAAAAAATAGAAGAAGAAAAAAAGGAAACAACACAGAAGAATTCCCTGTGCTCTGAAACGTGAAACTATAACAAGATATTTTATTAGGTTAACATTAGAACAGGAACATAAGCCATTTAGCTTTCTGGTCTTGTCAAGAGTTTCCATTTCAGGTATGCACTTTGAAAAGTAAAAGCCCTCTTGTACATGTATTTGCTCAGCTCCACAAGATTTCTGAGAGGCAGTTTTCAATGAAGTCACAGCAGGGTGCTCAACTATTCATCCGGATACAGACATGGACCCAGATCAACACATGACACAGATCTTCCCGATAGGCTTATTTATGAGTTAAAAAATAAAGGAAAAAAAGAAAAAAAAAAAGAAGAAAAATGTGAAAGCCCTTAAAGCAGATGTGCAACGTGTGGACCAGCGCTGCAGATATAATGTGTCCAAACCAAACAAAAACAGGTTTAAACCATCGTCAGTTCCAGGAGTTTCTTATGTATGTCCCAGAACTGGAAGATTAAAAAATGGCTCACAGATTTAGCATTTTTGGTGGATTTGGCTACCCCTTAAAGCGAATCAAATGTGAATCTTCAAAGTGAAAATCAGCTTAGCTATGCCACATTTCAAACCACAGCAGCGTTTGAAGTTAAATTAGGGCAAGCTTAAGTTACAGCAAATAATTTTATGCATTTTGATGTGCTGGCTAGACACAGCCCTGTGTGTTTAGTGAGAAACATGCAGCCTTGCTTTCCATCCTGATAAAGGAATTTGAGGATAGCTTTGAAGATGGCCAAAAAAAAAAATCATCGATTTTTAGGTACATTTGTGACTCCATTTTCAGTTGACATAAATATATGACCAGCAATCTTCCAAATAGAATGTAAAGAGTTGCAATCAGACATCCAAGTGAGGGAAGAATTTGATCATATCTCCTTACTGGACTTTCATATGACCTATCTCAAGAGAAAAGAAAATAAAAGTTCCTTGTTTCACAGCACCATTTTATTCATGTCACTTCTTATTGGCCGTATGTATGTTTGTGAGCAACTGTATTCAAGCACACGACAAACACCTTGAGAACTTATTAAGAAGTGCAACCACTTCCAACAAACCAGACAGTGATGCATTAGTTTCACAAAAATACGGTCACACACTGGTTTTATCTTTTTGTTGCTCTGTATTATTTTATGTTTTGTTAAAAAGATCTATATTAGAAAAAAAGTTTTGTTACTTGCATATGTTAACTATGTTATATATTTTATATGCAGCCCAAGGCAATTCCTCTTTGCTTAGTGCTGCCCAGGAAAGCAGAAAGTCTGGACACTCGTGCCTTAGGGGAAGATGTTCCTTCATATTTGGATTGGAGCATGCATTCTTTTAATTCCCCCCCTGGCTGGCAGCCTTTATGTGGAAAGTTTTTTTCTGATGACTAGTTCTGCCCTACCCGGCATAAGAAAGAATCCCAGAATCATAATTTCTATTGAAGAAAAAGTATGTAGCCTTAGGTTAGGCCACATTGTTATCTTTAGTTTCCGGAGGTTATGAGAAGAAGAGAAGAGAAAATAGAATCTTTTTACCTATGTTTTGTTCAGGATGTAGAAAAGAGGACAAATGCACTCCTGTGTCTGTGTCACAGGTATCTATCATTTCAATCTGCTGTACAACTCAGACAGAAACAGCATAATTTTCTCTCTGGAACAACACAGGCATCCTTATAAGTGAGGCATGATCACTGGAGCAGAAGTCCAAAGGGTTGGCCTTGCTCTCTGAAGCTACATTCATTTGTCTTGGAGAAAAAACAAAATCATGCCTCCACATGATCTGAGACTTGGCTGCCAGCATTAACTGCGTTTTGGAGAAAAGAAAATGCATGTAGTTTTGTTGGACTGCACCAGGATTTAAATAAACAAATAATCAAGCAAACAAAACCCCAGCCACAAGCAGTTTTATTAGCGACTGCTATTAAGAAGGCAAAAGTGTTACAGATTGTGGGAGAAGTTTGGAAGCAAACCTACATACACCTTATTTCCTTCCCCTGTTCTCACAGTGATAAACTAAGTCTGCCAGGAATCACTTGATCACTTCCGTTCCTTCTCTCTTTTTACACAATAACTCTATAAGCTGCACACAAACTTTAATAGATGCATGGCAAAAAATATAAATAAATAAACAGTAAAAGAAAAAAGGTTCTTTTCAATTCAATTTTTTTTCAATCAGGATATTCCTGAATAGGAGTATGATGAGGTTTTATCACGTAGCAGTTTCTTTGATTCCAGGTGTTGACAACAGTTAATCTACAAGCATTCATGAGGTTTCTCTGCACAAAAGGCAACTATTTGTGCACAAAAAAAGCCTTAAAGGTGTTACTTAAAAGAGTGCCCAACTACAGCATTTGGTTTTGCAGGTTTTCCAACGAGAAAAGTACACAGCAAAGCCTAAAGCCCAATTGAAATGAAAGTAATTATCTAATTGCGTCCATCTACCCCTGTTTCATCACACCTTACATTAAGGATGAAAACTGATTGAAGTTAAGTAACTACCGGAGGCTCCCTGCTCTCCAAGAGTCTAAAAATGCAAATTTTCCCATAATTATCTCTGCAATCTATAATTTGTATACTTACAGACCTGCTTATGTATCCATAGAAAATAACAATATAAATTTACCTAACACAAAAGTTTTTGTTTCATAGTAGGAAATACCGTTACACTCAACAATGGTTCTAACCAGCATTAATCACGGCAGCGCCTCTGACTGTAACACAGCATATAAAGAATCATTTTCCTTCCATAGTCTTGAAAAATATATTATTAGAATCAGATGTAACAAATGGTGACCAGATCTCTGTTGTGCTTAGGCTATTTCCTGCATCATAGGACACTGAGTCTGAATGCTCTGTAAATCTCCATTTTACTGAGTATTTCCATGGTCTACATGCCATTCTGCATAGCAATAATCAGTCCTTCCTATGCTGGCCTTAGCAATTATACACGTACTATAAGATTTCCATTTTGTTATACATTAGACTTCTGTACTACAGCATTGCTTCTTGTCCAGAGGAGGGCCAAACAAAACTTCAACAAGAGCAAGTATCCTCAAGGCTATAGGTGGTTTAACATAGGTGTTTAATAGATAGGTTAAACTCAAGAAAAATAACAAGACGTAAGGAGAAGGAGTGCATTAATAAACTAGCGAGGAAGAGGAAAGCAAGCTAGGCCTCTAATCAAGCCTAATGAAATGCACTTTAATGGCTTTAATTAATTAAATTAAATAATTAAATTAATTAATTAACATTGCAAGTTAACTTCTTTTGTCCCAGTCTAGCTGAGATGATGTGATAAGCTTTCCAGTTAACCCGTGCAGTATATGGACGTGGCAACAACCATGTGCAGAACATGGAGACTACTGGTCCCAGTAGTGGTATCAGTAAGCATGGTATCACCTGTCAAACACCAGCAATCAATCCCAGTGCCTAACGCTTATCTGCAAAGAGTATTATGTGGCCAAGAAGCAGTTCTCATAGACCACAAATGAAGAGTAAAGGCAGCACATCTGGGAGTGTTTCAGGCTAATCAGTGATGTGCTTTGGTACAAAGATCAGTTCAGATTCATGAGATACATATGCCTTCACATATGACACAAGTTTGCTGGTTTTCTTGTAAAGAAACATTGCCTTGTAACTTAAGCATGTATATACATGAACAAAATAAGAATACTAGGAAGAAAAACAAAAAGGAGCAATTAAAAACCAATTATA
This sequence comes from Excalfactoria chinensis, assembly GCF_039878825.1. Classification (NCBI taxonomy): domain Eukaryota; kingdom Metazoa; phylum Chordata; class Aves; order Galliformes; family Phasianidae; genus Excalfactoria; species Excalfactoria chinensis. Next base: position 74,874,025 of record NC_092857.1, on the reverse strand, counting down.
ATGAACAAATAAAAGTTGTCCAGGCCAGAAAACTCTATTATGTCACACCTCAAAGTGAAATGTTTCACTTTACGATCATAACCTCATTTCCAGGCCACACAGTGAGAATGAGACTATAAAGAATAAGGAACAGCTAACAGGCAAGAATTAAAAAACATGATGCATTGTGCTTTCTAGTATAGAGCACGTATGTAGGCACACACCTACACTGCCCTGCAATCCTTGAAAAACAAACAACCAATTGTAGTAATAATATTAATAATAATAAAAGGCCTAACATAACACACAGTAGGTATTTTGCTGCTGGAAAGGATCTGGATCAGAGTTTACAATTTCGAATGTGTAGTAAATAAGCACCACTTGCCTCTGTCATTTTTCATACTTCTCTCAAGTAATGTAATTAAAGACAAAAGTTAATAAGATGTGCTTATGCACAGGTCAGCCAATTAATAATCTTCTCACTTATCAATTGGTAAACAGTTTCGAGGTAACATCTGTCACTGCAGCACAACACAGAGTAAAGCACAGTACAAATCACATTCTCTCTTTGCCCAGGAGTACATACTTTGAATGCAAGCACTTGATGCTGCTTTCAGCAGTACACCTTCCCAAGGACCTACACACCATTCTGTTCAAAGGGAAAAAAAAAGGAAAAGTTTCCAAATCTTTCAGTGTTGTATGTCTCAGCTCCTCATTTGTTTGAGTTAAACTCAGTAGCTGGATGCCACCTTGAGCCTGCAGCGTCGCTCCATTTAATTTTAGCAACACCTTACTATTCAGTAATTCAACACACTGCCCTAAACACAGACAGATTTAATGGTCTCAGGATAAACATTACTTGTGGAAACCAGAAATTTCTGTTCTGACACAACATAATCAAGCACGTGTGGAAAGAGAAAAGATGCCGACACTGAATACGCTCTGCATGTTACTACAGCACTGCCATTTCTCCTTAAAGCACAGCACTGTTTCCTGTGATACAACTTCTGTTTCAACAGCAGTCCTTGCAGCGAGGCTTCCAACTTCTTAAAGCAACATCACAAGCATCCCAAAGTACACACCCAACCTGAGAAATCAACGTCTGCTCTGTACAGTGCAACAGTAAATTCCTTTCTGGTGCTGTACCACACACCAGCTATCCATGCTAGGATACAGCAGTCACTGATGACCACTTGGAAGTGTTTTCTGCCCAGTGTTTCACTTAATCTCCACTTAACAGTGAAGTTTTGGCACAACACTACTTTGTGTGTGCATAATAATAACACACATCTTCTGCCCAAGTGAAGCCACTGCGGTATTTTGTTCTGTAAATGTCATGTAAGCTTTGTAGAGGTCATGTGCCTATTACTGAATACGCCAGAGAATCCAATTTCCTAAATCAGTAAGAACATGTTTAAATTTTCCAGTGCAAAGATTCCTGAATCACGGAGCAGATAAATATAATCTCAGATCAAATCTTTACACCAATTAACTAAAACAAACACTTCTGCAGCTTCAACCCATCAGAAACACCTATCCCCCTGGGAAACCACAATGGCTGCAGATGCATTTTGAGCTACAAAGTCCATCCCTATACAGAACAATATTTTAAGCATAGGAGGGTATGTACAGCATACAAGGAAGTACAGATAACCACACACACATCTCTCTCCCCCTTATGCTTTGGAAAATGTTAAGATTCCATACTCCTCTGCAACTCTGGTGGATTTTTTTTTCAACTAGAAGCCAGCACAAGCCCTGTTGGTAGCAGACTGTTCCATGGCAGTACATGAAACGAAAGAACACCCCTCCTCCATCCCAACATGCATGTGCTTATTTATGATTTATTTATTTTTTTTAAGAAACAAATCTTCAGCAATTCAACTTTTTGCTAGCTCAGCTCTCTGAAGGAATCAAAACCAAGATGCTGCCTTTGTTCTTCAGCTGAACAGTCTCCCTACAGTTGCACTTCAGTCAAACCAATGTTACTTTACCTTTGGCAATAACTCTGGGCCAACTTAACACGGCACTTCTTCAGGGATCCACTTATCAGTTAAAATAGGATTGGCAAATTCAACTTCATTTCCAGCTATTACATACTAATACAATTTCCTAATCTAGCATACCAACATTTTCTGCTACCCCAATACTTCCATTCTCCTGTTGCTCAGACCAGCACTACCAAATACTCTGTAGCCTGCAGAACAAAAAACCAAGAAGCTGCCCCAAATGACAGCCACGTTCTAGGTGTAGGTACAAAAACTGATGGCTGGGAATCACGGATTTGCAGGGGTTGGAAGGGACCTCAAGAGACCACTGAATCCAACCCCCTGCTAAAGCAGGCTCCCTACAACAGCTTGCACTCGTGGGTGTTCAGGGAGCTCTTAAATATCTCCATAGAAGGAGACTCCACAACCTCTCTGGGTGGCCTGTCCCAGTGCTCCATCCCCCTTACTGCACAAAAGCTCTTCTGCATGTTAGTATGGAAAACCCTACGTTCAAGTTTTAGGCCATTGTTCCTTGTCCTGTTGGTATAGCCTCATCCTTTTGTCTCCCACCTCCCTTGATGATTTATAATCATCAACGATCAATGATTTATAATCATTTATCAGATCCCCTCGAGTCTTCTTTTCCCCCAGGTTGAGCTTACCCAGGTTATTCAGCCTTTCCTCACATCAGAGATGCTAAAAAGGAGTTTCCAACATTTACCATGCTGATTAAGACTTCTAAAACCACACTAGATTCACCTCTCAAAGATGGGACAAAACAGAGCATCATCTAGTAACTCCAACATTACATTTTTTCTACGCTGCCTGGTGCTCCTGGCCCCAAGTGCAGAATCAGACACAAATTCTGAATAACTGAATGTCTTCACGAGGTTGCCATATTTCCATGTGGGGATGAGGACACAAGGCTGGAAGTCAAAATGTTCTAGAGGTCACGGAGCTATGTCTCCCTTGTTACGTCAAGTCGCTGACATGGCTGTACCATGCAGGACATTGGACACTTAGAATTAGCTCTGACTACTGCTGCTCTCTAACAGGCGTGTTATTTCTGGCAACCGTGATATAAACTTTTAGGAATACACCTCATTGAAGACTGGGGATGATTATTGACAAAAAAACCCCACAAAAACAAAACAGAACTCCGCAGACTTTCCCTCTAGGAAGGGAACTGGTTGCTGGCAACTTGTTCTTCTTTTTCCTTCCCCTTTCCTTTCCTTTCCTTTCCCTTCCCTTCCCTTCCCTTCCCTTCCCTTTTTCCTTTCCTTTCCTTTTTCCTTTCCTTTCCTTTCCTTTCCTTTCCTTTCCTTTCCTTTCCTTTCCTTTCCTTTCCTTTCCTTTCCTTTCCTTTCCTTTCCTTTCCTTTCCTTTTTCCTTTCCTTTTTCCTTTCCTTTCCTTTTTCCTTTCCTTTCCTTTTTCCTTTCCTTTCCTTTTTCCTTTCCTTTCCTTTTTCCTTTCCTTTCCTTTTTCCTTTCCTTTCCTTTTTCCTTTCCTTTCCTTTTTCCTTTCCTTTCCTTCCCTTCTCTCTCCTCTCCTCTCCTCTCCTCTCCTCTCCTCTCCTCTCCTCTCCTCTCCTCTCCTCTCCTCTCCTCTCCTCTCCTCTCCTCTCCTCTCCTCTCCTCTCCTCTCCTCTCCTCTCCTCTCTTCCCTTAACTTCTTCCCAGAGATTACATCTGTTTGAAGAAAGATACTTAAAAGGAGAAGAATTATCCCACGTTAAAAGCAAGTCATGATTTCTTCTCTCTCTCTCCCTCTCTCTTTTTCTTCCTCTTGCTATGAAACAGCAGCAGATTTTCCAGTATCACCTTTCCCAGGTGCTCCGTCCAAGCAGAGCCGCTGGGAGAGCTCGCTCCCTGGTGAACCGGCAGCCGGGGAAGGAAGCTGACATCTGCTCGATCTGAGCACGGTCATAGCCTGGCGGTCACTCCCCGTCCGAAGAACCGTCCGAGCCACCCAAGGCCTCCTCGGAAGGAGAAGAGCCACCCAGGAGCCGCTCGGTCTCGGTGCCCTTTGACAACCAGCCAGTTCTGCCTCCCCACGGAGCATTTTCGCTGTGTTCCAGCCCAGCCCCGCTCACACTTTTTGGCCGAGTTGCGGGCTTCCGGAGGAGCGGAGCACAACTCCACAATCTGCCGGAAACCGCCGGGGATGGCGGACAAGCTTCGTCGTGACGCTCCTCTCCACTTTATCCTCAACTTCTCAGCACAGCCAACGCGCACCGAACACCGACCCCCAAAGCCCCGGGCCGCCCCGCCGGTCCGCCTTCCACGTCCTACTCACAGATGCAAGGCATTCCTATGCTCCCGCCGGCCGGCCGGCCGCCCAGCCTTACACTCCTCCGCATCGCACCGCTGCTCCGTCATCAGCACCATCGGCACCGCAATGCGCGACCCTCCGCCGCCGCGGCGGGACGGGACGGACCGCACCGCTGGATGCGCCCGCCCCGGGGCGGGACCCGCCGCCGTGGAGCCGGAGCGCTGAGCCGGGGGCGGAGCGCTTAGGAAGCTTTGATTAAAACAGTTCCCCCCTTCACCCGAGTGGGGAAGCCAGCGGTGGAGTAGTTGAGCCCTGTGTAAGGCCGGCGGGATGCTGCAGCGCGAGGTGCTGCTCGGGTAAAAGCTCGTGCTTTTTAGAGAGCAGCAGAGAGGAATCTTTGCGCACAGAGAAGGTTGGAAACTTGTGTCTGGGCTCTGTCACCCACCCGGCCATCCCCGCCCCACGGGGGCTTCGCTGGCCGTGAGCCCCATCCGCCTTTGGAGGATGCTCTTCAACACCACGCCAGGAGGGTTGGTCAGCAGTGGGAAACTGGGCAAAAAAACAGAAGAAATCTACAGGTTCCTGTGCTTGGTGCTTGTCAGGTTGTAGGGAAATGTTTTATAAAGCCACAGCTGCCAAAGCATTCTGGTGCAAACCATTTTTACACAACGAGCACAAAATGTGAGTATACACATATGGGAAGTGCTCTCATTACCTGATTAAGGGTTGAGTGACTGTTCAGTGTGGGGTGATACTAGTTTAACAAAACACCATCGCACAGAACGAGTCTGTGGCTTTAAGTGGGTGACATGAGAAAGGCTGGTCTTGGCACAGAAGCTCTAAGGAAGGGCTTAATGTCTTATAATATATCTGTGAGTTAATCATAACGTTTTCTTCTTAGCTATCTGGCTAACTTCTTAGCTAACAGGCTAACACTGAGCTTTATGGGCAAAATACATACATGGGAGTGTTCTCAGTGGATATTAGGAAAATATTATAGACACAAATACATGTATGGCTGGCACCACTAAGATTCATAGATTTCTTGATGCTTGTGCATGGTAAAAGAGGAAGAGCTTGGTATTAGGAAAATGTTGCATTATATTTGGGAACTCACTAAGGGGAAACAACAGTTAAAGGGTAAAAAGCTCAGGGATGCCACAACTGGTTGGGTACACGGAGCCTGCAGAAAATGAGAAATTGCTCCGAATTTTAAATAGAATATTTTCTGGGATAAATCATTAACTAATATATATATATATATATTTCATTATTTAATGTAAAAACCAAGGCCCATGTGGAAAACAAAGACCTGTGGATTATAGGAAACATCATCCACACCTGTTATGTCCCAGACCTGTGAAACTCCTTTGCCTCATGCTATCCTACTCAGTACCTGAGCAGATTTAGCACTGCCTGCAGAGCTTCACTCTCCACCTTACACAGACTGTGGTTGTATAGCTGAGTCCCATTCATGGAAAGGATAACAGAATAGGTCTCACTTCAGCCATTTGGGCTACAAATAGAGCAGGAGAAATAGAGATTACTTAAGAACAGGGCTGTCTTCCCACATCCGCTTGGACCCAGGCTCCTTTGCTTGGGTGCAGCAGCCTATGTGAGGCTCTGGGTTCCCTAGGAATCGTTCTCACTATCTTTGTGTGCTACCATAGTGTGCACAGTATGTCTGGAATCAGTAGGAATAGTGACTGCCTGCCCTCTGCCTTGTTTTTGAAGGCTTTTCATTACTGGGATGCACTAAAAATGCATCAGTTGCTATTTTAGTCCCCTTGTGTTGCTCTGCTCCCTCCAGCAGAATAATACTGAATAAGAATCTGGCATCTAAATATTTGAACAAATAAAATCAATCACCTTCTGAGTGCTTTGATTTTCAATCTCTGACAGATCTAGCTATGTGAGAGAAATGCTGCTGCTGCCTGTTTTGCTCACTGCTCTCCAGAGGTTCATTCCTTGACCACAGTGACATAAGAAAAGGAAGAAGTCTCTTGTCTCCCGGAGCTTCATCTCTGTTCTAGTTTTGACCAGCTCTGTTACTGAGGTATGCAAAGCATTCTGTATTGAATAGCTAAGGCATTTGCTGTAAAAAGAAAGTTACATTGAAATAAATGGATCCTTGCTGCCTGCGCATTAAAAGTGAATAATGCTTGATAGCATATAGTGATGTCTTTACTCTTTTCAGAGCCTTGGTTGTGGCAAAGATTCAATTCTTTAGCGTTTCTTTCCTATTACATTCTGTTAATGCCAGTGGAAGTAACAAGGGTTGCTCTAGCTCGTTCTTTCTGGAGGGTATGAAAAAGAAACAGAGGCTAAGCTCCATCAGAATCTGCATGGTGCAGCAACTTCAGAGCACAGTCATGCATTCCAGAGTGAGAAAATTCTGAATAACAGTATTCTGAATGTGTTATGTTAAACTATTAAATAACGTGCAGCTGCTCATGTGGGTGGAATATGATCAAGAACTTTGTTTTTGTTTAGTAGGGCACAGTGAATCTTATAGATGCAAAAACAAACAAACAAACTGCAAAGGATCTTTTACTGTTCCTGCCCTGAAAAGCCTACATTAAAGGGCGAAACAAGAGTGAAAAAGGCAAAGCAACAAAAGCATGAAAAAAAAAGTAGAATTGAAGCAGTATGAAAAGCAATTATTGCACAAAAATAATTTAAGTTCCATGCGAAAAGACAGAGAAACAAAATTGCAGCACACTGGCGGGATCACAATTCGCTATTCCAATTACAATGTTTTCTTTTTCCATGGGTGCCCAACCTTCTGGTTTGACTGGGCCACATTGTATAGAGGGAATTCATCGTGGGTTGCATACACAAAGCTTGCTCCGAAAGTAATGCATTCTATTTACACCCATGGAAATGAAATCAGCTACAAAGAGCAAATTCTCAGGAAGAAGACACTATTTGTTCCCCCACGTAGTCAACATTAACTATGCATTTTCTCCAGCAATGAACAGAAGTCTCCATGCCATGATGATAAAAATCTGCACCGATGGAGCTGATCCACTGTCAGTGTCACTGCTGCTGAAATGCCCAACCTGTGCTCACATCCACTGTTTGGTCTTTATAACCTTTCAGCAAGCACTGAGCAATGACAATAGATGCGGTTTTGTTCTACGTGGAGGAATTCAATGACACACCTTTATTTCACTTCTATGTTGGACACTATTTTGCCAGACCACCCCTCTGTGTCTTATGGCAACAGAATGTAACAGAATGTTGGTGGAAAGGTGGAATATATGACCTTGCTTTCATGGAACTGATGTACCAGTCTGGTTTGACAGCAGTGGTTGCAGTTCCTAGTTGCTACTCAGTGTTGATGAGATACTTATGACAACATTTTACTCTTCCTGCATAGGTTTCACCTCATATTTTTGGTAGAATTGTATCTACTTATAAGTTTCTGCTGTTGCTGTTGAAAGAAGTTCAGCTTACTGCAGAGGTTGTATTACCCTTTAGACATGGAGGTAGATGTGTAAGGCATGTAAAGGAGACTGCTGGATGGAGAATTTCTCACCATAAACTGTGAGGAGTGCTGAGACTGTTTGTTGTGGCTGAATTCTGATGCAAGTGAATGCAACAGACTACACTGCAATTATACACTGTAGCACCCGGAAAGAAAAGCAGAGAGATTCACAAAATTTATGGAGTGCTAATGATGTGGTGTCAGCCTCCCTCATAGTGAATGTGTAACACATTGTATGTGTACCCTATCAACACATTTACTTCCATTTTTATAACCACGCTCTTCACACAACAGACCAAAGGGCTGTAGAATATACACTGAGTACTTACACAGTGCAGGAGAAGAAAATGTATTAAGTGTATCATGGAGGTGGCTCTTCCCCAGTTAGCAGGCTGGCCTCATTGGTCAGCAACACTCACATCAGTGTGTGACTGGTATGGCTTGAAATTAAGACATGGAGGTGGTGCAATGCAATGATAAATTAATTTGTGGCAACTGTGCATTCTGGCATGCATTCTGATAAATCGCCTAAACACAGCCTTGTAAACAGGGAAAAGTGTTCAGTCTTGCTCTCTGTTTTGGCAAAGGAATTTGAACATAAGCCTTAAGATTTCTGTAGATATATACATACACATATATAGCGTGAGTGTACTGTAAACTTGTGACTCCATTTTCAGTCAACACAAATACCTTATTTTCAAGTGGAATGCAAATAATTGCAATCAGATATTGAACTCAAGATTTGATCGTGTGTCTTTACTATAACTTTATAAGACCTCTCTTAGAGAAAAACAATATCCCCCACTTCACAATCACATCTTATTCATGCCAATGTTTTGTGGCACTATGCAGATTTTTGCCAGCCTGGCATGCAGGATCTTGCTTATCACTGGTGGAAATGCAGACCTAATGGTGGTGACTATGTTGAAAAACAACGTTTCATTGGCAAGAATTTGCTCAATCAAGTAGCTTTTCTGTGCTCTTTGTGTCTGTTGTAGATTCCATGGACTTAAATAGAAGGCATTACTGCCTTTCAAACCCAGTGCACTGAACAGCTTTCAATCTAAGTCATTGGTTTTTGTGCCTAATGAATAATCTGCTTACATGTAGACAGATGAATCTCTGTGTTGTAAACATGAACACACTGAAATCTCTTTGAAGGAATATAGATGAATTTACACATTTGTCATACATCTACATTTTATGTTGCAAGCTGTTAAACATTTTTTTCCCCCTATTATTCTACTGTAGGTAAGATATTAATGTCCAATCACAGATGGAAAAAAAAGCACGGTGTTTAATTGATTTAATAAGATACCAAACCAGGAGCAATGTTGGGGACATTTTGGCATCCATTTCCATCACTGTGCCCTTAGAAATCTTAGCTTTTCCATGCAACACTTTTTTTTCCCCTTTAATTACTTTTCAGTGTTGCCACTCACCAATGCTCACAGAACTTTTGGTTTGTAGATCTGATAAAACTGATCAAAAATCACATTTTCCCATATTCAGTGCATTTGTTTTTGTTTTTCAGGGTCATTCTGAAGATGGGTCAACTCTTGAAGATTTTTAGGAATTTAGAAGATCTGAATGCAGGATATTGACTTGCACTATAGAGATGGGCTCCAATGGCTGAGATTTTTCTTTCTTTATTTATTTATATTGGTCAGTGTTTTGTCCTGGAACACTGGAAAATCTTTTGTTCAGCTGTGAGAGCAACTCAGTGCATTCATAGTGATAAAATGCTTCACATGTGTGTCCAAATCTCTAAACAGTGATGCATGGATGACACCTCAGCCACAGCTCCAGAGTCTTAATTTGCTTTTGAAATCGGTTCCTCTTGGTGTCAGGAATAACGTGCTGCCATGGTGATAAGCTGTGAGCTTCCCTGTCTGAAAATGTTAATAACTTCCTGAATTCTGGCGAATTCATGTTCATCTGCCTGGAGCCAATTACGGTGAAGTGCAAAGAGAAGTGTGTAAAAACTTGGCTATTTAGTCAGTTTTAGGCCTCAGGCATGAATAATTAGGATGAACAGGAGCAATCATTAATACAGAACATTGTGGATACATCTTAATTTATGGCAAGTATCTTCAGTGAGAAGGATTATATTGAAAATACCAACTGAAAACCCGAATTACAAATATATTGTTTTTTCCTAAGAATAGTTTCCCTGATTTTTCATGCACCCAGTCTTGGATAAGCAAATTGTGACTGTGACAAGCACATGAAATGCAAGTTCAGTGAGAGCTCCGTAGAGCTATTGAACTCACAGTGTGCAATGCAATCATGCATGTTTCTTATTGAATTGTCTTGTATTTACATCCTGTTATTCTGTATTCGCTACTGTTGGAAGTACGTTTTCACACCAGGTTTTGTGATCCCAAAGATTCCTTCTTATGGAAGCAGTGACTGAATAAACCAGATATCTAGAAGGTCTTAACCCAGCCAATTTCTGCTTAGCAGAGAGGCTGATTATTGAGAAACAGAAGTAAAATAACTCTACATTGCTATCAGAGTACATGTAACTTTTTATGTGCCAGTTATCAGTGGTAAATAAGAAGTGGGCAAGTGTCTGCTTGGTGTTCCATGCTGGAGAGAGGAAAGAGTGCAAACTTCTTATTGCCTGAATTGCAAACAGTTAAACATCACCAACTTGTGTTGAACTCTCCCTCCAACACTGTATGTCTTTATGTTTGATGCCTAATTGCAAGATGAACCTAGAGAGGCACAAGAAGAGCCATGTGGATGCTGTTTCAAAAAGCAGACTTTAAGTAATTACTTCTAGGTAAGAGCCCTCAAGACGTCCAATTGAAACTCAGTTTCTGGCTACTCATTCTTTGTGCAGGCTGATGGACAGTTAAGTTGGAAAGGAAGACATACAGGTAGAGTCTTAAAAAGCTGCCAAAACATTTCACAAGATGAAAAAATGGGGCCAACAGACTTATTTATACTTGTTACCCAATTAGTAATATGAGCTGTCATCTTGCCACAAAGGAATATAATTTAAGACAGACAGTATATAGAGGAGATCCCTGCAGATCACATAGATACGTGCTAGTGATACTTTGACACTGAATTTCCTCACTTTTCTATGCTGTCAAAAACATGCATGATTTGTCCAGAAATCTTCCAACAGTGCAGCTGTAAGCCCACAATCAAGCATCTCCACACCTCAAAGAAAAGAGATTTCATCTTGAAACTATTTTTGTGATTGTTTTCCTGATGGTTCTGTCATAAACCCCTGTAGCAATCTCAGCTTACATGAGCTATAGGACAAAACACACACAAAAACGCTTTCTCAAATTGTGCTCTAACCTAGTTTAAATTTGTTTTATACAGAGACCCACTCAAATATCAGAGATAGTATTTGATGACCCTGCAGAGGTCATTTTAAGACTCGAGTATATTAGTGTAATGTACACATTCAAAGCCCTAAATAAGTGTAATAGTTACACAAAAAACAACACTCTTCTGTCCTTTCTTACAAATGTCCCATTTACACTCACTATTACTCTCCTTTTTCTAGTGCAATCAGTAATGCCAAGTTGTATGATCATCTCTGCATGCATAGCCTTCAAAAAATTAAGAGGTATTTTTTGCCATTGTGCTTGTCTCTTTGTCCCAGTGCCCTCCTGTGCTGCTGCACTCTCCATCCCAGCATTAATATAGAGAGAGAGTACTCAAAAACCTCCTTATTTACCTTAGAAATACTGATCCAGAACTCTCTGTAGGGCTGACTGGAGGGATGCTGCTCGACTTTCGGAAGCTGCTCTGACCTTCAGAAATGGAATTATCCAAAGAATTCCCTTTTCTCTTCATCTTAATGGAGCCAGCTGCTGAGTTAGGCACCTTCTGGTTGGTCTGTAGTGATCCTTCAAATGCACAGCCTTTCACTGCAGCGGGAAATGCACTTTCGGTCTGATTACAGCACTGGCTGTCTTTTTAAATCAGTTAATAAGTGACAAATTCATGTGACACGATAAGCTAGTTTTTTATCTGGAACACTTCATAAGTTTACTTTGTAATAAATCTCATCGAGGCTGGGGGTAGCGTGTCAGCATTGATAGCAATAACTTGTTTTGATGAATTAGTAAGAAGAATATAAAACAACTTCTGATTCAGTTGCTGGCTCATTGACAGACTTTTTACCAGAAGTGTTAATTTTGTCTCAAGAATTATGCTCTAGTTATCCAAGATTAAACAATGTGACAGTATATCTTTCAAAAGTGACTGTATTCACCTGTTCTGGCATGTCAAAATTACTAGAGTGCATTCCTGCAGTGATTTGTTTTTGCAAATGCCTGCATGTAGAAGCCATAAAATAAAGCCAACGTTGTTAATCTTAAATACAGATAAGCTTTTAAACCTCAATGCACGAAACACCTACTGGACACAACCAGATTGCTCAACGTCAAACATTAACTGCAAATTTGCATGGATAGCTATTTGTAGGAGATGATTATAAATGATAAGGTTATTCGAAGAAACAATAAGCAAGGCATAATGTCGAGTTAACACTGCAAGGACTCCGAACTTCTGCTAATCTTCATTTCAGATCTGCATGGCAATAATGGCAAGAAGCATTTGCAGTGAGACTGAACAAACACGTGGAATGTAGCTCTCTCTTTTCTCAGTCCTCTCTTTCTTTTCTCAGCATCTATAAAGAAATGGTGAGGCAATATGTTTGCGTTTGGAATGTTCTCATGTTTTATTGGTGAGCTGAAGGAAATCTTGTATAACTCTGATGTCAACATGGATATTTCTCTCTCTCTCTTTTTTTCCCCCATTATTAAAAATTGCAGTCTTTTTTTTTTTTAATATAAATTTTATCTTGTGATCAGTATTAAGCAAATCATAATGAAATCTACACATGGCAGAAACAAGAGAAACAGCAAGTCTAAAAGACTGAAATAGCGTTAGAGTCAAGAAGCACACATAAGCGAAGTGAACATTTCAAATATATGACTTCCTCTTCTTGAAAGGAAAAGGGGAAAGAAAAGAGTGAAATGTGTACTCTGGATCCTTTTAGATGTCTTCTGGAACAAATCAAGCCACTTGTATTTAGGAACAGTGCTCAAGCTGCTTAAAATTCCCCTGAATTCTAATTTCAGAATGGCTGCCTCTTTCAGCAGCTGTGCTATGTGTATTTGGGTCCTGCCATCTGGGCCTGTTTGTGATTCTGATTCTACCTGATGCTGCTGATTACAAATTACAGACACAGGGCTGGTGAGCCATGCAGTATGTATTTATTCCTATATATTCCTGCTCTATACAGCAAGTGCTGTAAACTTCAACAAATCTATCAGAGGAAACTCTTTTCCTCTCCTAGTCACAAGGAGAATCAGCCTTGGCTCCACTGTTTTGTTGACATCCTCCCACTTCCGAGAAAAAGTCCTTTTTAAAGAAACAAACATCATTGTAACTGATTGGAAAGCTGAAGTGATATAGTGAGCTTGTAAATCATTAATGAGAAATATTTATATTTTGAAAACTGACTGTATGTGAAAGCGTAATGAAAACCTTCCATAAAAAGTCAGAAAGACAGCTGTGCTCCCTCCGGGCATTAAAAAGAAAGTACTGAAAAAGTGCAATTGATTTTTTCTATGTCTAGATTAACTGCAGGATTTTTTTCATCAAGAGGCACTGTGGCTTTATTTCCTTTCCTTTAAGTTTATGCATCCATGCTGCTGTCCACAGAATGGATAAGTTCTCTTACCAGGCACCCTGACTCTTTCAAAACCGCTGTATTCTGTCATGTGCTAACATGGGTTAAATGTGTGCTTTCCAGCCTTCAATAACACGATCACACTGAATATGTGTACGGAATCACAGAACAGTAGCATGAATTGGGTAGGAAAAGATGTTAAAGCCTATTTACTTCCAGGCCCCTGCCATGAGCAGGATCGCCAACATCAGACACTGTCATTCTGCCCAGGGTGCAATCCAGCCTTGCCTTGAACACCTGCAGGGATGGGATATCCACAGCTTCTCTGGGCTGTTGCAGATCCACACCATCCCTTCTGTAAAGTATTTCCTCCCGTGTTTGTACTGAAGGGTTTCCAGGCTTCCCTGTGCTGGTGCCATTCCAACTAATCACGTGCTTGGCTGCTGAGATAAATGTTCCCCATTCACCCACTGTTATTCAATGATGCTTGTTGAGCATTTATGGAGATGAAACAAGGGATGTCAGCACATTGAGGTGGGTGGTGCCTTTCAGCAGTGGAAGCAGTGACAGTGAGTCACTTCCACTGGTGCAGATTTTTATGAGCGTGGCATGCAGGATCTTGCTCGTCACTAGCAAAAATATATACCTAATGGTGATGACAGAGTTGAAAAATAGTGTCTTGTAGCTGAGAATTTGCTCTATCAAGTCATATTATTGGACTCCTTGTATCTGTAGTAGTTTCCATGGTAGGACGCAGTAAGTAACGTACATACACAGGCATGTGGCAGAGACAATATTTCTTTGAGCTGTTTCTTTCAGGTCTCTTAGTAGTAGTTAATGGGCACAAACTTTGTCAGTGTATCTTTCCTTGTTCTGATCCAGCAAAGGATCAGGTCTAGTAAGAAGCTGATATCCCCGATGGTGCAGCTACCTGCTGTACATTGACTTCTTTCTGAAGTCATTGTGTGCTCAAGAAATTAGTAGCTCAGTGGTGTGTAAGCTTGGATACATTGCCTGATTTTTAATTCATTACCTGTGTCACAAAAACAGGTTTTCTCTCTTTATTTATTTATTTTTCTTCCTCTAATCTACTTCTTTTTTTTCTCAACACTTTCCCTTGCCCAGCATATGGATACTTTTCTCAATCACAGAACTATATCCTTTAATTCTGACCTTTGCCACTGACACTCAGTACTGCTCTCCTACTAGATTGTGTGCTGCGGAGTCCAGTGCTGTTGCAATTACTTCTGATAGGCAGACAGGAAAAAAATAAGTCACTTGTGTCCTTGAACCTCATACAGATTTATCCTGTCTGTGCAGACAACACTGGAAGGTTACAATTTCTCCTGAAAAATGTACAGTTTTCTTTTATTTTCTATCCTCTTCATGCTGAGATTTGTTTTTTTTTCAAAGGAAGTTAATCCAGTAGAAGAAATGGTGTTTTATTTTTGCTTTCTCAGTTCCCAAAGTATTTTTTTCTGGGTAAGGACATAGCATGAAATATATTAGCAACTGTAATTGTGTTATGTTTATTGTAAGTCACCGTATGATGATGGAATAATCTGATGTTGTCAGATAGAAGGAAAAGAAATATGGTGAAATCTGAATATTCTGAGTGAGGATTTTGTTTATGCTGAAAATGAGAAAACTGACTAAGTGCCTAAAAATTACAGGTTGAAGTGATGGCAAAGGAAGACTTCATTAGAAAGAAAAGAAACAGAGATGTCTGAAACTCCATTCTGAAGAAAACACTCAATTTTGCTACTATCCAAGAATAAATCAGAACAAGAAACCAGCTGTTGTATTTGTGGCAGGATGTCATACTAGCAGTTTGAGACGGCATTGGCTTTGGACAAAGCTGTGCAAAAGCTAGCAATTTTTCTCTGATTTTTACATTAAAAAGCGCACCTTTCTTTTTATTCTTTGTGTGGTGACTGTGAGGATTACAGCCTTCAGTAAAATGCTGCTGAGAATCGAGAAGAGGCTTTATCTCACCAGGCTGGCGACTGCTGAGGTGAATGACATAAGCTCAATGAAACACTGAAAATTTCATCCTACCCTTAGGATTGTCATCATATCTAAGGTATAAGCATAGCTTATGCTGGCTGTCTTCCATTTAGATTCTGCTTTATGGAACACTGCAGTCTGTAAATGAGGTACTGGTCTGCACAATGTGCAGTGCTGTCATTGCCTGTGCACTGGCACCCTCAATTAAGGGATATATGGCTCAACAAAATAGTGAATAAAACACCAAAATTCCAGCAGTGTTTATCCAAAATAGCGGCACCAGGATGGTGCATGAGCCAATAATAACACATGAGGCACATAATGAGATAGCAGCTGTTAATATAGCTGTCAGAAAAACAGCAACAAGATCATAACAGAAACAAAATTCTAGCAAGGCCAGATCTAGAATGTCAATACAGCAAACTGCTAAAATGAGGAGAGGTTTTGAGGCATTTCATAGAACTCCACTGAGGTGAACAAAAGCTTCACGTATTTCATCAGGCTTGTAGTCAGACCACGGTCAGACAATCCTCTGCTGCGACAGTGAGCCTAATAGAAGGAATGGAAAGAACTCAACTGATAGGAAATTTCCCACAGTTATTTCTGAGTGAATCGTATATCTGATTGCTCAGGTTCTCTCAGAAAATGATTAGACTAGTTCATGAGAAAAATAAATGTCCAGGAAACATACAGGGTATCAAAACCTGTTTTTCTGCTCTATCAGAAAGATGGCAGCTTACTACTCTGATGCCTGGCTGTCATGTCTTAATATGATCCCCACTGTTAAATTTCCATACAACCTCTACTTTGTATTTTTATTATGCCTAACACAAGCACAAGAAGAACCAGGGAGTCTGACTTAATCTTACATGATTGTACAGCAGACTGTTTTCTAAATGCAAAACAAAATTGCGTCTGAAAAACAAAAGAATCATTTTCCTCTTCAGTATCTTTTCAGAAACAAATTTCAGCCCCTACATAAGTGAAGAGCTACTTTAACCTGCTGTCTTTCTTTGTGCAGATCTGTTAAAGGCAATACATGTTGTTCTTTTTCTATGCTAAGATAATTAGAAGAAAACTTATTGCAGCAAAAGAGGAAACAAGTTTGAGGTGTGGCTCTTTTCCCTTGAAGATTGCATTATATTTAGCTATGCACAGGATTTAAATTACTTAAGCTCATTGTCTTTCCTTCTTGGAAGCAATGATAACCTTAGAAAGTGTACTGTCCTGAAGAGAACTATTTCAGAAGCAGACACTGTATTGAACACAGGGTTTTTGTTTTGTTTGGAGTAGACTGCATATTTAGATCTCTGGGGCCACTTCCATTCCATTATGTGGGTAAGGCAGTGCTGTATCTGTGGAGGGTTCTGCTGGAAGGACTGGGTTGAGGGGCTGGAGCCCACCAGAGCCCCCTGGGCAGCAGCTCAAGCTGTGTGATGAGGCTGTAGGCTGCAGCACTCTGTTGCTAGTAGGTGAGATATTTACCAGCTGTGTCTAGATTTTCTTTTTTCAGCATAATGGAAAGAATTTCTATGACACCTGACCACGGAAACTGACTGTTATACCAGTATATCACGTAGAAGAATTCGTCCCATTGAGATAACAACTATTTCCCATGCAGAATTCGTCTGCATGTAATGCAGTTGGAATTGTGCAGTGATAGGTTATAGCAATAGTCCCTCATTAGTGAAAAATACCTCTGTGGATGTTCTAATGAGAAGCTTAAAACATTGTACAAACACAAGCTAATGAAGTTAACACCACATCTGAGAGCTGAATAACAGTACACCTGCTGTTACAATTACACTAAGTGAAATTTGAAGATGTGCAGGTATTAGCCAAAGGCTAAGGAAACTCAGCTGATTTTATCTAGTCTCTGTTACCAATTAATGGTGAGTGTTTGAGAAGTCTGTTCGAACTGCTTGTGTCTCTCACCTAAGTAAGGTGGAGAAGGCCTTAACATTTCTTCTTTTCAGTTTATCCAACAGTGCTCACTGTTATTCTGTATTTGGAAAAATGCCTACTATAGTGAATGAAACACTAGCTAGCTATCTAGAAAGACAATAGCATAAGAAATGGTGTAAGAAGCCTATGACCTTAAAAGTATGGTTTGTTCACTATTTTATACACGCATTTTAAGTTGTGATCGTAAATCACAACTGTAATTTTTCTTAAGCAGATTGCTTTCTGCTTACAGAAAAGCACTAGAACTGTTCTTCACTAATATTGTCCTGGTTTCAATTGGGACAGACTTGTTTTTCTTCATATTGTCTGGTATGATGCTATGTCTCAGCTTTAGGAAAAAAAAACAACAACACAGTGCTGATAACACCCATGTGTTAGCTGTTGCTGAGCAGTGCTTTACAGAGCCAACGACATTTCACTTTCTCGTCTTCTTGTACTGTCCTGCCAGAGATAGACCTGGGGTACACAGTGAGGAGATAGATAGACCCAGGACAGCTGACCTAAACTGGCCAAAGGGATATTCCATATCATATTACACCATATGACATCAAAAACTATTGAACTGTGGGGAGGTGGCCAGGCTGGGGGCAGCTGCTGCTCAGGGACTGGCTGGGCATTTGTTGGCTGGTGGTGAAAAGTTGCTCTGTGCATTGCTTATTTAGTAAATATATGTATATATATATATGTTATTATCATTACTGTTATTTCTGTCTTCTTTTCAGTCTCAGGAAATAGTTGTTATCTCAGCCTACAGATTCTGCTTTTATTTTTCTGATTCTCTCTCCCATCCCAGCAGGATAGAAAGGAGGGACTGAAAGGCTTTGTGGTGTTTAGCTGGCCACCATATTAAACCACAGCATGTATGTTCAATCTGACATTGATTTATCTTTGTTTCTAAGCTTTCTGTTAGAAGCATATAAGTCTAATGGAGTTAAGTTGACTGGAAGCTGTTTAGCTGATTTAATCTCCTTTTATGGCAATGTTATCCATCCAGTTAACAAAAGCCAGTTGATGCAATCCTCTTGGATTTCAAGAAAACTTTCAACACTGTTTCTGACTGTATCCTTCTGGACAAAATGTCCAGCCTACAAGCCAGACAAAAACACAGTGTAATGTGTGAATAATTGGCTAATTTTCCAGGCTCATAGGGTTATAGTAAAGGGGGTTATATCAGGCTGGCAACCAATCACTAACAGGATTCTGCAAGGCTCAATTACAGGGACAGCCTTCTAGAGTGTTTTCAACTATGACTTTCACACTAGGCTTGAAGGTATACTGAGTAAGTTCATGTACATCCTGAAGCTGAGCTGTTCAGAGAGGCTTTGAAGAGAGATATTGAAATGTCTGAAACTCCTATGAAACACTGAAACTCCTATGTCTGTTGGTGTACGCTCGGATGTACAGGTCAGCTCATACAAGGTATTGCTCACATTGTGTCAGGAGACTGGATTGACTGGATCGCCAGCTTCTGTAAGTTTCAAGCCAAAATGGATCAGGACAGACTTTGGAGCTTGCTGCAAGCAGAACAAACTCTTAGGCACCTCAGGCACATACAGACCAACTTTGATGTTCATGTGCTTTCCCTGTCATCTGGCTCCCATAGATGAGCAGAATTTCTTTGCACCCTCCAGCTGAGCATCTTAGACTGTACTCCCAGTCAAAGCTGTCTTCCTGAGGGGGACCGGATGCCACTGAAACACACACACATACACTCATGTGGACAGAATGGAAGTATCCTCGGATTTAATTTTTCCACTTTCATGTGATCAGAGGCAGGAGTAGCAAAAACATTTCAGTGCACTCGATCCCCTCATCGAGATCGTTAATTAATTTGTTAAATAGAAGTGGCCCCAGCACTGAGCACTGGGGGACACCACTCGTGACCGGCCACAAACTGGATTTAACTCCACTGACCTCAACTCTTTGGGCCCGGCCATCCAGCCAGTGTTTCACCCAGCAGAGCGTACGCCCATCCAAACCAGAATGGAGAAAAATGGTTCTGACGGATGGACCACTTCCTGGATAGAGAACCTTAAGCTTGAGCCTTAAGCTTTGAGGAGGACCTGCTCCATGGTCTTCCCAGGCACAGATTAGGCTGACCTGCCTGTAGTTCGCCTGCAATTCCTTTCTCCCTTTCTTACAAATAGAGCTAATGTTTCCCTTTTAACAGTCACTGGGGACTTCACTGGACAGCCACAACGTTTCAGATATGATGGAGGATGTATATTATGCGGGCTGCTCCAAACGTAATGCAGGTTCCAAGAAAATAAAGTGGAGGGAATTATAGAGTCAGTGTTCACATTTTATTTCTAGAGGTCAGACCTGGTTCGGCTTCAGGAGACTGGGGTGGATAGCTGAAGGCACAGGTGTGCAGGTGGCTTTTCCTTCTTTACCTTCAGTGTCAGGGAAGGATACTACATGTGCGGTGCAGGCAGTTCTTGCAGTGTGCTGAAGGCAGTTGCTGCAGATGCGAGGTGCTGATAGAGGCAACTTGGCTTTGGCTGAGCAAGATTGCTCCTATAGGCCTTAGCTCTGAAAAACAACGTGACAGAGCATTCAAGGAGGCTCTGTGCACAGTGTGCACATGAGATACTCTTTCAACAAGTTTTTTAATCAACAGATAGATTGAAATAGAAAATATCTATTTCTAGGTAATTTGAAGTTCCAGATTTTTTCTTGCTATGCAAAAATCAGAATTAAATAGCTTATGTGGCCACTGTCATTAAGCTTCTCGTGAATTTCCTTTTAACAATCATCTGCTTTATAACCAAATGGAAAAGAAGTTCTTTTTCAGAAGCAGACGTTGCAGTGATTGAGATGAGCGTGCAGCAATGGGAACTTTGGGGTGTTTTCCCTCCAGCTTGCACAGATCTGACAACTGACGCTGCTGCCCACGGCTGGTGGGGACGGCGATCGCACGGCGGATGGCGCCCCTGCAGGGCTGCCGCGGGCCCGCAGCGAGGCTGAGCGGAGCTCTGCTGTCCTGGCGACGGTAGAGTTCACTCCGACACCACGGAACGGCCCTGGCAGAGGCAGCGCTGCGAGCTGGGGAGCCACGGACCTGTAAGCTGCATCGCCACAAGGAAAAGGCAGATGGAGACGGGCTGGATCGCCGGCATGAGCTCCAACGTGGCACAGAGCTGGGTTATGCGCTTTGTTCACGACAACCCCGTGCGACCTCATGCAGACTTGGCCTGGAGGGGATGGAAAACTGCACGGAGAAAAAGGCTCTGGGGGTTGTTCATTGGCAGCCAGCAAAACATGTGACAGAAGTATGTGCAAGTGGCAAAAACAAAAGCCAATGACTTTTGTTAAAGCCAAAGGGCTGCTTAATATCAGATATAAAGTAACAAGAAGAACTAGAAAAGAACAGTGGCACAGTATTGGCTTGTTTCAGCACTCATTTTGGGTGCTTATGGTGCCTTTCAATTGTTACCGTTGATTAAAATCAGACTTGCAAGTCATTAGGAATGGTGGGCTAGCAGGTGTGCTCATGTGCAGCACAGCAGTATAATTATACAGCAGTTCTTTGTGAAGGGGGGTGGGAGTGAATGGGGGAAAGAACCACTAAAAGAAACACTAGAAATTACCTTCACCAGAAAAGACCGTCACCACTACAGTGAAGATGAGGAGCTAAAAGTTGATCAGGTGATTATCCAATTATCCCTTTTGACGTAGCTTGGGATAGCGTTGGCTTTCCAGGCTGCTAGTGTACACTGCTAACATGTCAAGGTTTCCACCCACCACTACCCCCAAGTCCTTCTCTGTAGGGCTGCCCTGAAGGAGTTCTACTTACGTTTAGGATTGCCCAAACCCAGGTGCAGCACCTTGTCTTTGGTATTGTTGAGTCCCATTTAGTTCACATGGGCCCAATGTTCTAGCTCGTCCAGGTCCCTTTGGCTGGCATCCCTTCCTTCCGTTGTATCAACAGCACCACACAGCTTGGTTGTTGCATGCAAACTTGCTATGTGCACTCTTGATCCCACTGCCTAGGTCACTGCTAAAGATGTTAGAGAGCACCATTACCAAGATAAGGGATCTTGATATCAAGAAGGCGGCTACCAGCAGGCAGCAAATCTCGTGCTCTAAAGGAACTCAGATGCCTGCCTAAGATACTACAAGACCACCAGCTTTCCGTTAAAACTCCAGTGCACGTCTGGAATTCCATGTGAGAGTATGGAGTGATTACTTTGAATCCCTATTCTTGAAAATCAGAGCCTGAAATGGGGTACACCTGGCACAGCACAGTCATCCACTCAAAGCAAGTGCAGACGGGCCACCCGAAGGCAGCCGCAGGTGCAAGAGAGCACGAGCCGCGGTGCTCGACTGACCTCTAGCGCCGGCGATGCTGCAGGGCTTCGCACGAGCCGGGCTACGAAGCTGCGGTTGCCCCGCCGGCACAGCGCGGCCGGGATTCTCCTCGGTGCCATCCTCCAGGAACTGCCTTGCAGGGTTACCGACCCAACGGGCCCCGATCTTAGAGCCACTGCGGGCTTTGACAGCAGTTCTCTGCAAGGAGGCTGATTGTTTGTCCGGGTCACTGAGCTGCAGCAAGACAACAGGGCTGGCGAAAACGTACGTGGGTGCTGTGAGAGAATCTGAGCTCGGGCTCATCCAAGCAGACTCAACCATCACAGCTTCTAGTCCTGCACTTCACACATAGCTCCAGGCAAGAGCCAATTAACTGTCCCTAAACGCAGCAAAAAGAGGATGGATCCATTTGGATGGTCCCGGAGATAGACAAAAATCTCCACTGAACACAAAACAGTCCTTTCACCTGCTGGTCAGCAAACAGCAGAGCACACAAGCACAAGCCAACAAGAAGATAACAGCAGTTATTCTTGAAAAGAATGTCTTTGGTTGTCTTGGTGTAGCCGGTGTTGAGCAAAGCAAAGTCAGCCCAATTTTCTTAAAAGCAGATTAATCTGCGAGGCACAAAGTAATTAGAGAATGGTTTTTATTAATAAACTGAGTGATAGCAGTTGTCAGAGGAATGCATGTGTCACACACTGAGGTAAACCCCACAGCAAAACTAGCTGTAACATTTCCTATCCTCACAGGAAAAGCCTTTCTTCACAAGATCTTCAGGAAGAGAGATGGTAAGAGATGTGAAAACTGAAGGATCCAAGCAGAGGTCTCCAGCAGCTCCCTCTGTACACAGATGGTTGCAGAGACAAATGGTCAAGTCCAGATTTGGAGGAAGCTTGGTGATGTTTACCACTAACGTTACGCCAACTTCAGGTAAGTCTGCATGCTTTCACGTCCTTACAACAGTACATGGAATGGATGAGCATCCGCGTCTTTGTTTGCCTGTTGCTGTTGCTTTTCCTCCAAGGGCAAAGGCTACTGGCTTTGCTGGTGATCTTCTCCACTCTGTTGCTGTGGGTTTTTAAAATTACTCTTTTTCTGTCTCAAAAAATGCAACGTTGGCACTGTTTTCCCATTTCCAACAATGCAGTGAAATCCCGCTCTCATTTGGATGACAACAAGATGAACCGTATTGCACTCTGAAGAGGGCAAAACTTGCTTGCTCCGTCCTTGGTTGTTGTGCTCGGGGACCCTAACGCCAATTCAGTTCATAGGAGAAATTTCCTCTGGTGACTCTTCTCCCCGTGCCTCCCTCCATCTTCCATTATTTTGTTGTTGCGTTGCTGTTAGTAGTAGTACTAGAAACAGTAGGATTGTCGTTATTTGAAGAGTCAAATGTCATCAAAGAAAGTGTGCAGAACCATTTTGAATCCGGTTTTGAAATGCAAACTCAAAAGCAAAGGTCTTGAAGTCTGGATTCCTGGGCCTCCAAGACATAGGAAAATAAAATGCGTTTGTTTGTCTTTTTGCACGTGACACTTATGCCCAGGCACACAGCGCTGTAAGCAAGCAGGAGCTTTGCTGCCCAGCATTTTGGCTTTGCAAAAGTGAGGAAAACCACAACTTTTCTGCTTGCTTAAACAGTTCCAAGAACTCATATGATGAGTTCCAATTAAGTCGGGGAAATTACGAAACGTTCTGCGTCTGCGTGCACGTGTTCTGCTCTGTGATGGTCACGGGCAGACATCTTCTCCAGGTATCCTTGCAAAGGCTTTCTGGTGTGCTTTTCGCCTTAATCAGTCACTAACTACAGACCCAGTTCTAACCAGCTTGGTTCCTGTTCTTTCTCCCAAGATGTCCGTGCTCCTAGATGTCCGTTGTTCAGGGGGTCTGTCTTGCATGACAGGAACGCGTGTCCCAGCAACGTTGCTGTACAGGTGTCCTAGCAACGTTACTGTACAAGAATTGTCCTTCAGGCGGTTATGCAAAACAAGCGGAGAAGTGCTGGGAGCCTTCTCCGTGCTGATGCCACCTGCTGCCTTTGGTGTATCAGCTTCTGTGTTGACTCAGATGCCACAGAACGGACTGTCAGATGGGTGTCATTTACCAACGGCTGAAGGGCTGCAACAGAAGGAAACAGAGCAGAGACTGAACCCCCCAGTCTGCAGAGAGCCACCATCTTCCCCTCTGGACCTTGCCAGCCCCACTCGTTGCTTTTCTTGGCCAGGAGGAGCACGGGAGACTGACGGGTCAGCCAGAAGACACTGCTCAGGGCTGCCAGGAATGCTCCTCTGCCCCTGCAGCATTTCCTTGCAGCAGGGCAAAGCGCAGCTGCATGCTGCCCAGCTCTGCCCCCAGCCCCAACACACACAGCACTGCCCTCACTCACCACAGCAGAGTTCATTCAGCATCTCCACACTCTGTTCCCTGGAGTGCTTCCCAGTCAGCCCTAGGGAAAGAGCTCCTTCAGACACCCGCTCCCCAGCACGCCCAGGAGCGCAGAGCCCGGCCCCGCCAGCCCAGCTGCTTCCTCTTCCGTGCAGCAGGCAGGGATGGCACCCGAGGGGGCACCTGAGCAAGGCACCCACTGGGTGCTACCGGCACGGGCAGGCTGTACCTGGGGCCTTCAGGGCTGTGCCTTCCTGCCAGGGCAGGGCCCAAAGAGGGACGCAGGGGTTGGGCTCACCGATGAATCTGACAGCCTCGCATCGCACGGAGGCCTGAGAGTCCTCCAGGTATGGCACGCTCTGCTGCAGGTAGCCTCTCACGCTCTTTCTGTCCTGCTGCAGCTGAAGAAGAGCAGAAGAGCATGGGGCTTGCACAGCGTCCACAGCTGCTGCTGAAACCCCTCCTCCAGCATCCCCTTTCCCCCAGCAGAAAGGTGGGGGCTGTGAGATTGTCCTTACCAAACACTTCATCATCCCCTCTGTGTTCTTCTGCTGGGCCTGCTGCTTGAGCTCCTTCCACTTCAGGAAATTGGCACAAGACACGAGGGCTTCCCCAGATGCCTGCAGAACAACAGATGCAGGGACATGGCAGCACACACACAGACACACATCCCAGTGTCTGGATGCTTGCTCAACTTGCTCTCAATTGCAGATCACTGCTGAGCCGTCAGCACACCACTGCCTGCGCACTGGTCAGCTCTGAAATTCGTACCTGTGCGACGCTCGGGTTCTCGTCACTCATCCGAAAGATCAGAGGGAGCAGGACCCTGCTCACGGTCTTCTTCATGCTTCCCTTGTTATGCCACACCACAGCATCCATCATATCCATGAAGAGGCGGATGGAACCTTCTCGCACTTCAGATGACGCCTGAGGGAGAACAGGAGGAGCTCAGACCTCAGCAACTTCCCCAGCTCCCCAGCCAGCCCACCAGGTCAAAGCAGAGCTGCCCTGGCACCTTGGGAGTGTTGGACAAGGAGACAGAGCTGGCCTTCAGCAGTGCCTTTGGGGCACATGCTGCCTGCTCAGCCTCCACATCCCTGCTGTGGTCCCTGGAGAGAATGCTTGGCACTGGTAGAAAAGGGAGCACTGGAGGTTCTGAAAGTAATCCTTGGCAGAAGGTGTTTTGCTCAGGTGCCAGGCTGAGTCCCAGCACAGGGACCTGACACCACCAAGAACAACCAAGCTGCACTGCCAGGGACACGGCCTGCTGGGCTGCAGAGCCCACAAGACATCTCATTCCTGAGAGCCCAGAGAAGGAAAGAAAGGGGAAGGCGCTCCTGTCAAGCACCCATCCGCAGAGCTCAGCCTCCCACAACAGACTTACGTGATTCAAAAGAGGCAGCATCTTCTCAGCCAGCTCCAGAGCAAAGGGACTGGCGTGCCTCTTCCCCAGATGGCGCACTGTGTTTCTGAAGATGTTCAGCGCCTTCAGTGGAATGGCTGTGTTGGCAAACCGCAGGGTCTCCATGACGCCTGGAAGCAGGGCCCGTATTTCTCTTGCCTGTACAAAACACACCATTTCCTTTCCATCAGGAGGACAGGGGCCACCCTGGCCTAAAAGCTCCGATTACAGAGCAGCAGCCACCTGCAGTAACCCATCTGGGAAGCTTCTGGAAACCTCAGCCACCAGGCCCCACCACGACCATCACCCCAACTCCCGAGTGTCAGGCAAGGCCAAGGCACAGTGTTGCCCACCGCCCCAGCGCCAGGATGCCACCAGGAGGGCTTCGTTTGACAAGGTCCAGCTCACCGTCTCAGGTCTATCAGACAGCAGCACGAGGCGTCTGAGCACCATCCAGAGGACTGGCAGGCTCTTGACATTCAGAAGCCTCTGGAGCAGTGCTGGCTTACACAGCTCTTTCAGCAGCTCTTGGGTGGGAGGCATCACCTGAAACGAACACAGCAGTGAGAGGCAGGCAGAGGCAGCGGGATTTCCTGCACCCTGCAGCTACAGGCTGCTCTGGCAGCTCCGGGCAGGGCACTGGGCAGACACAGCCTGGCCTGAGGTAGCGGTGCCTTTGGAGGGCCCCACCATCCCTCTACGCCCAGGACTAGCACTATACAGGATGGCAGGGGGAGGCAGGGAGCTGGGGAGAGAGTGCCCTGAAGGAGAGCACGGCGCCTTGTCCAGTAACTCACGGTCAAGTGAAGGAGGCCCGACTCCGCTGTGCTGATGCCCAAGATCTCACGCAGCTGGTGTTCCTGGAGAACCTGGCTCAGCTCGTCCCAGATCCCCTCGGATGCTTCCAGCAGGGGCAGCACACTCTTGAGTATGTCCATGGTAGTGCTATAAACGGAGAGCAATGCTGCGTCAGCAGGGCTGCCTTAGCCACAGCACCACGGCTCAGGCTGGTCCACTAGGCCCCAGGCTGAGCTGCAGCCTGGCCCTGCTGCCCCACGTGCTTGGGGGGATCTGGAGGCCTGGCCTGGGCAAGCAGCAGGGGCTGAGATGGCCTTGGCCGAGGGGCAGGGCAGGAGGCTGACGGGGGGCTCTGGGCTGCCATGGTTGGTCATTGGCTGCTGCAGCCCTGAGCGGCCCACCAGCACCGGAAAGCACAGCGGGATGGAGGGCCTGCTCCTCAGATGTGCTGCAGCTTTCCTTGGCTCTGGCAACCAGACCGGTTCTGAGCCCTGTTCTTCACATGGACCAAACGTGGGGCTGTCTGGGCTGATACCTGTCACTCTGTGGAAGGTCGGTCAACACGCTCCTCAGCACGTCCGTGGGGAACTGGATGGTCAGCACGTCCAGCACTGAGAACAGGACCTGCTGAACTGATGTGCTCTGGATTTTCAGGTTGGTGTGGATGCATCCCAGAATCTCTGGCACCTGTTGTGAGAACACAGGGAGACTGCTGCTGCCACTGCATTGCAGCCATTTGCCTCCCAGGCTGTGTTCTTACTGCCCTTCTCACAGCTCTTTGCTGCCTTCAAATGGCTTCAGATTCCCAAGAGCTGCTCAGGGCAAGGTAGGGCATGACAATCCAGCCTCACACTGCTTACATCCATCAGCCAGGTTCCAGGGTCCCTCCAAAGAACATCCAGCATAGTCTCAGCCCACATCTTCTCGTCAAAACTGTAGTCTCCAATCACCTTCTCAAGGGTGACAAGGGCAATGTTGGTCCTCTGAGAAGGAGCAAGGTTTTTCCCAAGTGGCTGCAGTAAGAAGGAAAAAAGGAGGGAAGGCATGTTAAACGGAGTGAGAGAATAGCGTCTGGAGCGGGATGACCAGAGGCAAAAGGAAGGAGGAAGACCCTCCCTTCAGGTCAAAAGCACTCTGAGGGTTCCCGCCTGAGCCCCAGCTTGTCTCACAGGTACTCCTGAGCCGCAGAGGCAGCTCTGGGACGCAAAGAATGAGAGTGCCTGGCTGGGATTTTCATGTCTCCTCACCTGCTGCCAGAAACTGCTGGTCATGAAGGCACTAAGCTTCCAGATGCGCCCCAAAGCCCTCTCGCACACAGTTTTTGTCTTGGAGATGCTGAAAGGCAGCAGCACCTGTGAGGAGAGGAACTGCTGGTTAGCTGGGAGCTGCTGATGCCCACTCCAGGAGAAGCAGGTCTGCTGAGCTCCTAGCTGCAATCACAGCATCCATCCAGGCTTCCCCTGAGCTTAAGCCAAGCCCATCGTGGGGCTACTGGCGCCGGGGTCCCTTGCCGGCTCCTACTGCTGCCAGTGCCGTTTCCACCGAGTGGGATAAAATTCTCCTACAGGGGAGCTCCGGGGGCAGAACTTCACAATAGACAGACCTCCAAGATCTTCTGCAGCCGACTGTTGACACTGGTGCTGGGACAGCTGTCTAGCACAACCTGCAGCATGTGGTCCATAGCATCCAGGGTCTGTAAAGAGATCAGTGGGTTGTGGAAATCTTTCGGGGTTCCCTTTCATACCCAGGAGACTGCTGTGAACCCCTCTGGCTGCCAAGGAAGGATACCCACAGGTCTGTGCACAGGGACACCCTGCTAAGCTGTTGCGCACAGACCAGGCTACAAGCACGGGGTGTTTGGCAAGCCCGAGGCAAGAGTGAGAGGGGTGAGGGCAAGCAAGGCTTCTACCGTGTCCCACAAACATCATTATTGATCTCTGGACACAAGTAATCCAAACGGCAGCCCAGAGGCATGGGGTCAACAGTAGATTGCCCAGTACATACGTCGTTGTAGAGGGAAATGTTCAAGTCCCTCACTGGAGGAAGGTAGAAGATGGCATTGCAGCACACGCTGAAGAGGTGTACTATTTCTTCCTCCGTAATTGCATTCACTTCGCTGCAAATAGAGAGACATTGATGCTAGGAGCGGTGCCTGGGTGCAGAGGCAGGGGTGGAACAGGTCCTCCCCTGGGCAGGGCTCCCTGAGAGGGATGGGGAGCGCTGCCAGGAGGCGCCTCCTCCCCCACAGGGCTGCTCTGGGTCAGAGGACAGTCCTGATGCCACCAGCTTTGGGGCGAGGGCCAAGACTTAGCGGGGAGCTGCGTCAGGGCCACCAGGATGGCGCCCGGGGGATGTGCTGGCAAAACCAGGGGCTGGGCAGGTACCTCAAGGCAGCAATAGCGGTCATGCAGTAGAATCTCAGTGTGGTGCTCAGCTGCTCCCTGGGCTCCTCACACAGCAGAACCTGCAAAGCACAGTCAGGATGGCACCTG
The DNA here is from genome assembly GCF_039878825.1 of Excalfactoria chinensis. NCBI lineage: Eukaryota > Metazoa > Chordata > Aves > Galliformes > Phasianidae > Excalfactoria > Excalfactoria chinensis. The sequence goes on along the minus strand of NC_092857.1, from coordinate 74,845,268 downwards.
GCAGCACCCAGCAACAGCAGCAGCAAACCTGCCACCGGCCGGTAGGGCCTGAGTCGCCCCTGTGGCACTCGACAAGCGCTGGCACACCGGTGCTGCTTCCACCTCCACTGCTGAGGTCTCAGCAGCACCCCGAGTCCCATCTGCGGCACTTGGGTGTCTGCGCCTGATTTCCCTGCCTCCCTCTCCCCCTGTCCTGTCCTTCTCACAGGCTGCAGGTACCTGGGTGCCATGTCCCCTCACCTCAATCTCCTGCGACACATCTTTGTGAAAGCAGAAGAAAGTCAGGCTCGCTGTGAGGCCGCTCCATGCAGCAGTGCTGCACAGTAAGAAAATGCCCCTGAGGAACTGCAGCTTCTGCACCAGATCCTGGCAAGCACACAGAGACCGAGGAGTGTGAGTGGGGACAGCCGTGGCCAGGGGGACCAGGCGTTGCGGGCTGTGGAGCAGCGCAGGACAGCTGCAGGAGAGCAGCAGCTCTGCCCGGCCAGCAGCCCTCCTGCAGCATGAAGGCAGAGCCAGAGGGACCGTCTGGAGATGCGGGCACAGCCAAGATGGAGATGGCTGCTCTTACCTGCTGCTTGCTGATGCCGTAGGCTTGGATGCAATCCACGGCCTCATTTTCCTCATCGGACAGAGGCAGCCAGTCAGCATCTGAGCAAGGAGACAGAGCAGGGCTACAGAGGGGCCCAAGGCAGGCGCGAGCAGAGGAAGGAGCTCTGCCCTCTGCAGCCCTGGCACAGTCTGCCCGTGCCTGTCAGGACAAGGGGCCCTGGTGTCGAGCAGGGGGCACTCGCTGCCCCAGCCCTGCTGGGCACCCTCACTCACCAGCATGCAGTGGGGTCACCTCGGTCACTTGGCGGGGCTCCGGTGGAGATCTGCTCTCCTGGGGAGCCCCGCTCTCCTCCCCGGCCATGATGGAGCGGCTGGGGGATCTCTCCTCCATCCCGTGGGATGAAGAAGGCTGGGGGGTGAAGGGATGGGGATGGGGCAGCCGCGGGGCTGCCAAAGGTCGAGGGAAACGACTTGGGCTGCGCTCGGGGGCTCTTCGCCAGACCCGCACACTCCTGCCCTGTCTCCTCGCTGTCCTGACGGACACTGCAGGCCGCCTGCTGTCGGTGCCAGCGATGCCTGGCTGTCACACAGATGGGTCACATAGGGCCCCACTGTGACCCACTGCCCTGCCCGGGCCGGGTTCCAGAACCCGGTTGGAATGGAGCAGACCAAACTCCTCAGCAGGAGGGATGTGTGTGCCTGCTTACCCACATGGCTTTGCAAGTGGGCCTGAGAGCAGCTGCACTGCTCAGCCTCCCGTGCTTCTGCTGTCAGGCCGGAGATGGCCGCAGCGGGACAGAGCAGGCAGACGAAGACTCGCTGTCAGCTCTGCAGCTGTTTTGCTCACAGCCTTGTGAGCTCCAAGGCTTTTCTTTCTGAATTGGAAAGATGTGAATAAATGGCAAGTTTCACACAGAAGGTCCAGTGCTGTGCCCTTATTTCTGATTAGCTGACAATACACTGTCAAATAACTGGGAGCGCTGTGGTCCAATAAGGCGTTTCCCAGCACTTGGTCAGAAGCAGCTGAAATGAACAAAGACAGAAGCTGTTCCCTTTCTGGCAGCTTTCTAACATCCACGAGTTAAAAGTTTTAACTCAGCCATTAATGCAGCACGTCAGTTACTATTTACTCATTTCTTCATTTCCTTTTGGTCAGGAATGGTTTAATAAAGCTGACAACTAAAGGTCTGAGCCTACTGCATAAATGTTCTGGTAAAGACAAGTCTTTATCCTCTTTTGTTTGACAATCTCTAAACAACATCCATCTGGGGAATGCTGTCTGTCAGAGATTTGGCCTTTTCTTGGTGCCACCTGGGCAGGACTTCCACAATGCCATTAAGTCAGCTTTTATACTTGTCTTCACCGTCCTTCATACGGAGACAGAAATCAAGTGAAACTGAGCTGTTCATACTGACAGCAAGTGGAAGTAGCGTCATGCTTCCGGGCACTGGTACTTATGGGGGACTTATGTCTTTCACTGGCACTAACAAATGTAGCCAAGGTGACAAGACAGGAGCCTTTTTCATGAGAAAAGATGCTGGCTGCTTGAGTAAATGGGTGGGAGAATCTGAACAACAGCTTTGTTTATCATTTGATAGGCCTCTCAGGTGAGACCTTCAATTGTTTTCTTCCATGAGATAGATGATCTTGCTCCTATCCATTCCAATGAGCAAGATCAAATTCATAGTTTAGTTTTATTAACATTTCTGGCGCTTACATATAGCTGATAGAGCAGAAGGGAGATGGCAGTAAACAGAGGCACCAAGATCTAGATTCCAGAGCTCCTACTGTATGAAGACCTGCACACTTTGATCCAGAGTTGAAATCTTGCCAGATAAAGAGGCTAGAAGAAAATCTGCACGACTCCCATCCACAGTTGGGCACTTTTCTTGATGAGCTGGCTGAAGGACGTGTTGGATCCTCTGGCACTGGTATTTCTGCATGCTGAATCCACCCTGTGTGCCCTGCACTGACACTCTCCTCAGAGAGAGTATTGAAGTCGTGTATTAAATAGAAGATCTTCTCAGGGCTGTGTAAAAGACTGTTCCAGCATCACAAGGGTGGTGGCTTCACCTGCACCTGCTTCACCATTACCTGTTATTAAGCCACCTTTCAGAAACACACTGAATAGAATTCTAGAAGCCTTGCAAAGGTTATTTCCACATGTAGACCTTGCATAAGAGGACCAAAAGCAAGAAAGTACAGAACAGGGACGTCTAACCTGTGACATGGAAGAGACAGTAATTAGCCCCTCAGATTTGTCTCCGAGGAATCTGAGACAGGCTCCTCAAAGAAGCTGAGGTACATCCACACCAATGCTCACAGCATGGGAAATAAGCAGGATGGATGTCACGGTGCAATTAGAAAACTGTGGCCTAATAGCTATCACAGAAATGTGGTGAGACAAAGCACCCATGTGGAATGCAAAAATGGAGGGCTACAAGGTTTTTAGAAGAGATAAGCAGGGAAGGAAGAGTGAAGGAGTTGCTCTCTATGTTAAGAAATGGATAGATGGCAAAGAGCTGCCTCTGAAAAACAACCATGAGCAGGTTGAGAGCTTGTGGGGTACGATTTAAGACCAGACCAATAAAGGGCATCTGGTGGCTGGTGTCTTCTACAGGCTCCTGATTAAGGGAAGCCTGTTGATGAGGCCGTCCTGCTTCATCTACAAGAAGCACTGTGTTCAAAGAATCTCATTCTGTTGGGAGATCTCAACTGCCTGGATGTCTGCTGGGAAAACAAGGCAGCAGGTTTTAAGCAATCCAGAAGACTCCTAGAGTGCACTCAACATAAACTTCTGGTCCAGATATTAGACAGACCAACAGTGGGTGAAGCATTTCTGGACCTGGTCCTCACCAATGCAGAAAAGCTCAAGGAAGAGGCTAAAACTAGGGGGAGAGTGGGCCATAGGGATCACAGAAGAGCTTGGGTTGAAAGGGACCTCAAAGATGATCTAATTCCAACCCAGCACAGGAAGCCAACTGTTTCCTGGGCTGCATCAAAAGACTGGTGGCCAGCAGAGCAAGGGAGGTTACTGTTCCCCTCTGCCTCCATAAGACCCCGTCTGGAGTAATGCATCCAGGCCTGTGGTCACCAGCACAAGAAAGACAAGGCACGGAGAAAAAGGCTCTGGGGGTTGTTCATTGGCAGCCAGCAAAACATGTGACAGAAGTATGTGCAAGTGGCAAAAACAAAAGCCAGTGACTATTGTTAAAGCCAAAGGGCTGCTTAATATCAGATATAAAGTAACAAGAAGAACTAGAAAAGAACAGTGGCACAGTATTGGCTTGTTTCAGCACTCATTTTGGGTGCTTATGGTGCCTTTCAATTGTTACCGCTGATTAAAATCAGACTTGCAAGTCATTAGGAATGGTGCACTTGCAGGTGTGCTCATGTACAGCACAGCAGTATAATTATACAGCAGTTCTTTGTGAAGGGGGGTGGGAGTGAATGGGGGAAAGAACCACTAAAAGAAACACCAGAAATTACCTTCACCAGAAAAGACCGTCACCACTACAGTGAAGATGAGGAGCTAAAAGTTGATCAGGTGATTATCCAATTATCCCTTTTAACGTAGCTTGGGATAGCGTTGGATTTCCAGGCTGCTAGCGTACACTGCTAACATGTCAAGGCTTCCATCCACCACTACCCCCAAGTCCTTCTCTGTAGGGCTGCCCTGAAGGAGTTCTACTTACATTTAGGATTGGCCAGACCCAGGTGCAGCACCTTGTCTTTGGTATTGTTGAGTCCCATTTGGTTCACATGGGCCCAATGTTCCAGCTTGTCCAGGTCCCTTTGGCTGGCATCCCTTCCTTCCGTTGTATCAACAGCACCACACAGCTTGGTTGTTGCATGCAAACTCGCTATGGGCACTCTCGATCCCACTGCCTAGGTCACGGCTAAAGATGTTAGAGAGCACCATTACCAAGATTAGGGATCTTGATATCAAGAAGGCGGCTACCAGCAGGCAGCAAATCTCGTGCTCTAAAGGAACTCAGATGCCTGCCTAAGATACTACAAGACCACCAGCTTTCCGTTAAAACTCCAGTGCACGTCTGGAATTCCATGTGAGAGTATGGAGTGATTACTTTGAATCCTATTCTTGAAAATCAGAGCCTGAAATGGGGTACACCTGGCACAGCACAGTCATCCACTCAAAGCAAGTGCAGACGGGCCACCCGAAGGCAGCCGCAGGTGCAAGAGAGCACGAGCCGCGGTGCTCGACTGACCTCTAGCGCCGGCGATGCTGCAGGGCTTCGCACGAGCCGGGCTACGAAGCTGCGGTTGCCCCGCCGGCACAGCGCGGCCGGGATTCTCCTCGGTGCCATCCTCCAGGAACTGCCTTGCAGGGTTACCGACCCAACGGGCCCCGATCTTAGAGCCACTGCGGGCTTGGACAGCAGTTCTCTGCAAGGAGGCTGATTGTTTGTCCGGGTCACTGAGCTGCAGCAAGACAACAGGGCTGGCGAAAACGGACGTGGGTGCTGTGAGAGAATCTGATCTCGGGCTCAACCAGGAAGACTCAACCATTGCAGCTTCTAGTCCTGCACTTCACACATAGCTCCAGACAAGAGCCAATTAACTGTCCCTAAACGCAGCAAAAAGAGGATGGATCCATTTGGATGGTCCCGGAGATAGACAAAAATCTCCACCAAACACAAAACAGTCCTTTCACATGCTGGTCAGCAAACAACAGAGCACAACACACACAAGCACAAGCCAACTAGAAGACAACTGCAGTTATACTTGAAAAGAAGGTCTTCTGTTGTCTTGATGTAGTTGGTGCTGAGCAAAGCAAAGTCAGCACGATTTGCTTAAAACCAGATTAATCTGCGAGGCACAAAGTAATAAGAGAATGGTTTTTATTAATAAACTGAGTGATAGCAGTTGTCAGAATAATGCATGTGTCACACACTGAGGTAAACCCCACAGCAAAACTAGCTGTAACATTTCCTATCGTCACAGGAAAAGCCTTTCTTCACAAGATCTTCAGGAAGAGAGATGGTAAGAGATGTGAAAGCTGAAGGATCCGAGCAGAGGTCTCCAGCAGCTCCCTCTGTACACAGATGGCTGCAGAGACAAAAGGTCAAGTCCAGATTTGGAGGAAGCTTGGTGATGTTTACCACTAACGTTACGCCAACTTCAGCTAAGTCTGCATGCTTTCACGTCCTTACAACAGTACATGGAATGGATGAGCATCCGCGTCTTTGTTGGCCTGTTGCTGTTGCTTTTCCTCCAAGGGCAAAGGCTACTGGCTTTGCTGGTGATCTTCTCCACTCTGTTGCTGTGGGTTTTTAAAATTACTCTTTTTCTGTCTCAAGAAATGCAACTTTGGCACTGTTTTCCCATTTCCAACAATGCAGCAATGAAATCCCGCTCTCATTTGGATGACAACAAGATGAACCGTATTGCACTCTGAAGAGGGCAAAACTTGCTTGCTCCGTCCTTGGTTGTTGTGCACGGGGAACCTAACGCCAATTCAGTTTGTAGGAGAAATTTCCTCTGGTGACTCTTCTCCCCGTGCCTTCCTCCATCTTCCATTATTTTGTTGTTGCGTTGCTGTTAGTAGTAGTACTAGAAACAGTAGGATTGTCGTTATTTGAAGAGTCAAATGTCATCAAAGAAAGTGTGCAGAACCATTTTGAATCCGGTTTTGAAATGCAAACTCAAAAGCAAAGATCTTGAAGTCTGGATTCCTGGGCTTCCAAGACACAGGAAAATAAAAGGTGTTTGTTTGTCTTTTTGCACGTGACACTTATGCCCAGGCACACAGCACTGTAAGCAAGCAGGAGCTTTGCTGCCCAGCATTTTGGCTTTGCAAAAGTGAGGAAAACCACAACTTTTCTGCTTGCTTAAACAGTTCCAAGAACTCATATGATGAGTTCCAATGAAGTTGGGGAAATTACGAAACGCTCTGCGTCTGCGTGCACGTGTTCTGCTCTGTGATGGTCACGGGCAGACATCTTCTCCAGGTATCCTTGCAAAGGCTTTCTGGTGTGCTTTTTGCCTTAATCAGTCACTAACTACAGACCCAGTTCTAACCAGCTTGGTTCCTGTTCTTTCTCCCAAGATGTCCGTGATCCTAGATGTCTGTTGTTCAGGGGGTCTGTCTTGCATGACAGGAACGCGTGTCCCAGCAACGTTGCTGTACAGGTGTCCTAGCAACGTTACTGTACAAGAATTGTCCTTCAGGCGGTTATGCAAAACAAGCGGAGAAGTGCTGGGAGCCTTCTCCGTGCTGATGCCACCTGCTGCCTTTGGTGTATCAGCTTCTGTGTTGACTCAGATGCCACAGAACGGACTGTCAGATGGGTGTCATTTACCAACGGCCGAAGGGCTGCAACAGAAGGAAACAGAGCAGAGACTGAACCCGCCAGTCTGCAGAGAGCCACCAGCTTCCCCTCAGGACCTTGCCAGCCCCACTCGTTGCTTTTCCTGGCCAGGAGGAGCACGGGAGACTGACGAGTCAGCCGGAAGACACTGCTCAGGGCTGCCAGGAATGCTCCTCTGCCCCTGCAGCATTTCCTTGCAGCAGGGCAAAGCGCAGCTGCATGCTGCCCAGCTCTGCCCCCAGCCCCAACACACACAGCACTGCCCTCACTCACCACAGCAGAGTTCATTCAGCATCTCCACACTCTGTTCCCTGGAGTGCTTCCCAGTCAGCCCTAGGGAAAGAGCTCCTTCAGACACCCGCTCCCCAGCACGCCCAGGAGCGCAGAGCCCGGCCCCGCCAGCCCAGCTGCTTCCTCTTGCATGCTGCAGGCAGGGATGGCACCCGAGGGGGCACCTGAGCAAGGCACCCACTGGGTGCTACCGGCACGGGCAGGCTGTACTTGGGGGCTTCAGGGCTGTGCCTTCCTGCCAGGGCAGGGCCCAAAGAGGGACGCAGGGGTTGGGCTCACCGATGAATCTGACAGCCTCGCATCGCACGGAGGCCTGAGAGTCCTCCAGGTATGGCACGCTCTGCTGCAGGTAGCCTCTCACGCTCTTTCTGTCCTGCTGCAGCTGAAGAAGAGCAGAAGAGCATGGGGCTTGCACAGCGTCCACAGCTGCTGCTGAAACCCCTCCTCCAGCATCCCCTTTCCCCCAGCAGAAAGGTGGGGGCTGTGAGATTGTCCTTACCAAACACTTCATCATCCCCTCTGTGTTCTTCTGCTGGGCCTGCTGCTTGAGCTCCTTCCACTTCAGGAAATTGGCACAAGACACGAGGGCTTCCCCAGATGCCTGCAGAACAACAGATGCGGGGACATGGCAGCACACACACACAGACACACATCCCAGTGTCTGGATGCTTGCTCAACTTGCTCTCAATTGCAGATCACTGCTGAGCCGTCAGCACACCACTGCCTGCGCACTGGTCAGCTCTGACATTCGTACCTGTGCGACGCTCGGGGTCTCGTCACTCATCCGAAAGATCAGAGGGAGCAGGACCCTGCTCACGGTCTTCTTCATGCTTCCCTTGTTATGCCACACCACAGCGTCCATCATATCCATGAAGAGGCGGATGGAACCTTCTCGCACTTCAGATGATGCCTGAGGGAGAACAGGAGGAGCTCAGACCCCAACAACTTCTCCAGATCCCCAGCCTGCCCACCAAGTCAAAACAGAGCTGCCCTGGCACCTTGGGAGTGTTGGACAGGGAGACAGAGCTGGCCTTCAGCAGTGCCTTTGGGGCACATGCTGCCTGCTCAGCCTCCACATCCCTGCTGTGGTCCCTGGAGAGAATGCTTGGCACTGGTAGAAAAGGGAGCACTGGAGGTTCTGAAAGTAACCCTTGGCAGAAGGTGTTTTGCTCAGGTGCCAGGCTGAGCCCCAGCACAGGGGCCTGACACTACCAAGAACATCCAAGCTGCACTGCCAGAGACACGGCCTGCTGGGCTGCAGAGCCCACAAGACATCTCATTCCTGAGAGCCCAGAGAAGGAAAGAAAGGAGAAGGCGCTCCTGTCAAGCACCCATCCGCAGAGCTCAGCCTCCCACAACAGACTTACGTGATTAAAAAGAGGCAGCATCTTCTCAGCCAGCTCCAGAGCAAAGGGACTGGCGTGCCTCTTCCCCAGATGGCGCACTGTGTTTCTGAAGATGTTCAGCGCCTTCAGAGGAATGGCTGTGTTGGCAAACCGCAGGGTCTTCATGACGCCTGGAAGCAGGGCCCGTATTTCTCTTGCCTGTACAAAACACACCATTTCCTTTCCATCAGGAGGACAGGGGCCACCCTGGCCTAAAAGCTCCGATTACAGAGCAGCAGCCACCTGCAGTAACCCATCTGGGAAGCTTCTGAAACCTCAGCCACCAGGCCCCACCACGACCATCACCCCAACTCGCGAGTGTCAGGCAAGGCCAAGGCACAGTGTTGCCCACCGCCCCAGCGCCAGGCTGCCACCAGGAGGGCTTCATTTGACAAGGTCCTGCTCACCGTCTCAGGTCTATCAGACAGCAGCACGAGGCGTCTGAGCACCATCCAGAGGACTGGCAGGCTCTTGACATTCAGAAGCCTCTGGAGCAGTGCTGGCTTACACAGCTCTTTCAGCAGCTCTTGGGTGGGAGGCATCACCTGAAACGAACACAGCAGTGAGAGGCAGGCAGAGGCAGCGGGATTTCCTGCACCCTGCAGCTACAGGCTGCTCTGGCAGCTCCGGGCAGGGCACTGGGCAGACACAGCCTGGCCTGAGGTAGCGGTGCCTTTGGAGGGCCCCACCATCCCTCTGCGCCCAGGCCTAGCACTATACAGGATGGCAGGGGGAGGCAGGGAGCTGGGGTGCCCTGAAGGAGAGCATGGCGCCTTGTCCAGTAACTCACAGTCAAGTGAAGGAGGCCCGACTCCGCTGTGCTGATGCCCAAGATCTCACGCAGCTGGTGTTCCTGGAGAACCTGGCTCAGCTCGTCCCAGATCCCCTCGGATGCTTCCAGCAGGGGCAGCACACTCTTGAGTATGTCCATGGTAGTGCTATAAACGGAGAGCAATGCTGCGTCAGCAGGGCTGCCTTAGCCACAGCACCACGGCTCAGGCTGGTCCACTAGGCCCCAGGCTGAGCTGCAGCCTGGCCCTGCTGCCCCACGTGCTTGGGGGGATCTGGAGGCCTGGCCTGGGCAAGCAGCAGGGGCTGAGATGGCCTTGGCCGAGGGGCAGGGCAGGAGGCTGACGGGGGGCTCTGGGCTGCCATGGTTGGTCATTGGCTGCTGCAGCCCTGAGCGGCCCACCAGCACCGGAAAGCACAGCGGGATGGAGGGCCTGCTCCTCAGATGTGCTGCAGCTTTCCTTGGCTCTGGCAACCAGACCGGTTCTGAGCCCTGTTCTTCACATGGACCAAACGTGGGGCTGTCTGGGCTGATACCTGTCAGTCTGTGGAAGGTCGGTCAACACGCTCCTCAGCACGTCCGTGGGGAACTGGATGGTCAGCACGTCCAGCACTGAGAACAGGATCTGCTGAACTGATGTGCTCTGGATTTTCAGGTTGGTGTGGATGCATCCCAGAATCTCTGGCACCTGTAGTGAGAACACAGGGAGACTGCTGCTGCCACTGCATTGCAGCCATTTGCCTCCCAGGCTGTGTTCTTACTGCCCTTCTCACAGCTCTTTGCTGCCTTCAAATGGCTTCAGATTCCCAAGAGCTGCTCAGGGCAAGGTAGGGCATGACAATTCAGCCTCACACTGCTTACATCCATCAGCCAGGTTCCAGGGTCCCTCCAAAGAACATCCAGCATAGTCTCAGCCCACATCTTCTCGTCAAAACTGTAGTCTCCAATCACCTTCTCAATGGTGACAAGGGCAATGTTGGTCCTCTGAGAAGGAGCAAGGTTTTTCCCAAGTGGCTGCAGTAAGAAGGAAAACAGGAGGGAAGGCATGTTAAACGGAGTGAGAGAATAGCGTCTGGAGCGGGATGACCAGAGGCAAAAGGAAGGAGGAAGACCCTCACTTCAGGTCAAAAGCACTCTGAGGGTTCCCGCCTGAGCCCCAGCTTGTCTCACAGGTACTCCTGAGCCGCAGAGGCAGCTCTGGGACGCAAAGAATGAGAGTGCTTGGCTGGGATTTTCATGTCTCCTCACCTGCTGCCAGAAACTGCGGGTCATGAAGGCACTAAGCTTCCAGATGCGCCCCAAAGCCCTCTCGCACACAGTTTTTGTCTTGGAGATGCTGAAAGGCAGCAGCACCTGTGAGGACAGGAACTGCTGGTTAGCTGGGAGCTGCTGATGCCCACTCCAGGAGAAGCAGGTCTGCTGAGCTCCTAGCTGCAATCACAGCATCCATCCAGGCTTCCCCTGAGTTTAAGCCAAGCCCATCGTGGGGCTACTGGCGCCGGGGTCCCTTGCCGGCTCCTACTGCTGCCAATGCCGTTTCCACCCAGTGGGATAAAATTCTCCTACAAGGGAGCTCCGGGGGCAGAACTTCACAATAGACAGACCTCCAAGATCCTCTGCAGCCGACTGTTGACACTGGCGCTGGGACAGCTGTCTAGCACAACCTGCAGCATGTTGTCCATAGCACCCAGGGTCTGTAAAGAGAACAGTGGATTGTGGAAGTCTTTCAGGGTCCCCTTTCATACCCAGGAGACTGCTGTGAACCCCTCTGGCTGCCAAGGAAGGATACCCACAGCTCTGTGCACAGGGACACCCTGCAAAGCTGTTGCGCACAGACCAGGCTACAAGCACGGGGTGTTTGCCAAGCCCGAGGCAAGAGTGAGAGGGGTGAGGGCAAGCAAGGCTTCTACCGTGTCCCACAAACATCATTATTGATCTCTGGACACAAGTAATCCAAGCGGCAGCCCAGAGGCATGGGGTCAACAGTAGATTGCCCAGTACATACCTCGTTGTAGAGGGAAATGTTCAAGTCCCTCACTGGAGGAAGGTAGAAGATGGCATTGCAGCACACGCTGAAGAGGTGTACTATTTCTTCCTCCGTAATTGCATTCACTTCGCTGCAAATAGAGACACTGATGCTAGGAGTGGTGCCTGGGTGCAGAGGCAGGGGTGGAGCAGGTCCTCCCCTGGGCAGGGCTCCCTGAGAGGGATGGGGAGCCCTGCCAGGAGGCGCCTCCTCCCCCACAGGGCTGCTCTGGGTCAGAGCACAATCCTGATGCCACCAGCTTTGGGGCGAGGGCCAAGACTTAGCGGGGAGCTGCGTCAGGGCCACCAGGATGGCGCCCGGGGGATGTGCTGGCAAAAGCAGGGGCTGGGCAGGTACCTCAAGGCAGCAATAGCGTTCATGCAGTAGAATCTCAGTGTGGTGCTCAGCTGCTCCCTGGGCTCCTCACACAGCAGAACCTGCAAAGCACAGTCAGGATGGCACCTGGCAGCACCCAGCAACAGCAGCAAACCTGCCACCGGCCGGTAGTGCCTGAGTCATCCCAGTGGCCCTCCACAAGCGCTGGCACACCGGTGCTGCTTCCACCTCCACTGCTGAGGTCTCAGCAGCACCCCGAGCCCCATCTGCGGCACTTGGGTGTCTGTGCCTGATTTCCCTGCCTCCCTCTCCCCCTGTCCTGTCCTTCTCACAGGCTGCAGGTACCTGGGTGCCATGTCCCCTCACCTCAATCTCCTGCGACACATCTTTGTGGAAGCAGAAGAAAGTCAGGCTCGCTGTGAGGCCGCTCCATGCAGCAGTGCTGCACAGTAAGAAAATGCCCCTGAGGAACTGCAGCTTCTGCACCAGATCCTGGCAAGCACACAGAGACCGAGGAGTGTGAGTGGGGACAGCCGTGGCCAGGGGGACCAGGCGTTGCAGGCTGTGGAGCAGCGCAGGACATCTGCAGGACAGCAGCAGCTCTGCCCGGCCAGCAGCCCTCCTGCAGCATGAAGGCAGAGCCAGAGGGACCGTCTGGAGATGCGGGCACAGCCACGATGGAGATGGCTGCTCTTACCTGCTGCTTGCTGATGCCGTAGGCTTGGATGCAATCCACGGCCTCATTTTCCTCATCGGACAGAGGCAGCCAGTCAGCATCTGAGCAAGGAGACAGAGCAGGGCTACAGAGGGGCCCAAGGCAGGCGCCAGCAGAGGAAGGAGCTCTGCCCTCTGCTGCCGTGGCACAGTCTGCCCGTGCCTGTCAGGACAAGGGGCCCTGGTGTCGAGCAGGGGGCACTCGCTGCCCCAGCCCTGCTGGGCACCCTCACTCACCAGCATGCAGTGGGGTCACCTCGGTCACTTGGCGGGGCTCCGGTGGAGATCTGCTCTCCTGGGGAGCCCCGCTCTCCTCCCCGGCCATGATGGAGCGGCTGGGGGATCTCTCCTCCATCCCGTGGGATGAAGAAGGCTGGGGGGTGAAGGGATGGGGATGGGGCAGCCGCGGGGCTGCCAAAGGTCGAGGGAAACGACTTGGGCTGCGCTCGGGGGCTCTTCGCCAGACCCGCACACTCCTGCCCTGTCTCCTCGCTGTCCTGACGGACACTGCAGGCCGCCTGCTGTCGGTGCCAGCGATGCCTGGCTGTCACACAGATGGGTCACATAGGGCCCCACTGTGACCCACTGCCCTGCCCAAGTGGGGCTGGTTCCAGAACCTGGTTCGAATGGAGCAGACCAAACTCCTCAGCGGGAGGGATGTGTGTGCCTGCTTACCCACATGGCTTTGCAAGTGGGCCTGAGAGCAGCTGCACTGCTCAGCCTCCCGTGCTTCTGCTGTCAGGCCGGAGATGGCCGCAGCGGGACAGAGCAGGCAGACGAAGACTCGCTGTCAGCTCTGCAGCTGTTTTGCTTACAGCCTTGTGAGCTCCAAGGCTTTTCTTTCTGAATTGGGAAGATGTGAATAAATGGCAAGTTTCACACAGAAGATGCAGTTCTGTGCCCTTATTTCTGATTAGCTGACAATACACTGTCAAATAACTGGGAGCGCTGCGGTCCAATAAGGCGTTTCCCAGCACTTGGTCAGAAGCAGCTGAAATTAACAAAGACAGAAGCTGTTCCCTTTCTGGCAGCTTTCTAACATCCACGAGTTAAAAGTTTTAACTCAGCCATTAATGCAGCACGTCAGTTACTATTTACTCATTTCTTCATTTCCTTTTGGTCAGGAATGGTTTAATAAAGCTGACAACTAAAGGTCTGAGCCTACTGCATAAATGTTCTGGTAAAGACAAGTCTTTCTCCTCTTTTGTTTGACAATCTCTAAACAACATCCACCTGGGGAATGCTGTCTGTCAGAGATTTGGCCTTTTCTTGGTGCCACCTGGGCAGGACTTCCACAATGCCAATAAGTCAGCTTTTATACTTGTCTTCACCGTCCTTCATACGGAGACAGAAATCAAGTGAAACTGAGCTGTTCATACTGACAGCAAGTGGAAGTAGCGTCATGCTTCCGGGCACTGGTCCTTATGGGGGACTTATGGCTTTCACTGGCACTAACAAGTGTAGCCAAGGTGACAAGACAGGAGCCTTTTTCATGAGAAAAGATGCTGGCTGCTTGAGTAAATGGGTGGGAGAATCTGAACAACAGCTTTGTTTATCATTTGATAGGCCTCTCAGGTGAGACCTTCAATTGTTTTCTTCCATGAGATAGATGATCTTGCTCCTATCCAGTCCAATGAGCAAGATCAAATTCATAGTTTAGTTTTATTAACATTTCTGGCACTTACATATAGCTGATACAGCAGAAGGGAGATGGCAGTAAACAGAGGCACCAAGATCTAGATTCCAGAGCTCCTACTGTATGAAGACCTGCACACTTTGATCCAGAGTTGAAATCTTGCCAGATAAAGAGGCTAGAAGAAAATCTGCACGACTCCCATCCACAGTTGGGCACTTTTCTTGATGAGCTGGCTGAAGGACGTGTTGGATCCTCTGGCACTGGTATTTCTGCATGCTGAATCCACCCTGTGTGCCCTGCACTGACACTCTCCTCAGAGAGGGTATTGAAGTCGTGTATTAAATAGAAGATCTTCTCAGGGCTGTGTAAAAGACTGTTCCAGCATCACAAGGGTGGTGGCTTCAGCTGCACAAGTGCCAATACCTGTTATTAAGCCACCTTTCAGAAACACACTAGATAGAATTCGAGAAGCCTTGCAAAGGTTATTTCCACATGTAGACCTTGCATAAGAGGACCAAAAGCAAGAAAGTACAGAACAGGCTTGTCTAACCTGTGACATGGAAGAGACAGTAATTAGCCCCTCAGATTTGTCTCCGAGGAATCTGAGACAGGCTCCTCAAAGAAGCTGAGGTACATCCACACCAATGCTCACAGCATGGGAAATAAGCAGGATGGATGCCACGGTGCAATTAGAAAACTGTGGCCTAATAGCTATCACAGAAATGCAGTGAGACAAATCACCCAAGTGGAATGCAAAAACTGAGGGCTACAAGGTTTTTAGAAGAGGTAAGCAGGGAAGGAGGAGTGAAGGAGTTGCTCTCTATGTTAATAAATGGATAGACGGCAAAGAGCTGCCTCTGAAAAACAACCATGAACAGGTTGAGAGCTTGAGAGCTTGTACAATTTAAGACCAGACCAATAAAGGGCATCTGGTGGCTGGTGTCTTCTACAGGCTCCTGATTAAGGGAAGCCTGTTGATGAGGCCGTCCTGCTTCATCTACAAGAAGCACTGTGCACAAAGAATCTCATTCTGTTGGGAGATCTCAACTGCCTGGATGTCTGCTGGGAAAACAAGGCAGCAGGTTTTAAGCAATCCAGAAGACTCCTAGAGTGCACTCAACATAAACTTCTGGTCCAGATATTAGACAGACCAACAGTGGGTGAAGCATTTCTGGACCTGGCCCTCCCCAATGCAGAAAAGCTCAAGGAAGAGGCTAAAACTAGGGGGAAAGTGGGCCATAGGGATCACAGAAGAGCTTGGGTTGAAAGGGACCTCAAAGATGATCTAATTCCAACCCAGCACAGGAAGCCAACTGTTTCCTGGGCTGCATCAAAAGACAGCAGAGCAAGGGAGGTTACTGTTCCCCTCTGCCTCCATAAGACCCCATCAGGAGTAATGCATCCAGGCCTGTGGTCACCAGCACAAGAAAGACAAGGCACGGAGAAAAAGGCTCTGGGGGTTGTTCATTGGCAGCCAGCAAAACATGTGACAGAAGTATGTGCAAGTGGCAAAAACAAAAGCCAGTGACTTATGTTAAAGCCAAAGGGCTGCTTAGTATCAGATATAAAGTAACAAGAAGAACTAGAAAAGAACAGTGGCACAGTATTGGCTTGTTTCAGCACTCATTTTGGATGCTTATGGTGCCTTTCAATTGTTACCGTTGATTAAAATCAGACTTGCAAGTCATTAGGAATGGTGGGCTTGCAGGTGTGCTCATGTGCAGCACAGCAGTGTAATCATACAGCAGTTCTTTGTGAAGGGGGGTGGGAGTGAATGGGGGAAAGAACCACTAAAAGAAACACTAGAAATTACCTTCACCAGAAAAGACCGTCACCACTACAGTGAAGATGAGGAGCTAAAAGTTGATCAGGTGATTATCCAATTATCCCTTTTAACGTAGCTTGGGATAGCGTTGGCTTTCCAGGCTGCTAGCGTACACTGCTAACATGTCAAGGCTTCCATCCACCACTACCCCCAAGTCCTTCTCTGTAGGGCTGCCCTGAAGGAGTTCTACTTACGTTTAGGATTGCCGAAACCCAGGTGCAGCACCTTGTCTTTGGTATTGTTGAGTCCCATTTGGTTCACATGGGCCCAATGTTCTAGCTTGTCCAGGTCCCTTTGGCTGGCATCCCTTCCTTTGGTTGTATCAACAGCACCACACAGCTTGGTTGTTGCATGCAAACTCGCTGTGGGCACTCTTGATCCCACTGCCTAGGTCACTGCTAAAGATGTTAGAGAGCACCATTACCAAGATTAGGGATCTTGATATCAAGAAGGCAGCTATCAGCAGGCAGCAAATCTCGTGCTCTAAAGGAGCTCAGATGCCTGCCTAAGACACTACAAGACCACCAGCTTTCCGTTAAAACTCCAGTGCACGTCTGGAATTCCATGTGAGAGTATGGAGTGATTACTTTGAATCCTATTCTTGAAAATCAGAGCCTGAAATGGGGTACACCTGGCACAGCACAGTCATCCACTCAAAGTAAGAGCAGACGGGCCACCCGAAGGCAGCCGCAGGTGCAAGAGAGCACGAGCCGCGGTGCTCGACTGACCTCTAGCGCCGGCGATGCTGCAGGGCTTCGCACGAGCCGGGCTACGAAGCTGCGGTTGCCCCGCCGGCACAGCGCGGCCGGGATTCTCCTCGGTGCCATCCTCCAGGAACTGCCTTGCAGGGTTACCGACCCAACGGGCCCCGATCTTAGAGCCACTGCGGGCTTGGACAGCAGTTCTCTGCAAGGAGGCTGATTGTTTGTCCGGGTCACTGAGCTGCAGCAAGACAACAGGGCTGGCGAAAACGTACGTGGGTGCTGTGAGAGAATCTGAGCTCGGGCTCATCCAAGGAGACTTAACCA
This sequence comes from Excalfactoria chinensis, assembly GCF_039878825.1. NCBI lineage: Eukaryota > Metazoa > Chordata > Aves > Galliformes > Phasianidae > Excalfactoria > Excalfactoria chinensis. The sequence goes on along the minus strand of NC_092857.1, from coordinate 74,828,353 downwards.
TCACAGCTTCTAGTCCTGCACTTCACACATAGCTCCAGGCAAGAGCCAATTAACTGTCCCTAAACGCAGCAAAAAGAGGATGGATCCATTTGGATGGTCCCGGAGATAGACAAAAATCTCCACCAAACACCAAACAGTTCTTTCACCTGCTGGTCTGCAAACAGCAGAGCACAGCACACACCAGCATCCAGGACTCGTGCAGAAAAAAGAAGAAAAAGAAAAGAAATTGCTCGAGGGTGTTTCTCAAAGGCATAGAAGCACAAGCCGACTAGAAGATAACTGCATTTATTCTTGAAAAGAATGTCTTTGGTTGTCTTGGTGTATCCGGTGTTGAGCAAAGCAAAGTCAGCCCGATTTTCTTAAAACCAGATTAATCTGCGAGGCACAAAGTAATTAGAGAATGGTTTTTATTAATAAACTGAGTGATAGCAGTTGTCAGAAGAATGCATGTGTCACACACTGAGGTAAACCACGCAGCAAAACTAGCTGTAACATTTCCTATCCTCACAGGAAAAGCCTTTCTTCACAGGATCTTCAGGAAGAGAGATGGTAAGAGATGTGAAAACTGAAGGATCCAAGCAGAGGTCTCCAGCAGCTCCCTCTGTACGCAGATGGTTGCAGAGACAAAAGGTCAAGTCCAGATTTGGAGGAAGCTTGGTGATGTTTACCACTAACGTTACGCCAACTTCAGGTAAGTCTGCTTGCTTTCACGTCCTTACGACAGTACATGGAATGGATGAGCATCCGCGTCTTTGTTTGCCTGTTGCTGTTGCTTTTCCTCCAAGGGCAAAGGCTACTGGCTTTGCTGGTGATCTTCTCCACTCTGTTGCTGTGGGTTTTTAAAATTACTCTTTTTCTGTTTCAAAAAATGCAACTTTGGCACTGTTTTCCCATTTCCAACAATGCAGTGAAATCCCGCTCTCATTTGGATGACAACAAGATGAACCGTATTGCACTCTGAAGAGGGCAAAACTTGCTTGCTCCGTCCTTGGTTGTTGTGCACGGGGACCCTAACGCCAATTCAGTTCATAGGAGAAATTTCCTCTGGTGACTCTTCTCCCCGTGCCTCCCTCCATCTTCCATTATTTTGTTGTTGCGTTGCTGTTACTAGTAGTACTAGAAACAGTAGGATTGTCGTTATTTGAAGAGTCAAATGTCATCCAAGAAAGTCTGCAGAACCATTTCGAATCCGGTTTTGAAATGCAAATTCAAAAGCAAAGATCTTGAAGTCTGGATTCCTGGGCCTCCAAGACACAGGAAAAGAAAATGTGTTTTTTTGTCTTTTTGCACGTGACACTTATGCCCAGGCACACAGCACTGTAAGCAAGCAGGAGCTTTGCTGCCCAGCATTTTGGCTTTGCAAAAGTGAGAAAAACTACAACTTTTCTGCTTGCTTAAACAGTTCCAAGAACTCATATGATGAGTTCCAATGAAGTCGTGGAAATTACGAAACGTTCTGTGTCTGCGTGCACGTGTTCTGCTCTGTGATGGTCACGGGCAGACGTCTTCTCCAGGTATCCTTGCAAAGGCTTTCTGGTGTGCTTTTCGCCTTAATCAGTCACTAACTACAGACCCAGTTCTAACCAGCTTGGTTCCTGTTATTTCTCCCAAGATGTCCGAGCTCCTAGATGTCCGTTGTTCAGTGGGTCTGTCTTGCATGTCAGGAACGCGTGTCCCAGCAACGTTGCTGTACAGGTGTCCTAGCAACGTTACTGTACAAGAATTGTCCTTCAGGTGGTTATGCAAAACAAGCGGAGAAGTGCTGGGAGCCTTCTCCGTGCTGATGCCACCTGCTGCCTTTGGTGTATCAGCTTCTGTGTTGACTCAGATGCCACAGAACGGACTGTCAGATGGGTGTCATTTACCAACGGCCGAAGGGCTGCAACAGAAGGAAACAGAGCAGAGACTGAACCCCCCAGTCTGCAGAGAGCCACCAGCTTCCCCTCTGGACCTTGCCAGCCCCACTCGTTGCTTTTCCTGGCCAGGAGGAGCACGGGAGACTGACGGGTCAGCCGGAAGACACTGCTCAGGGCTGCCAGGAATGCTCCTCTGCCCCTGCAGCATTTCCTTGCAGCAGGGCAAAGCGCAGCTGCATGCTGCCCAGCTCTGCCCCCAGCCCCAACACACACAGCACTGCCCTCACTCACCACAGCAGAGTTCATTCAGCATCTCCACACTCTGTTCCCTGGAGTGCTTCCCAGTCAGCCCTAGGGAAAGAGCTCCATCAGACACCTGCTCCCCAGCACGCCCAGGAGCTCAGAGCCCGGCCCCCCCAGCCCAGCTGCTTCCTCTTCCGTGCTGAGAGCAGGGATGGCGCCCGAGGGGGGACCTGAGCAAGGCACCCACTGGGTGCTACCGGCACGGGCAGGCTGTACCTGGGGGCTTCAGGGCTGTGCCTTCCTGCCAGGGCAGGGCCCAAAGAGGGACGCAGCGGTTGGGCTCACCGATGAATCTGACAGCCTCGCATCGCACGGAGGCCTGAGAGTCCTCCAGGTATGGCACGCTCTGCTGCAGGTAGCCTCTCACGCTCTTTCTGTCCTGCTGCAGCTGAAGAAGAGCAGAAGAGCATGGGGCTTGCACAGCGTCCACAGCTGCTGCTGAAAGCCCTCCTCCAGCATCCTCTTTCCCCCAGCAGAAAGGTGGGGGCTGTGAGATTGTCCTTACCAAACACTTCATCATCCCCTCTGTGTTCTTCTGCTGGGCCTGCTGCTTGAGCTCCTTCCACTTCAGGAAATTGGCACAAGACACGAGGGCTTCCCCAGATGCCTGCAGAACAACAGATGCGGGGACATGGCAGCACACACACACAGACACACATCCCAGTGTCTGGATGCTTGCTCAACTTGCTCTCAATTGCAGATCACTGCTGAGCCGTCAGCACACCACTGCCTGCGCACTGGTCAGCTCTGAAATTCGTACCTGTGCGACGCTCGGGGTCTCGTCACTCATCTGAAAGATCAGAGGGAGCAGGACCCTGCTCACGGTCTTCTTCATGCTTCCCTTCTTATGCCACACCACAGCATCCATCATATCCATGAAGAGGCGGATGGAACCTTCTCTCACTTCAGATGATGCCTGAGGGAGAACAGGAGGAGCTCAGACCTCAGCAACTTCCCCAGCTCCCCTGCCAGCCCACCAGGTCAAAGCAGAGCTGCCCTGGCACCTTGGGAGTGTTGGACAAGGAGACAGAGCTGGCCTTCAGCAGTGCCTTTGGGGCACATGCTGCCTGCTCAGCCTCCACATCCCTGCTGTGGTCCCTGGAGAGAATTCTTGGCACTGGTAGAAAAGGGAGCACTGGAGGTTCTGAAAGTAACCCTTGGCAGAAGGTGTTTTGCTCAGGTAAAGCTGAGCTTTAAACCAAGCTGTACTGCCAGGGACACGGCCTGCTGGGCTGCAGAGCCCACAAGACATCTCATTCCTGAGAGCCCAGAGAAGGAAAGAAAGGGGAAGGCGCTCCTGTCAAGCACCCATCCGCAGAGCTCAGCCTCCCACAACAGACTTACGTGATTCAAAAGAGGCAGCATCTTCTCAGCCAGCTCCAGAGCAAAGGGACTGGCGTGCCTCTTCCCCAGATGGCGCACTGTGTTTCTGAAGATGTTCAGTGCCTTCAGGGGAATGGCTGTGTTGGCAAACCGCAGGGTCTTCATGACGCCTGGAAGCAGGGCCTGTATTTCTCTTGCCTGTACAAAACACACCATTTCCTTTCCATCAGGAGGACAGGGGCCACCCTGGCCTAAAAGCTCTGATAACAGAGCAGCAGCCACCTGCAGTAACCCATCTGGGAAGCTTCTGGAAACCTCCACCACCAGGCCCCACCACGACCATCACCCCAACTCCCGAGTGTCAGGCAAGGCCAAGGCACAGTGTTGCCCACCGCCCCAGCGCCAGGCTGCCACCAGGAGGGCTTCGTTTGACAAGGTCCTGCTCACCGTCTCAGGTCTATCAGACAGCAGCACGAGGCGTCTGAGCACCATCCAGAGGACTGGCAGGCTCTTGACATTCAGAAGCCTCTGGAGCAGTGCTGGCTTACACAGCTCTTTCAGCAGCTCTTGGGTGGGAGGCATCACCTGAAACGAACACAGCAGTGAGAGGCAGGCAGAGGCAGCGGGATTTCCTGCACCCTGCAGCTACAGGCTGCTCTGGCAGCTCCGGGCAGGGCACTGGGCAGACACAGCCTGGCCTGAGGTAGCGGTGCCTTTGGAGGGCCCCGCCATCCCTCTGCGCCCAGGCCTAGCACTATACAGGATGGCAGGGGGAGGCAGGGAGCTGGGGAGAGAGTGCCCTGAAGGAGAGCACGGCGCCTTGTCCAGTAACTCACAGTCAAGTGAAGGAGGCCCGACTCCGCTGTGCTGATGCCCAAGATCTCACGCAGCTGGTGTTCCTGGAGAACCTGGCTCAGCTCGTCCCAGATCCCCTCGGATGCTTCCAGCAGGGGCAGCACACTCTTGAGTATGTCCATGGTAGTGCTATAAATGGAGAGCAATGCTGCGTCAGCAGGGCTGCCTTAGCCACAGCACCACGGCTCAGGCTGGTCCACTAGGCCCCAGGCTGAGCTGCAGCCTGGCCCTGCTGCCCCACGTGCTTGGGGGGATCTGGAGGCCTGGCCTGGGCAAGCAGCAGGGGCTGAGATGGCCTTGGCCGAGGGGCAGGGCAGGAGGCTGACGGGGGGCTCTGGGCTGCCATGGTTGGTCATTGGCTGCTGCAGCCCTGAGCGGCCCACCAGCACCGGAAAGCACAGCGGGATGGAGGGCCTGCTCCTCAGATGTGCTGCAGCTTTCCTTGGCTCTGGCAACCAGACCGGTTCTGAGCCCTGTTCTTCACATGGAACAAACGTGGGGTTGTCTGGGCTGATACCTGTCAGTCTGTGGAAGGTCGGTCAACACACTCCTCAGCACGTCCGTGGGGAACTGGATGGTCAGCACGTCCAGCACTGAAAACAGGATCTGCTGAAATGATGTGCTCTGGATTTTCAGGTTGGTGTGGATGCATCCCAGAATCTCCGGCACCTGTAGTGAGAACACAGGGAGACTGCTGCTGCCACTGCATTGCAGCCATTTGCCTCCCTGGCTGTGTTCTTACTGCCCTTCTCACAGCTCTTTGCTGCCTTCAAATGGCTTCAGATTCCCAAGAGCTGCTCAGGGCAAGGTAGGGCATGACAATTCAGCCTCACACTGCTTACATCCATCAGCCAGGTTCCAGGGTCCCTCCAAAGAACATCCAGCATAGTCTCAGCCCACATCTTCTCGTCAAAACTGTAGTCTCCAATCACCTTCTCAAGGGTGACAAGGGCAATGTTGGTCCTCTGAGAAGGAGCGAGGTTTTTCCCAAGTGGCTGCAGTCAGAAGGAAAAAAGGAGGGAAGGCATGTTAAACGGAGTGAGAGAATAGCGTCTGGAGCGGGATGACCAGAGGCAAAAGGAAGGAGAAAGACCCTCCCTTCAGGTCAAAAGCACTCTGAGGGTTCCCGCCTGAGCCCCAGCTTGTCTCACAGGTACTCCTGAGCCGCAGAGGCAGCTCTGGGACGCAAAGAATGAGAGTGCCTGGCTGGGATTTTCATGTCTCCTCACCTGCTGCCAGAAGCTGCTGGTCATGAAGGCACTAAGCTTCCAGATGCGCCCCAAAGCCCTCTCGCACACAGTTTTTGTCTTGGAGATGCTGAAAGGCAGCAGCACCTGTGAGGAGAGGAACTGCTGGTTAGCTGGGAGCTGCTGATGCCCACTCCAGGAGAAGCAGGTCTGCTGAGCTCCTAGCTGCAATCACAGCATCCATCCAGGCTTCCCCTGAGCTTAAGCCAAGCTCATCGTTGGGCTACTGGCACCGGGGTCCCTTGCCGGCTCCTACTGCTGCCAGTGCCGTTTCCACCCAGTGGGATAAAATTCTCCTACAAGGGAGCTCCAGGGGCAGAACTTCACAACAGACAGACCTCCAAGATCCTCTGCAGCCGACTGTTGACACTGGTGCCGGGACAGCTGTCTAGCACAACCTGCAGCATGTTGTCCATAGCATCCAGGGTCTGTAAAGAGAACAGTGGGTTGTGGAAGTCTTTCAGGGTCCCCTTTCATACCCAGGAGACTGCTGTGAACCCCTCTGGCTGCCAAGGAAGGATACCCACAGCTCTGTGCACAGGGACACCCTGCAAAGCTGTTGCGCACAGACCAGGCTACAAGCACGGGGTGTTTGCCAAGCCCGAGGCAAGAGTGAGAGGGGTGAGGGCAAGCAAGGCTTCTACCGTGTCCCACAAACATCATTATTGATCTCTGGACACAAGTAATCCAAGCGGCAGCCCAGAGGCATGGGGTCAACAGTAGATTGCCCAGTACATACGTCGTTGTAGAGGGAAATGTTCAAGTCCCTCACTGGAGGAAGGTAGAAGATGGCATTGCAGCACACGCTGAAGAGGTGTACTATTTCTTCCTCCGTAATTGCATTCACTTCGCTGCAAATAGAGAGACATTGATGCTGGAGCGGTGCCTGGGTGCAGAGGCAGGGGTGGAACAGGTCCTCCCCTGGGCAGGGCTCCCTGAGAGGTATGGGGAGCGCTGCCAGGAGGCGCCTCCTCTCCCACAGGGCTGCTCTGGGTCAGAGGACAGTCCTGATGCCACCAGCTTAGGGGCGAGGGCCAAGACTTAGCGGGGAGCTGCGTCAGGGCCACCAGGATGGCGCCCGGGGGATGTGCTGGCAAAACCAGGGGCTGGGCAGGTACCTCAAGGCAGCAATAGCGGTCATGCAGTAGAATCTCAGTGTGGTGCTCAGCTGCTCCCTGGGCTCCTCACACAGCAGAACCTGCAAAGCACAGTCAGGATGGCACCTGGCAGCACCCAGCACCCAGCAGCAGCAAACCTGCCACCGGCCGGTAGGGCCTGAGTTGCCCCAGTGGCCCTTGACAAGCGCTGGCACATCGGTGCTGCTTCCACCTCCACTGCTGAGGTCTCAGCAGCACCCCGAGCCCCATCTGCGGCACTTGGGTGTCTGTGCCTGATTTCCCTGCCTCCCTCTCCCCCTGTCCTGTCCTTCTCACAGGCTGCAGGTACCTGGGTGCCATGTCCCCTCACCTCAATCTCCTGCGACACATCTTTGTGGAAGCAGAAGAAAGTCAGGCTCGCTGTGAGGCCGCTCCATGCAGCAGTGCTGCACAGTAAGAAAATGCCCCTGAGGAACTGCAGCTTCTGCACCAGATCCTGGCAAGCACACAGAGACCGAGGAGTGTGAGTGGGGACAGCCGTGGCCAGGGGGACCAGGCGTTGCGGGCTGTGGAGCAGCGCAGGACAGCTGCAGGACAGCAGCAGCTCTGCCTGGCCAACAGCCCTCCTGCAGCATGAAGGCAGAGCCAGAGGGACCGTCTGGAGATGCGGGCACAGCCAAGATGGAGATGGCTGCTCTTACCTGCTGCTTGCTGATGCCGTAGGCTTGGATGCAATCCACGGCCTCATTTTCCTCATCGGACAGAGGCAGCCAGTCAGCATCTGAGCAAGGAGACAGAGCAGGGCTACAGAGGGGCCCAAGGCAGGCGCCAGCAGAGGAAGGAGCTCTGCCCTCTGCAGCCCTGGCACAGTCTGCCCGTGCCTGTCAGGACAAGGGGCCCTGGTGTCGAGCAGGGGGCACTCGCTGCCCCAGCCCTGCTGGGCACCCTCACTCACCAGCATGCAGTGGGGTCACCTCGGTCACCTGGCGGTGCTCCGGTGGAGATCTGCTCTCCTGGGGAGCCCCACTCTCCTCCCCGGCCATGATGGAGGGGCTGGGGGGTCTCTCCTCCATCCCGTGGGATGAAGAAGGCTGGGGGGTGAAGGGATGGGGATGGGGCAGCCGCGGGGCTGCCAAAGGTCGAGGGAAACGACTTGGGCTGCGCTCGGGGGCTCTTCGCCAGACCCGCACACTCCTGCCCTGTCTCCTCGCTGTCCTGACGGACACTGCAGGCCGCCTGCTGTCGGTGCCAGCGATGCCTGGCTGTCACACAGATGGGTCACATAGGGCCCCACTGTGACCCACTGCCCTGCCTGGGCCGGGCTGGTTCCAGAACCGGGTTGGAATGGAGCAGACCAAACTCCTCAGTGGGAGGGATGTGTGTGCCTGCTTACCCACATGGCTTTGCAAGTGGGCCTGAGAGCAGCTGCACTGCTCAGCCTCCCGTGCTTCTGCTGTCAGGCCGGAGATGGCCGCAGCGGGCAGAGTAGGCAGACGAAGACTCGCTGTCAGCTCTGCAGCTGTTTTGCTCACAGCCTTGTGAGCTCCAAGGCTTTTCTTTCTGAATTGGAAAGTTGTGAATAAATGGCAAGTTTCACACAGAAGATCCAGTTCTGTGCCCTTATTTCTGATTAGCTGACAAGACACTGTCAAATAACTGGGAGCGCTGCGGTCCAATAAGGCGTTTCCCAGCACTTGGTCAGAAGCAGCTGAAATTAACAAAGACAGAAGCTGTTCCCTTTCTGGCAGCTTTCTAACATCCACGAGTTAAAAGTTTTAACTCAGCCATTAATGCAGCACGTCAGTTACTATTTACTCATTTCTTCATTTCCTTTTGGTCAGGAATGGTTTAATAAAGCTGACAACTAAAGGTCTGAGCCTACTGCATAAATGTTCTGCTAAAGACAATTTTTTCTCCTCTTTTGCTTTACAATCTCTAAACAACATCCACCTGGGGAATGCTGTCTGTCAGAGATTTGGCCTTTTCTTGGTGCCACCTGGGCAGGACTTCCACAGTGCCATTAAGTCAGCTTTTATACTTGTCTTCACTGTCCTTCATACGGAGACAGAAATCAAGTGAAACTGAGCTGTTAATACTGACAGCAAGTGGAAGTAGCATCATGCTTCCAGGCACTGGTCCTTATGGGGGACTTATGGCTTTCACTGACACTAACAAGTGTAGCCAAGGTGACAAGACAGGAGCCTTTTTCATGAGAAAAGATGCTGGCTGCTTGAGTAAATGGGTGGGAGAATCTGAACAACAGCTTTGTTTATCATTTGATAGGCCTCTCAGGTGAGACCTTCAATTGTTTTCTTCCATGAGATAGATGATCTTGCTCCTATCCATTCCAATGAGCAAGATCAAATTCATAGTTTAGTTTTATTAACATTTCTGGCACTTACGTATAGCTGATACAGCAGAAGGGAGATGGCAGTAAACAGAGGCACCAAGATCTGGATTCCAGAGCTCCTACTGTATGAAGACCTGCACACTTTGATCCAGAGTTGAAATCTTGCCAGATAAAGAGGCTAGAAGAAAATCTGCACGACTCCCATCCACAGTTGGGCACTTTTCTTGATGAGCTGGCTGAAGGACGTGTTGGATCCTCTGGCACTGGTATTTCTGCATGCTGAATCCACCCTGTGTGCCCTGCACTGACACTCTCCTCAGAGAGAGTATTGAAGTCGTGTATTAAATAGAAGATCTTCTCAGGGCTGTGTAAAAGACTGTTCCAGCACCACAAGGGTGGTGGCTTCAGCTGCACAAGTACCAACACCTGTTATTAAGCTACCTTTCAGAAACACACTGGATAGAATTATAGAAGCCTTGCAAAGGTTATTTCCACATGTAGACCTTGCATAAGAGGACCAAAAGCAAGAAAGTACAGAACAGGGACGTCTAACCTGTGACATGGAAGAGACAGTAATTAGCCCCTCAGATTTGTCTCAGAGGAATCTGAGACAGGCTCCTCAAAGAAGCTGAGGTACATCCACACCAATGCTCACAGCATGGGAAATAAGCAGGATGGATGCCACGGTGCAATTAGAAAACTGTGGCCTAATAGCTATCACAGAAATGTGGTGAGACAAAGCACCCAAGTGGAATGCAAAAACTGAGGGCTACAAGGCTTTTAGAAGAGATAAGCAGGGAAGGAGGAGTGAAGGAGTTGCTCTCTATGTTAAGAAATGGATAGATGGCAAAGAGCTGCCTCTGAAAAACAACCATGAACAGGTTGAGAGCTTGTGGGGTACGATTTAAGACCAGACCAATAAAGGGCATCTGGTGGCTGGTGTCTTCTACAGGCTCCTGATTAAGGGAAGCCTGTTGATGAGGCCGTCCTGCTTCATCTACAAGAAGCACTGTGTTCAAAGAATCTCATTCTGTTGGGAGATCTCAACTGCCTGGATGTCTGCTGGGAAAACAAGGCAGCAGGTTTTAAGCAATCCAGAAGACTCCTAGAGTGCACTCAACATAAACTTCTGGTCCAGATATTAGACAGACCAACAGTGGGTGAAGCATTTCTGGACCTGGCCCTCACCAATGCAGAAAAGCTCTTTGAAGAGGCTAAAACTAAAGGGAGAGTGGGCCATAGGGATCACAGAAGAGCTTGGGTTGAAAGGGACCTCAAAGATGATCTAATTCCAACCCAGCACAGGAACTGTTTCCTGGGCTGCATCAAAAGACAGGTGGCCAGCAGAGCAAGGGAGGTTACTGTTCCCCTCTGCCTCCATAAGACCCCATCTGGAGTAATGCATCCAGGCCTGTGGTCACCAGCACAAGAAAGACAAGGAAAGGTTGAAGGAACTTCAATCCAAAAGCCATTTTGTTTCTATGATACCAAAACTCAACTTGTATTTGCAAAGCTCAAATGCTCCCAACAACTAGAATTGTTTAACAGGGGTAACAAGCCTTATTGCTTTTTCAGACATTCACACACACACATCACCATCACTTCCATTGCCATAAGTGGTATTACGACAGTCTCTGTCCTCCCCTCTCTTTGTGTCTCAGTAGCAACATGCTTCAAGCTGTCATTTCTTTCCAGTGTAAGCACAGCTGAGTTTCCTTTTAACGATCATCTGCTTTATAACCGAATGGAAAAGAAGTTCTTTTTCAGAAGCAGACGTTGCAGTGATTGAGATGAGCGTGCAGCAATGGGAACTTTGGGGTGTTTTTCCTCCAGCTTGCACAGATCTGACAACTGACGCTGCTGCCCACGGCTGGTGGGGACGGCGATCGCACGGCGGATGGCGCCCCTGCAGGGCTGCCGCGGGCCCGCAGCGAGGCTGAGCGGAGCTCTGCTGTCCTGGCGACGGTAGAGTTCACTCCGACACCACGGAACGGCCCTGGCAGAGGCAGCGCTGCGAGCTGGGGAGCCACGGACCTGTAAGCTGCATCGCCACAAGGAAAAGGCAGATGGAGACGGGCTGGATCGCCGGCATGAGCTCCAACGTAGCACAGAGCTGGGTTATGCGCTTTGTTCACGACAACCCCGTGCGACCTCATGCAGACTTGGCCTGGAGGGGATGGAAAACTGCACGGAGAAAAAGGCTCTGGGGGTTGTTCATTGGCAGCCAGCAAAACATGTGACAGAAGTATGTGCAAGTGGCAAAAACAAAAGCCAATGACTTTTGTTAAAGCCAAAGGGCTGCTTAATATCAGATATAAAGTAACAAGAAGAACTAGAAAAGAACAGTGGCACAGTATTGGCTTGTTTCAGCACTCATTTTGGGTGCTTATGGTGCCTTTCAATTGTTACCGTTGATTAAAATCAGACTTGCAAGTCATTAGGAATGGTGCACTTGCAGGTGTGCTCATGTAGAGCACAGCAGTATAATTATACAGCAGTTCTTTGTGAAGGGGGGTGGGAGTGAATGGGGGAAAGAACCACTAAAGAAACACTAGAAATTACCTTAACAAGAAAAGACCGTCACCACTACAGTGAAGATGAGGAGCTAAAAGTTGATCAGGTGATTATCCAATTATCCCTTTTAACGTAGCTTGGGATAGTGTTGGCTTTCCAGGCTGCTAGCGTACACTGCTAACATGTCAAGGCTTCCATCCACCACTACCCCCAAGTCCTTCTCTGTAGGGCTGCCCTGAAGGAGTTCTACTTACGTTTAGGATTGCCCAAACCCAGGTGCAGCACCTTGTCTTTGGTATTGTTGAGTCCCATTTGGTTCACATGGGCCCAATGTTCTAGCTTGTCCAGGTCCCTTTGGCTGGCATCCCTTCCTTCCGTTGTATCAACAGCACCACACAGCTTGGTTGTTGCATGCAAACTCGCTATGGGCACTCTTGATCCCACTGCCTAGGTCACTGCTAAAGATGTTAGAGAGCACCATTACCAAGATTAGGGATCTTGATATCAAGAAGGCGGCTACCAGCAGGCAGCAAATCTCGTGCTCTAAAGGAACTCAGATGCCTGCCTAAGATACTACAAGACCACCAGCTTTCCATTAGAACTCCAGTGCACGTCTGGAACTCCATGTGAGAGTATGGAGTGATTACTTTGAATCCTGTTCTTGAAAATCAGAGCCTGAAATGGGGTACACCTGGCACAGCACAGTCATCCACTCAAAGCAAGTGCAGACGGGCCACCCGAAGGCAGCCGCAGGTGCAAGAGAGCACGAGCCGCGGTGCTCGACTGACCTCTAGCGCCGGCGATGCTGCAGGGCTTCGCACGAGCCGGGCTACGAAGCTGCGGTTGCCCCGCCGGCACAGCGCGGCCGGGATTCTCCTCGGTGCCATCCTCCAGGAACTGCCTTGCAGGGTTACCGACCCAACGGGCCCCGATCTTAGAGCCACTGCGGGCTTGGACAGCAGTTCTCTGCAAGGAGGCTGATTGTTTGTCCGGGTCACTGAGCTGCAGCAAGACAACAGGGCTGGCGAAAACGTACGTGGGTGCTGTGAGAGAATCTGAGCTTGGGCTCATCCAAGGAGACTCAACCATCGCAGCTTCTAGTCCTGCACTTCACACATAGCTCCAGGCAAGAGCCAATTAACTGTCCCTAAACGCAGCAAAAAGAGGATGGATCCATTTGGATGGTCCCGGAGATAGACAAAAATCTCCACCGAACACAGAACAGTCCTTTCACCTGCTGGTCAGCAAACAACAGAGCACAACACACACAAGCACAAGCCAACAAGAAGATAACAGCAGTTATTCTTGAAAAGAATGTCTTTGGTTGTCTTGGTGTATCCGGTGTTGAGCAAAGCAAAGTCAGCCCGATTTTCTTAAAGCTAGATTAATCTGTGAGGCACAAAGTAATAAGAGAATGGTTTTTATTAATAAATAGAGTGATAGCAGTTGTCAGAAGAATGCATGTGTCACACACTGAGGTAAACCCCACAGCAAAACTAGCTGTAACATTTCCTATCCTCACAGGAAAAGCCTTTCTTCACAAGATCTTCAGGAAGAGAGATGGTAAGAGATGTGAAAACTGAAGGATCCGAGCAGAGGTCTCCAGTAGCTCCCTCTGTACGCAGATGGTTGCAGAGACAAAAGGTCAAGTCCAGTTTTGGAGGAAGCTTGGTGATGTTTACCACTAGCGTTACGCCAACTTCAGGTAAGTCTGCTTGCTTTCACGTCCTTACGACAGTACATGGAATGGATGAGCATCCGCGTCTTTGTTTGCCTGTTGCTGTTGCTTTTCCTCCAAGGGCAAAGGCTACTGGCTTTGCTGGTGATCTTCTCCACTCGGTTGCTGTGGGTTTTTAAAATTACTCTTTTTCTGTTTCAAAAAATGCAACTTTGGCACTGTTTTCCCATTTCCAATAATGCAGTGAAATCCCGCTCTCATTTGGATGACAACAAGATGAACCGTATTGCACTCTGAAGAGGGCAAAACTTGCTTGCTCCGTCCTTGGTTGTTGTGCATGGGGACCGTAACGCCAATTCAGTTCGTAGGAGAAATTTCCTCTGGTGACTCTTCTCCCCGTGCCTTCCTCCATCTTCCATTATTTTGTTGTTGCGTTGCTGTTAGTTGTAGTACTAGAAACAGTAGGATTGTCGTTATTTGAAGAGTCAAATGTCATCAAAGAAAGTCTGCAGAACCATTTTGAATCCGGTTTTGAAATGCAAACTCAAAAGCAAAGATCTTGAAGTCTGGATTCCTGGGCCTCCAAGACATAGGAAAATAAAAGGTGTTTGTTTGTCTTTTTGCACGTGACACTTACTTATGCCCAGGCACACAGCACTGTAAGCAAGCAGGAGCTTTGCTGCCCAGCATTTCGGCTTTGCAAGAGCGAGGAAAACCACAACTTTTCTGCTTGCTTTAACAGTTCCAAGAACTCATATGATGAGTTCCAATGAAGTTGGGGAAGTTACGAAACGTTCTGCGTCTGCGTGCACGTGTTCTGCTCTGTGATGGTCACGGGCAGACGTCTTCTCCAGGTATCCTTGCAAAGGCTTTCTGGTGTGCTTTTTGCCTTAATCAGTCACTAACTACAGACCCAGTTCTAACCAGCTTGGTTCCTGTTCTTTCTCCCAAGATGTCCGTGCTCCTAGATGTCCGTTGTTCAGGGGGTCTGTCTTGCATGACAGGAACGCGTGTCCCAGCAACGTTGCTGTACAGGTGTCCTAGCAACGTTGCTGTACAAGAATTGTCCTTCAGGCGGTTATGCAAAACAAGCGGAGAAGTGCTGGGAGCCTTCTCCGTGCTGATGCCACCTGCTGCCTTTGGTGTATCAGCTTCTGTGTTGACTCAGATGCCACAGAACGGACTGTCAGATGGGTGTCATTTACCAATGGCCGAAGGGCTGCAACAGAAGGAAACAGAGCAGAGACTGAACCCCCCAGTCTGCAGAGAGCCACCAGCTTCCCCTCTGAACCTTGCCAGCCCCACTCGTTGCTTTTCTTGGCCAGGAGGAGCACGGGAGACTGACGGGTCAGCCGGAAGACACTGCTCAGGGCTGCCAGGAATGCTCCTCTGCCCCTGCAGCATTTCCTTGCAGCAGGGCAAAGCGCAGCTGCATGCTGCCCAGCTCTGCCCCCAGCCCCAACACACACAGCACTGCCCTCACTCACCACAGCAGAGTTCATTTAGCATCTCCACGCTCTGTTCCCTGGAGTGCTTCCCAGTCAGCCCTAAAGAAAGAGCTCTGTCAGACACCCGCTCCCCAGCACGCCCTGGAGCGCAGAGCCCGGCCCCGCCAGCCCAGCTGCCTCCTCTTCAGTGCTGCAGGCAGGGATGGCACCCGAGGGGGCACCTGAGCAAGGCACCCACTGGGTGCTACCGGCACGGGCAGGCTGTACCTGGGGGCTTCAGGGCTGTGCCTTCCTGCCAGGGCAGGGCCCAAAGAGGGACGCAGGGGTTGGGCTCACCGATGAATCTGACAGCCTCGCATCGCACGGAGGCCTGAGAGTCCTCCAGGTATGGCACGCTCTGCTGCAGGTAGCCTCTCACGCTCTTTCTGTCCTGCTGCAGCTGAAGAAGAGCAGAAGAGCATGGGGCTTGCACAGCGTCCACAGCTGCTGCTGAAACCCCTCCTCCAGCATCCCCTTTCCCCCAGCAGAAAGGTGGGGGCTGTGAGATTGTCCTTACCAAACACTTCATCATTCCCTCTGTGTTCTTCTGCTGGGCCTGCTGCTTGAGCTCCTTCCACTTCAGGAAACTGGCACAAGACACGAGGGCTTCCCCAGATGCCTGCAGAACAACAGATGCGGGGACATGGCAGCACACACACACAGACACACATCCCAGTGTCTGGATGCTTGCTCAACTTGCTCTCAATTGCAGATCACTGCTGAGCCGTCAGCACACCACTGCCTGCGCACTGGTCAGCTCTGAAATTCATACCTGTGCGACGCTCGGGGTCTCGTCACTCATCTGAAAGATCAGAGGGAGCAGGACCCTGCTCACGGTCTTCTTCATTCTTCCCTTGTTATGCCACACCACAGCGTCCATCATATCCATGAAGAGGCGGATGGAACCTTCTCGCACTTCACATGACGCCTGAGGGAGAACAGGAGGAGCTCAGACCTCAGCAACTTCCCCAGCTCCCCAGCCAGCCCACCAGGTCAAAGCAGAGCTGCCCTGGCACCTTGGGAGTGTTGGACAAGGAGACAGAGCTGGCCTTCAGCAGCGCCTTTGGGGCACATGCTGCCTGCTCAGCCTCCACATCCCTGCTGTGGTCCCTGGAGAGAATGCTTGGCACTGGTAGAAAAGGGAGCACTGGAGGTTCTGAAAGTAACCCTTGGCAGAAGGTGTTTTGCTCAGGTAAAGCAGAGCTTTAAACCAAGCTACACTACCAGGGACACGGCCTGCTGGGCTGCAGAGCCCACAAGACATCTCATTCCTGAGAGCCCAGAGAAGGAAAGAAAGGGGAAGGCGCTCCTGTCAAGCACCCATCCGCAGAGCTCAGCCTCCCACAACAGACTTACGTGATTCAAAAGAGGCAGCATCTTCTCAGCCAGCTCCAGAGCAAAGGGACTGGCGTGCCTCTTCCCCAGATGGCGCACTGTGTTTCTGAAGATATTCAGCGCCTTCAGAGGAATGGCTGTGTTGGCAAACCGCAGGGTCTTCATGACGCCTGGAAGCAGGGCCTGTATTTCTCTTGCCTGTACAAAACACACCATTTCCTTTCCATCAGGAGGACAGGGGCCACCCCGGCCTAAAAGCTCCGATTACAGAGCAGCAGCCACCTGCAGTAACCCATCTGGGAAGCTTCGGGAAACCTCAGCCACCAGGCCCCAGCACGACCATCACCCCAACTCGCGAGTGTCAGGCAAGGCCAAGGCACAGTGTTGCCCACCGCCCCAGCGCCAGGCTGCCACCAGGAGGGCTTCGTTTGACAAGGTCCTGCTCACCGTCTCAGGTCTATCAGACAGCAGCACGAGGCGTCTGAGCACCATCCAGAGGACTGGCAGGCTCTTGACATTCAGAAGCCTCTGGAGCGGTGCTGGCTTACACAGCTCTTTCAGCAGCTCTTGGGTGGGAGGCATCACCTGAAACGAACACAGCAGTGAGAGGCAGGCAGAGGCAGCGGGATTTCCTGCACCCTGCAGCTACAGGCTGCTCTGGCAGCTCCGGGCAGGGCACTGGGCAGACACAGCCTGGCCTGAGGTAGCGGTGCCTTTGGAGGGCCCCACCATCCCTCTGCGCCCAGGCCTAGCACTATACAGGATGGCAGGGGGAGGCAGGGAGCTGGGGAGAGAGTGCCCTGAAGGAGAGCACGGCGCCTTGTCCAGTAACTCACAGTCAAGTGAAGGAGGCCCGACTCCGCTGTGCTGATGCCCAAGATCTCACGCAGCTGGTGTTCCTGGAGAACCTGGCTCAGCTCGTCCCAGATCCCCTCGGATGCTTCCAGCAGGGGCAGCACACTCTTGAGTATGTCCATGGTAGTGCTATAAACGGAGAGCAATGCTGCGTCAGCAGGGCTGCCTTAGCCACAGCACCACGGCTCAGGCTGGTCCACTAGGCCCCAGGCTGAGCTGCAGCCTGGCCCTGCTGCCCCACGTGCTTGGGGGGATCTGGAGGCCTGGCCTGGGCAAGCAGCAGGGGCTGAGATGGCCTTGGCCGAGGGGCAGGGCAGGAGGCTGACGGGGGGCTCTGGGCTGCCATGGTTGGTCATTGGCTGCTGCAGCCCTGAGCGGCCCACCAGCACCGGAAAGCACAGCGGGATGGAGGGCCTGCTCCTCAGATGTGCTGCAGCTTTCCTTGGCTCTGGCAACCAGACCGGTTCTCAGCCCTGTTCTTCACATGGAACAAACGTGGGGCTGTCTGGGCTGATACCTGTCAGTCTGTGGAAGGTCAGTCAACACGCTCCTCAGCACGTCCGTGGGGAACTGGATGGTCAGCACGTCCAGCACTGAGAACAGGATCTGCTGAACTGATGTGCTCTGGATTTTCAGGTTGGTGTGGATGCATCCCAGAATCTCCGGCACCTGTAGTGAGAACACAGGGAGACTGCTGCTGCCACTGCATTGCAGCCATTTGCCTCCCAGGCTGTGTTCTTTCTGCCCTTCTCACAGCTCTTTGCTGCCTTCAAATGGCTTCAGATTCCCAAGAGCTGCTCAGGGCAAGGTAGGGCATGACAATTCAGCCTCACACTGCTTACATCCATCAGCCAGGTTCCAGGGTCCCTCCAAAGAACATCCAGCATAGTCTCAGCCCACATCTTCTCGTCAAAACTGTAGTCTCCAATCACCTTCTCAAGGGTGACAAGGGCAATGTTGGTCCTCTGAGAAGGAGCAAGGTTTTTCCCAAGTGGCTGCAGGAAGAAGGAAAAAAGGAGGGAAGGCATGTTAAACGGAGTGAGAGAATAGCGTCTGGAGCGGGATGACCAGAGGCAAAAGGAAGGAGAAAGACCCTCCCTTCAGGTCAAAAGCACTCTGAGGGTTCCCGCCTGAGCCCCAGCTTGTCTCACAGGTACTCCTGAGCCGCAGAGGCAGCTCTGGGACGCAAAGAATGAGAGTGCCTGGCTGGGATTTTCATGTCTCCTCACCTGCTGCCAGAAGCTGCTGGTCATGAAGGCACTAAGCTTCCAGATGCGCCCCAAAGCCCTCTCGCACACAGTTTTTGTCTTGGAGATGCTGAAAGGCAGCAGCACCTGTGAGGAGAGGAACTGCTGGTTAGCTGGGAGCTGCTGATGCCCACTCCAGGAGAAGCAGGTCTGCTGAGCTCCTAGCTGCAATCACAGCATCCATCCAGGCTTCCCCTGAGCTTAAGCCAAGCCCATCGTGGGGCTACTGGCGCCGGGGTCCCTTGCCGGCTCCTACTGCTGCCAGTGCCGTTTCCACCGAGTGGGATAAAATTCTCCTACAAGGGAGCTCCGGGGGCAGAACTTCACAACAGACAGACCTCCAAGATCCTCTGCAGCCGACTGTTGACACTGGTGCCGGGACAGCTGTCTAGCACAACCTGCAGCATGTTGTCCATAGCATCCAGGGTCTGTAAAGAGAACAGTGGGTTGTGGAAGTCTTTCGGGGTTCCCTTTCATACCCAGGAGACTGCTGTGAACCCCTCTGGCTGCCAAGGAAGGATACCCACAGCTCTGTGCACAGGGACACCCTGCAAAGCTGCTGTGCACAGACCAGGCTACAATACGGGGTGTTTGGCAAGCCCGAGGCAAGAGTGAGAGGGGTGAGGGCAAGCAAGGCTTCTACCGTGTCCCACAAACATCATTATTGATCTCTGGACACAAGTAATCCAAGCGGCAGCCCAGAGGCATGGGGTCAACAGTAGATTGCCCAGTACATACGTCGTTGTAGAGGGAAATGTTCAAGTCCCTCACTGGAGGAAGGTAGAAGATGGCATTGCAGCACACGCTGAAGAGGTGTACTATTTCTTCCTCCGTAATTGCATTCACTTCGCTGTAAAAGGAGGGACACTGATGCTAGGAGCGGTGCCTGGGTGCAGAGGCAGGGGTGGAACAGGTCCTCCCCTGGGCAGGGCTCCCTGAGAGGGATGGGGAGCCCTGCCAGGAGGCGCCTCCTCTCCCACAGGGCTGCTCTGGGTCAGAGCACAGTCCTGATGCCACCAGCTTAGGGGCGAGGGCCAAGACTTAGCGGGGAGCTGCGTCAGGGCCACCAGGATGGCGCCCGGGGGATGTGCTGGCAAAACCAGGGGCTGGGCAGGTACCTCAAGGCAGCAATAGCGGTCATGCAGTAGAATCTCAGTGTGGTGCTCAGCTGCTCCCTGGGCTCCTCACACAGCAGAACCTGCAAAGCACAGTCAGGATGGCACCTGGCAGCACCCAGCAACAGCAGCAGCAAACCTGCCACCGGCCGGTAGGGCCTGAGTCGCCCCAGTGGCCCTCGACAAGCGCTGGCACACCGGTGCTGCTTCCACCTCCATTGCTGAGGTCTCAGCAGCACCCCGAGCCCCATCTGCAGCACTTGGGTGTCTGCGCCTGATTTCCCTGCCTCCCTCTCCCCCTGTCCTGTCCTTCTCACAGGCTGCAGGTACCTGGGTGCCATGTCCCCTCACCTCAATCTCCTGCGACACATCTTTGTGGAAGCAGAAGAAAGTCCGACTCGCTGTGAGGCCGCTCCATGCAGCACTGCTGCACAGTAAGAAAATGCCCCTGAGGAACTGCAGCTTCTGCACCAGATCCTGGCAAGCACACAGAGACCGAGGAGTGTGAGTGGGGACAGCCGTGGCCAGGGGGACCAGGCGTTGCGGGCTGTGGAGCAGCGCAGGACAGCTGCAGGACAGCAGCAGCTCTGCCCGGCCAGCAGCCCTCCTGCAGCATGAAGGCAGAGCCAGAGGGACCGTCTGGAGATGCGGGCACAGCCAAGATGGAGATGGCTGCTCTTACCTGCTGCTTGCTGATGCCGTAGGCTTGGATGCAATCCACGGCCTCATTTTCCTCTTCAGACAGAGGCAGCCAGTCAGCATCTGAGCAAGGAGACAGAGCAGGGCTACAGAGGGGCCCAAGGCAGGCGCCAGCAGAGGAAGGAGCTCTGCCCTCTGCAGCCCTGGCACAGTCTGCCCGTGCCTGTCAGGACAAGGGGCCCTGGTGTCGAGCAGGGGGCACTCGCTGCCCCAGCCCTGCTGGGCACCCTCACTCACCAGCATGCAGTGGGGTCACCTCGGTCACTTGGCGGGGCTCCGGTGGAGATCTGCTCTCCTGTGGAGCCCCGCTCTCCTCCCCGGCCATGATGGAGCGGCTGGGGGGTCTCTCCTCCATCCCGTGGGATGAAGAAGGCTGGGGGGTGAAGGGATGGGGATGGGGCAGCCGTGGGGCTGCCAAAGGTCGAGGGAAACGACTTGGGCTGCGCTCGGGGGCTCTTCGCCAGACCCGCACACTCCTGCCCTGTCTCCTCGCTGTCCTGACGGACACTGCAGGCCGCCTGCTGTCGGTGCCAGCGATGCCTGGCTGTCACACAGATGGGTCACATAGGGCCCCACTGTGACCCACTGCCCTGCCCGGGCCGGGTTCCAGAACCCGGTTGGAATGGAGCAGACCAAACTCCTCAGCGGGAGGGATGTGTGTGCCTGCTTACCCACATGGCTTTGCAAGTGGGCCTGAGAGCAGCTGCACTGCTCAGCCTGCCGTGCTTCTGCTGTCAGGCCGGAGATGGCCGCAGCGGGACAGAGCAGGCAGACGAAGACTCGCTGTCAGCTCTGCAGCTGTTTTGCTCACAGCCTTGTGAGCTCCAAGGCTTTTCTTTCTGAATTGGAAAGATGTGAATAAATGGCAAGTTTCACACAGAAGATCCAGTTCTGTGCCCTTATTTCTGATTAGCCAACAATACACGGTCAAATAACTGGGAGCGCTGCGGTCCAATAAGGCGTTTCCCAGCACTTGGTCAGAAGCAGCTGAAATGAACAAAGACAGAAGCTGTTCCCTTTCTGGCAGCTTTCTAACATCCACGAGTTAAAAGTTTTAACTCAGCCATTAATGCAGCACGTCAGTTACTATTTACTCATTTCTTCATTTCCTTTTGGTCAGGAATGGTTTAATAAAGCTGACAACTAAAGGTCTGAGCCTACTGCATAAATGTTCTGGTAAAGACAATTTTTTCTCCTCTTTTGTTTGACAATCTCTAAACAACATCCATCTGGGGAATGCTGTCTGTCAGAGATTTGGCCTTTCCTTGGTGCCACCTGGGCAGGACTTCCACAATGCCATTAAGTCAGCTTTTATACTTGTCTTCACCGTCCTTCATAGGGAGACAGGAATCAAGTGAAACTGAGCTGTTAATACTGACAGCAAGGGGAAGTAGCGTCATGCTTCTGGGCACTGGTACTTATGGGGGACTTATGGCTTTCACTGGCACTAACAAGTGTAGCCAAGGTGACAAGACAGGAGCCTTTTTCATGAGAAAAGATGCTGGCTGCTTGAGTAAATGGGTGGGAGAATCTGAACAACAGCTTTGTTTATCATTTGATAGGCCTCTCAGGTGAGACCTTCAATTGTTTTCTTCCATGAGATAGATGATCTTGCTCCTATCCAGTCCAATGAGCAAGATCAAATTCATGGTTTAGTTTTATTAACATTTCTGGCACTTCCATATAGCTGATACAGCAGAAGGGAGATGGCAGTAAACAGAGGCACCAAGATCTAGATTCCAGAGCTCCTACTGTATGAAGACCTGCACACTTTGATCCAGAGTTGAAATCTTGCCAGATAAAGAGGCTAGAAGAAAATCTGCACGACTCCCATCCACAGTTGGGCACTTTTCTTGATGAGCTGGCTGAAGGACGTGTTGGATCCTCTGGCACTGGTATTTCTGCATGCTGAATCCACCCTGTGTGCCCTGCACTGACACTGTCCTCAGAGAGAGTATTGAAGTCGTGTATTAAATAGAAGATTTTCTCAGGGCTGTGTAAAAGACTGTTCCAGCATCACAAGGGTGGTGGCTTCAGCTGCACAAGTACCAACACCTGTTATTAAGTCACCTTTCAGAAACACACTAGATAGAATTCGAGAAGCCTTGCAAAGGTTATTACCACATGTAGACCTTGCATAAGAGGACCAAGAGCAAGAAAGTACAGAACAGGGACGTCTAACCTGTGACATGGAAGAGACAGTAATTAGCCCCTCAGATTTGTCTCAGAGGAATCTGAGACAGGCTCCTCAAAGAAGCTGAGGTACATCCACACCAATGCTCATAGCATGGGGAATTAAGCAGGATGGATGCCACGGTGCAATTAGAAAACTGTGGCCTAATAGCTATCACAGAAATGCGGTGAGAGAAAGCACCCAAGTGGAATGCTAAAACTGAGGGCTACAAGGTTTTTAGAAGAGATAAGCAGGGAAGGAGGAGTGAAGGAGTTGCTCTCTATGTTAAGAAATGGATAGATGGCAAAGAGCTGCCTCTGAAAAACAACCATGAACAGGTTGAGAGCTTGTGGGGTACAATTTAAGACCAGACCAATAAAGGGCATCTGGTGGCTGGTGTCTTCTACAGGCTCCTGATTAAGGGAAGCCTGTTGATGAGGCCGTCCTGCTTCATCTACAAGAAGCACTGTGCACAAAGAATCTCATTCTGTTGGGAGATCTCAACTGCCTGGATGTCTGCTTGGAAAACAAGGCAGCAGGTTTTAAGCAATCCAGAAGACTCCTAGAGTGCACTCAACATAAACTTCTGGTCCAGATATTAGACAGACCAACAGTGGGTGAAGCATTTCTGGACCTGGCCCTCACCAATGCAGAAAAGCTCATTGAAGAGGCTAAAACTAGGGGGAGAGTGGGCCATAGGGATCACAGAAGAGCTTGGGTTGAAAGGGACCTCAAAGATGATCTAATTCCAACCCAGCACAGGAAGCCAACTGTTTCCTGGGCTGCATCAAAAGACAGGTGGCCAGCAGAGCAAGGGAGGTTACTGTTCCCCTCTGCCTCCATAAAACCCCGTCTGGAGTAATGCATCCAGGCCTGTGGTCACCAGCACAAGAAAGACAAGGAAAGGTTGAAGGGACTTCAATCCAAAAGCCATTCTGTTTCTATGATACCAAAACTCAACTTGTATTTGCAAAGCTCAAATGCTCCCAACAGCTTGAATTGTTCAACAGCGGTAACAAGCCTTATTGTTTTTTCAGACATTCACACACACACATCACTTCCATTGCCATAACTGGTATTAGGACAGTCTCTGTCCTCCCCTCTCTTTGTGTCTCAGTAGCAACATGCTTCAAGCTGTCATTTCTTTCCAGTGTAAGCACAGCTGAGTTTCCTTTTAACGATCATCTGCTTTATAACCAAACTGAAAAGCAGCCCTTTTTCAGAAGCAGACGTTGCAGTGATTGAGATGAGCGTGCAGCAATGGGAACTTTGGGGTGTTTTTCCTCCAGCTTGCACAGATCTGACAACTGACGCTGCTGCCCACGGCTGGTGGGGACGGCGATCGCACGGCGGATGGCGCCCCTGCAGGGCTGCCGCGGGCCCGCAGCGAGGCTGAGCGGAGCTCTGCTGTCCTGGCGACGGTAGAGTTCACTCCGACACCACGGAACGGCCCTGGCAGAGGCAGCGCTGCGAGCTGGGGAGCCACGGACCTGTAAGCTGCATCGCCACAAGGAAAAGGCAGATGGAGACGGGCTGGATCGCCGGCATGAGCTCCAACGTGGCACAGAGCTGGGTTATGCGCTTTGTTCACGACAACCCCGTGCAACCTCATGCAGACTTGGCCTGGAGGGGATGGAAAACTGCACGGAGAAAAAGGCTCTGGGGGTTGTTCATTGGCAGCCAGCAAAGCATGTGACAGAAGTATGTGCAAGTGGCAAAAACAAAAGCCAATGACTTTTGTTAAAGCCAAAAGGCTGCTTAATATCAGATATAAAGTAACAAGAAGAACTAGAAAAGAACAGAGGCACAGTATTGGCTTGTTTCAGCACTCATTTTGGATGCTTATGGTGCCTTTCAATTGTTACCGTTGATTAAAATCAGACTTGCAAGTCATTAGGAATGGTGCACTTGCAGGTGTGCTCATGTACAGCACAGCAGTACAATTATACAGCATTTCTTTGTGAAGGGGGGTGGGAGTGAATGGGGGAAAGAACCACTAAAAGAAACACTAGAAATTACCTTCACCAGAAAAGACCGTCACCACTACAGTGAAGATGAGGAGCTAAAAGTTGATCAGGTGATTATCCAATTATCCCTTTTAACGTAGCTTGGGATAGCGTTGGCTTTCCAGGCTGCTAGCGTACACTGCTAACATGTCAAGGCTTCCATCCACCACTACCCCCAAGTCCTTCTCTGTAGGGCTGCCCTGAAGGAGTTCTACTTACATTTAGGATTGCCCAAAGCCAGGTGCAGCACCTTGTATTTGGTATTGTTGAGTCCCATTTGGTTCACATGGGCCCAATGTTCTAGCTTGTCCAGGTCCCTTTGGCTGGCATCCCTTCCTTCCGTTGTATCAACAGCACCACACAGCTTGGTTGTTGCATGCAAACTCGCTATGCGCACTCTTGATCCCACTGCCTAGGTCACTGCTAAAGATGTTAGAGAGCACCATTACCAAGATTAGGGATCTTGATATCAAGAAGACGGCTACCAGCAGGCAGCAAATCTCGTGCTCTAAAGGAACTCAGATGCCTGCCTAAGACACTACAAGACCACCAGCTTTCCGTTAAAACTCCAGTGCACGTCTGGAATTCCATGTGAGAGTATGGAGTGATTACTTTGAATCCTATTCTTGAAAATCAGAGCCTGAAATGGGGTACACCTGGCACAGCACAGTCATCCACTCAAAGCAAGTGCAGACGGGCCACCCGAAGGCAGCCGCAGGTGCAAGAGAGCACGAGCCGCGGTGCTCGACTGACCTCTAGCGCCGGCGATGCTGCAGGGCTTCGCACGAGCCGGGCTACGAAGCTGCGGTTGCCCCGCCGGCACAGCGCGGCCGGGATTCTCCTCGGTGCCATCCTCCAGGAACTGCCTTGCAGGGTTACCGACCCAACGGGCCCCGATCTTAGAGCCACTGCGGGCTTGGACAGCAGTTCTCTGCAAGGAGGCTGATTGTTTGTCCGGGTCACTGAGCTGCAGCAAGACAACAGGGCTGGCGAAAACGTACGTGGGTGCTGTGAGAGAATCTGAGCTCGGGCTCATCCAAGGAGACTCAACCATCGCAGCTTCTAGTCCTGCACTTCACACATAGCTCCAGGCAAGAGCCAATTAACTGCCCCTAAACGCAGCAAAAAGAGGATGGATCCATTTGGATGGTCCCGGAGATAGACAAAAATCTCCACCAAAGACAAAACAGTCCTTTCACCTGCTGGTCAGCAAACAGCAGAGCACAGCACACACCAGCATCCAGGACTCGTGCAGAAAAAAGAAGAAAGAAAAGAAATTGCTCGAGGGTGTTTCTCAGAGGCATAGAAGCACAAGCCAACAAGAAGATAACAGCAGTTATTCTTGAAAAGAATGTCTTTGGTTGTCTTGGTGTAGCCGGTGTTGAGCAAAGCAAAGTCAGCCCGATTTTCTTAAAGCTAGATTAATCTGCAAGGCACAAAGTAATAAGAGAATGGTTTTTATTAATAAATGGAGTGATAGCAGTTGTCAGAAGAATGCATGTGTCACACACTGAGGTAAACTCCGCAGCAAAAGTAGCTGTAACATTTCCTATCCTCACAGGAAAAGCCTTTCTTCACAAG
The DNA here is from genome assembly GCF_039878825.1 of Excalfactoria chinensis. Classification (NCBI taxonomy): domain Eukaryota; kingdom Metazoa; phylum Chordata; class Aves; order Galliformes; family Phasianidae; genus Excalfactoria; species Excalfactoria chinensis. Next base: position 74,802,632 of record NC_092857.1, on the reverse strand, counting down.
ATCTTCAGGAAGAGAGATGGTAAGAGATGTGAAAACTGAAGGATCCGAGCAGAGGTCTCCAGTAGCTCCCTCTGTACACAGATGGTTGCAGAGACAAAAGGTCAAGTCCAGTTTTGGAGGAAGCTTGGTGATGTTTACCACTAACGTTACGCCAACTTCAGGTAAATCTGCTTGCTTTCACGTCCTTACGACAGTACATGGAATGGATGAGCATCCGCGTCTTTGTTGGCCTGTTGCTGTTGCTTTTCCTCCAAGGGCAAAGGCTACTGGCTTTGCTGGTGATCTTCTCCACTCTGTTGCTGTGGGTTTTTAAAATTACTCTTTTTCTGTCTCAAAAAATGCAACTTTGGCACTGTTTTCCCATTTCCAACAATGCAGTGAAATCCCGCTCTCATTTGGATGACAACAAGATGAACCGTATTGCACTCTGAAGAGGGCAAAACTTGCTTGCTCCGTCCTTGGTTGTTGTGCTCGGGGACCCTAACGCCAATTCAGTTCATAGGAGAAATTTCCTCTGGTGACTCTTCTCCCCGTGCCTTCCTCCATCTTCCATTATTTTGTTGTTGCGTTGCTGTTAGTGGTAGTACTAGAAACAGTAGGATTGTCGTTATTTGAAGAGTCAAATATCATCCAAGAAAGTCTGCAGAATCATTTTAAATCCGGTTTTGAAATGCAAACTCAAAAGCAAAGATCTTGAAGTCTGGATTCCTGGGCCTCCAAGACATAGGAAAATAAAAGGTGTTTTTTTGTCTTTTTGCACGTGACACTTATGCCCAGGCACACAGCACTGTAAGCAAGCAGGGGCTTTGCTGCCCAGCATTTCGGCTTTGCAAAAGCGAGGAAAACCACAAATTTTCTGCTTGCTTAAACAGTTCCAAGAACTCATATGATGAGTTCCAATGAAGTTGGGGAAATTACGAAACGTTCTGCGTCTGCGTGCACGTGTTCTGCTCTGTGATGGTCACGGGCAGACGTCTTCTCCAGGTCTTCCTTGCAAAGGCTTTCTGGTGTGCTTTTCGCCTTAATCAGTCACTAACTACAGACCCAGTTCTAACCAGCTTGGTTCCTGTTCTTTCTCCCAAGATGTCCGTGCTCCTAGATGTCCGTTGTTAAATGGGGTCTGTCTTGCATGACAGGAACGCGTGTCCCAGCAACGTTGCTGTACAGGTGTCCTAGCAACGTTACTGTACAAGAATTGTCCTTCAGGCGGTTATGCAAAACAAGCGGAGAAGTGCTGGGAGCCTTCTCCGTGCTGATGCCACCTGCTGCCTTTGGTGTATCAGCTTCTGTGTTGACTCAGATGCCACAGAACGGACTGTCAGATGGGTGTCATTTACCAACGGCCGAAGGGCTGCAACAGAAGGAAACAGAGCAGAGACTGAACCTCCCAGTCTGCAGAGAGCCACCAGCTTCCCCTCTGGACCTTGCCAGCCCCACTCGTTGCTTTTCTTGGCCAGGAGGAGCACGGGAGACTGACGGGTCAGCCGGAAGACACTGCTCAGGGCTGCCAGGAATGCTCCTCTGCCCCTGCAGCATTTCCTTGCAGCAGGGCAAAGCGCAGCTGCATGCTGCCCAGCTCTGCCCCCAGCCCCAACACACACAGCACTGCCCTCACTCACCACAGCAGAGTTCATTCAGCATCTCCACACTCTGTTCCCTGGAGTGCTTCCCAGTCAGCCCTAGGGAAAGAGCTCCGTCAGACACCCACTCCCCAGCACACCCAGGAGCGCAGAGCCCGGCCCTGCCAGCCCAGCTGCTTCCTCTTGCATGCTGCAGGCAGGGATGGCACCCGAGGGGGCACCCGAGCAAGGCACCCACTGGGTGCTACCGGCATGGGCAGGCTGTACCTGGGGGCTTCAGGGCTGTGCCTTCCTGCCAGGGCAGGGCCCAAAGAGGGACGCAGGGGTTGGGCTCACCGATGAATCTGACAGCCTCGCATCGCACGGAGGCCTGAGAGTCCTCCAGGTATGGCACGCTCTGCTGCAGGTAGCCTCTCACGCTCTTTCTGTCCTGCTGCAGCTGAAGAAGAGCAGAAGAGCATGGGGCTTGCACAGCGTCCACAGCTGCTGCTGAAAGCCCTCCTCCAGCATCCCCTTTCCCCCAGCAGAAAGGTGGGGGCTGTGAGATTGTCCTTACCAAACACTTCATCATCCCCTCTGTGTTCTTCTGCTGGGCCTGCTGCTTGAGTTCCTTCCACTTCAGGAAATTGGCACAAGACACGAGGGCTTCCCCAGATGCCTGCAGAACAACAGATGTGGGGACATGGCAGCACACACAAGGACACACATCCCAGTGTCTGGATGCCTGCTCAACTTGCTCTCAATTGCAGATCACTGCTGAGCCGTCAGCACACCACTGCCTGCGCACTGGTCAGCTCTGAAATTCGTACCTGTGCGACGCTCGGGGTCTCGTCACTCATCCGAAAGATCAGAGGGAGCAGGACCCTGCTCACGGTCTTCTTCATGCTTCCCTTGTTATGCCACACCACAGCATCCATCATATCCATGAAGAGGCGGATGGAACCTTCTCGCACTTCACATGACGCCTGAGGGGGAACAGGAGGAGCTCAGACCCCAGCAACTTCCCCAGCTCCCCAGCCAGCCCACCAGGTCAAAGCAGAGCTGCCCTGGCACCTTGGGAGTGTTGGACAAGGAGACAGAGCTGGCCTTCAGCAGTGCCTTTGGGGCACATGCTGCCTGCTCAGCCTCCACATCCCTGCTGTGGTCCCTGGAGAGAATGCTTGGCACTGGTAGAAAAGGGAGCACTGGAGGTTCTGAAAGTAACCCTTGGCAGAAGGTGTTTTGCTCAGGTAAAGCTGAGCTTTAAACCAAGCTGCACTACCAGGGACATGGCCTGCTGGGCTGCAGAGCCCACAAGACAGCTCATTCCTGAGAGCCCAGAGAAGGAAAGAAAGGGGAAGACGCTCCTGTCAAGCACCCATCCGCAGAGCTCAGCCTCCCACAACAGACTTACGTGATTCAAAAGAGGCAGCATCTTCTCAGCCAGCTCCAGAGCAAAGGGACTGGCGTGCCTCTTCCCCAGATGGCGCACTGTGTTTCTGAAGATGTTCAGTGCCTTCAGAGGAATGGCTGTGTTGGCAAACCGCAGGGTCTTCATGACGCCTGGAAGCAGGGCCAATATTTCTCTTGCCTGTACAAAACACACCATTTCCTTTCCATCAGGAGAACAGGGGCCACCCTGGCCTAAAAGCTCCAATTACAGAGCAGCAGCCACCTGCAGTAACCCATCTGGGAAGCTTCTGGAAACCTCAGCCACCAGGCCCCACCACGACCATCACCCCAACTCGCGAGTGTCAGGCAAGGCCGAGGCACAGTGTTGCCCACCGCCCCAGCGCCAGGCTGCCACCAGGAGGGCTTCGTTTGACAAGGTCCTGCTCACCGTCTCAGGTCTATCAGACAGCAGCACGAGGCGTCTGAGCACCATCCAGAGGACTGGCAGGCTCTTGACATTCAGAAGCCTCTGGAGCAGTGCTGGCTTACACAGCTCTTTCAGCAGCTCTTGGGTGGGAGGCATCACCTGAAACGAACACAGCAGTGAGAGGCAGGCAGAGGCAGCGGGATTTCCTGCACCCTGCAGCTACAGGCTGCTCTGGCAGCTCCGGGCAGGGCACTGGGCAGACACAGCCTGGCCTGAGGTAGCGGTGCCTTTGGAGGGCCCCACCATCCCTCTGCGCCCAGGCCTAGCACTATACAGGATGGCAGGGGGAGGCAGGGAGCTGGGGAGAGAGTGCCCTGAAGGAGAGCACGGCGCCTTGTCCAGTAACTCACAGTCAAGAGAAGGAGGCCCGACTCCGCTGTGCTGATGCCCAAGATCTCACGCAGCTGGTGTTCCTGGAGAACCTGGCTCAGCTCGTCCCAGATCCCCTCGGATGCTTCCAGCAGGGGCAGCACACTCTTGAGTATGTCCATGGTAGTGCTATAAACGGAGAGCAATGCTGCGTCAGCAGGGCTGCCTTAGCCACAGCACCACGGCTCAGGCTGGTCCACTTGGCCCCAGGCTGAGCTGCAGCCTGGCCCTGCTGCCCCACGTGCTTGGGGGGATCTGGAGGCCTGGCCTGGGCAAGCAGCAGGGGCTGAGATGGCCTTGGCCGAGGGGCAGGGCAGGAGGCTGACGGGGGGCTCTGGGCTGCCATGGTTGGTCATTGGCTGCTGCAGCCCTGAGCGGCCCACCAGCACCGGAAAGCACAGCGGGATGGAGGGCCTGCTCCTCAGATGTGCTGCAGCTTTCCTTGGCTCTGGCAACCAGACCGGTTCTGAGCCCTGTTCTTCACATGGAACAAACGTGGGGCTGTCTGGGCTGATACCTGTCAGTCTGTGGAAGGTCGGTCAACACGCTCCTCAGCACGTCCGTGGGGAACTGGATGGTCAGCACGTCCAGCACTGAGAACAGGATCTGCTGAACTGATGTGCTCTGGATTTTCAGGTTGGTGTGGATGCATCCCAGAATCTCTGGCACCTGTAGTGAGAACACAGGGAGACTGCTGCTGCCGCTGCATTGCAGCCATTTGCCTCCCAGGCTGTGTTCTTACTGCCCTTCTCACAGCTCTTTGCTGCCTTCAAATGGCTTCAGATTCCCAAGAGCTGCTCAGGGCAAGGTAGGGCATGACAATTCAGCCTCACACTGCTTACATCCATCAGCCAGGTTCCAGGGTCCCTCCAAAGAACATCCAGCATAGTCTCAGCCCACATCTTCTCGTCAAAACTGTAGTCTCCAATCACCTTCTCAAGGGTGACAAGGGCAATGTTGGTCCTCTGAGAAGGAGCGAGGTTTTTCCCAAGTGGCTGCAGTCAGAAGGAAAAAAGGAGGGAAGGCATGTTAAACGGAGTGAGAGAATAGCGTCTGGAGCGGGATGACCAGAGGCAAAAGGAAGGAGAAAGACCCTCCCTTCAGGTCCAAAGCACTCTGAGGGTTCCTGCCTGAGCCCCAGCTTGTCTCACAGGTACTCCTGAGCCTCAGAGGCAGCTCTGGGACGCAAAGAATGAGAGTGCCTGGCTGGGATTTTCATGTCTCCTCACCTGCTGCCAGAAGCTGCTGGTCATGAAGGCACTAAGCTTCCAGATGCGCCCCAAAGCCCTCTCGCACACAGTTTTTGTCTTGGAGATGCTGAAAGGCAGCAGCACCTGTGAGGAGAGGAACTGCTGGTTAGCTGGGAGCTGCTGATGCCCACTCCAGGAGAAGCAGGTCTGCTGAGCTCCTAGCTGCAATCACAGCATCCATCCAGGCTTCCCCTGAGCTTAAGCCAAGCCCATCGTGGGGCTACTGGCGCCGGGGTCCCTTGCCGGCTCCTACTGCTGCCAGTGCCGTTTCCACCGAGTGGGATAAAACTCTCCTACAAGGGAGCTCCGGGGGCAGAACTTCACAATAGACAGACCTCCAAGATCCTCTGCAGCCGACTGTTGACACTGGCGCTGGGACAGCTGTCTAGCACAACCTGCAGCATGTTGTCCATAGCATCCAGGGTCTGTAAAGAGAACAGTGGGTTGTGGAAGTCTTTCGGGGTTCCCTTTCATACCCAGGAGACTGCTGTGAACCCCTCTGGCTGCCAAGGAAGGATACCCACAGGTCTGTGTACAGGGACACCCTGCAAAGCTGTTGCGCACAGACCAGGCTACAAGCACGGGGTGTTTGCCAAGCCCGAGGCAAGAGTGAGAGGGGTGAGGGCAAGCAAGGCTTCTACCGTGTCCCACAAACATCATTATTGATCTCTGGACACAAGTAATCCAAGCGGCAGCCCAGAGGCATGGGGTCAACAGTGGATTGCCCAGTACATACGTCGTTGTAGAGGGAAATGTTCAAGTCCCTCACTGGAGGAAGGTAGAAGATGGCATTGCAGCACACGCTGAAGAGGTGTACTATTTCTTCCTCCGTAATTGCATTCACTTCGCTGCAAATAGAGACATTGATGCTAGGAGCGGTGCCTGGGTGCAGAGGCAGGGGTGGAACAGGTCCTCCCCTGGGCAGGGCTCCCTGAGAGGGATGGGGAGCCCTGCCAGGAGGCGCCTCCTCCCCCACAGGGCTGCTCTGGGTCAGAGGACAGTGCTGATGCCACCAGCTTTGGGGCGAGGGCCAAGACTTAGCGGGGAGCTGCGTCAGGGCCACCAGGATGGCGCCCGGGGGATGTGCTGGCAAAACCAGGGGCTGGGCAGGTACCTCAAGGCAGCAATAGCGGTCATGCAATAGAATCTCAGTGTGGTGCTCAGCTGCTCCCTGGGCTCCTCACACAGCAGAACCTGCAAAGCACAGTCAGGATGGCACCTGGCAGCACCCAGCAACAGCAACAGCAAACCTGCCACCAGCCGGTAGGGCCTGAGTCGCCCCAGTGGCCATCCACAAGCGCTGGCACACCGGTGCTGCTTCCACCTCCACTGTTGAGGTCTCAGCAGCACCCCGAGCCCCATCTGCGGCACTTGGGAGTCTGTGCCTGATTTCCCTGCCTCCCTCTCCCCCTGTCCTGTCCTTCTCACAGGCTGCAGGTACCTGGGTGCCATGTCCCCTCACCTCAATCTCCTGCGACACATCTTTGTGGAAGCAGAAGAAAGTCAGGCTCGCTGTGAGGCCGCTCCATGCAGCACTGCTGCACAGTAAGAAAATGCCCCTGAGGAACTGCAGCTTCTGCACCAGATCCTGGCAAGCACACAGAGACCGAGGAGTGTGAGTGGGGACAGCCGTGGCCAGGGGGACCAGGCATTGCGGGCTGTGGAGCAGCGCAGGACAGCTGCAGGACAGCAGCAGCTCTGCCCAGCCAGCAGCCCTCCTGCAGCATGAAGGCAGAGCCAGAGGGACCGTCTGGAGATGCGGGCACAGCCAAGATGGAGATGGCTGCTCTTACCTGCTGCTTGCTGATGCCGTAGGCTTGGATGCAATCCACGGCCTCATTTTCCTCATCGGACAGAGGCAGCCAGTCAGCATCTGAGCAAGGAGACAGAGCAGGGCTACAGAGGGGCCCAAGGCAGGCGCGAGCAGAGGAAGGAGCTCTGCCCTCTGCAGCCCTGGCACAGTCTGCCTGTGCCTGTCAGGACAAGGGGCCCTGGTGTCGAGCAGGGGGCACTCGCTGCACCAGCCCTGCTGGGCACCCTCACTCACCAGCATGTAGTGGGGTCACCTCGGTCACTTGGCGGGGCTCCGGTGGAGATCTGCTCTCCTGGGGAGCCCCGCTCTCCTCCCCGGCCATGATGGAGCGGCTGGGGGGTCTCTCCTCCATCCCGTGGGATGAAGAAGGCTGGGGGGTGAAGGGATGGGGATGGGGCAGCCGCGGGGCTGCCAAAGGTCGAGGGAAACGACTTGGGCTGCGCTCGGGGGCTCTTCGCCAGACCCGCACACTCCTGCCCTGTCTCCTCGCTGTCCTGACGGACACTGCAGGCCGCCTGCTGTCGGTGCCAGCGATGCCTGGCTGTCACACAGATGGGTCACTAGGGCTCCACTGTGACCCACTGCCCTGCCCGGGCCGGGCTGGTTCCAGAACCCGGTTGGAATGGAGCAGACCAAACTCCTCAGCGGGAGGGATGTGTGTGCCTGCTTACCCACATGGCTTTGCAAGTGGGCCTGAGAGCAGCTGCACTGCTCAGCCTCCTGTGCTTCTGCTGTCAGGCCGGAGATGGCCGCAGCGGGACAGAGCAGGCAGACGAAGACTCGCTGTCAGCTCTGCAGCTGTTTTGCTCACAGCCTTGTGAGCTCCAAGGCTTTTCTTTCTGAATTGGAAAGATGTGAATAAATGGCAAGTTTCACTCAGAAGATCCAGTTCTGTGCCCTTATTTCTGATTAGCTGACAATACACTGTCAAATAACTGGGAGCGCTGCGGTCCAATAAGGCGTTTCCCAGCACTTGGTCAGAAGCAGCTGAAATGAACAAAGACAGAAGCTGTTCCCTTTCTGGCAGCTTTCTAACATCCACGAGTTAAAAGTTTTAACTCAGCCATTAATGCAGCACGTCAGTTACTATTTACTCATTTCTTCATTTCCTTTTGGTCAGGAATGGTTTAATAAAGCTGACAACTAAAGCTCTGAGCCTACTGCATAAATGTTCTGGTAAAGAGAAGTCTTTATCCTCTTTTCTTTGACAGTCTCTAAACAACATCCATCTGGGGAATGCTGTCTGTCAGAGATTTGGCCTTTTCTTGGTGCCACCTGGGCAGGACTTCCACAATGCCACTAAGTCAGCTTTTATACTTGTCTTCACCGTCCTTCATAGGGAGACAGAAATCAAGTGAAACTGAGCTGTTCATACTGATAGCAAGTGGAAGTAGTGTCATGCTTCTGGGCACTGGTACTTATGGGGGACTTATGGCTTTCACTGGCACTAACAAGTGTAGCCAAGGTGACAAGACAGGAGCCTTTTTCATGAGAAAAGATGCTGGCTGCTTGAGTAAATGGGTGGGAGAATCTGAACAACAGCTTTGTTTATCATTTGATAGGCCTCTCAGGTGAGACCTTCAATTGTTTTCTTCCATGAGATAGATGATCTTGCTCCTATCCAGTCCAATGAGCAAGATCAAATTCATGGTTTAGTTTTATTAACATTTCTGGCACTTACATATAGCTGATACAGCAGAAGGGAGATGGCAGTAAACAGAGGCACCAAGATCTAGATTCCAGAGCTCCTACTGTATGAAGACCTGCACGCTTTGATCCAGAGTTGAAATCTTGCCAGATAAAGAGGCTAGAAGAAAATCTGCACGACTCCCATCCACAGTTGGGCACTTTTCTTGATGAGCTGGCTGAAGTACGTGTTGGATCCTCTGGCACTGGTATTTCTGCATGCTGAATCCACCCCGTGTGCCCTGCACTGACACTCTCCTCAGAGAGAGTATTGATGTCGTGTATTAAATAGAAGATCTTCTCAGGGCTGTGTAAAAGACTGTTCCAGCATCACAAGGGTGGTGGCTTCAGCTGCACAAGTACCAACACCTGTTATTAAGCCACCTTTCAGAAACACACTGGATAGAATTCTAGAAGCCTTGCAAAGGTTATTTCCACATGTAGACCTTGCATAAGAGGACCAAAAGCAAGAAAGTACAGAACAGGGACGTCTAACCTGTGACACGGAAGAGACAGTAATTAGCCCCTCAGATTTGTCTCAGAGGAATCTGAGACAGGCTCCTCAAAGAAGCTGAGGTACATCCACACCAATGCTCACAGCATGGGAAATAAGCAGGACGGATGCCACGGTGCAATTAGAAAACTGTGGCCTAATAGCTATCACAGAAATGCGGTGAGACAAAGCACCCAAGTGGAATGCAAAAACTGAGGGCTACAAGGTTTTTAGAAGAGATAAGCAGGGAAGGAGGAGTGAAGGAGTTGCTCTCTATGTTAAGAAATGGATAGATGGCAAAGAGCTGCCTCTGAAAAACAACCATGAACAGGTTGAGAGCTTGTGGGGTACAATTTAAGACCAGACCAATAAAGGGCATCTGGTGGCTGGTGTCTTCTACAGGCTCCTGATTAAGGGAAGCCTGTTGATGAGGCCGTCCTGCTTCATCTACAAGAAGCACTGTGCACAAAGAATCTCATTCTGTTGGGAGATCTCAACTGCCTGGATGTCTGCTGGGAAAACAAGGCAGCAGGTTTTAAGCAATCCAGAAGACTCCTAGAGTGCACTCAACATAAACTTCTGGTCCAGATATTAGACAGACCAACAGTGGGTGAAGCATTTCTGGACCTGGCCCTCACCAATGCAGAAAAGCTCAAGGAAGAGGCTAAAACTAGGGGGAGAGTGGGCCATAGGGATCACAGAAGAGCTTGGGTTGAAAGGGACCTCAAAGATGATCCTATTCCAACCCAGCACAGGAAGCCAACTGTTTCCTGGGCTGCATCAAAAGACAGGTGGCCAGCAGAGCAAGGGAGGTTACCGTTCCCCTCTGCCTCCATAAGACCCCGTCTGGAGTAATGCATCCAGGCCTGTGGTCACCAGCACAAGAAAGACGAGGAAAGGTTGAAGGGACTTCAATCCAAAAGCCATTCTGTTTCTATGATACCAAAACTGAACTTGTATTTGCAAAGCTCAAATGCCCCCGACAACTTGAAATGTTTAACAGGGGTAACAAGCCTTATTGCTTTTTCAGACATTCACACACACACATCACCATCACTTCCATTGCCATAACTGGTATTACGACAGTCTCTGTCCTCCCCTCTCTTTGTGTCTCAGTAGCAACATGCTTCAAGCTGTCATTTCTTTCCAGTGTAAGCACAGCTGAGTTTCCTTTTAACGATCATCTGCTTTATAACCACACTGAAAAGCAGCCCTTTTTCAGAAGCAGACGTTGCAGTGATTGAGATGAGCGTGCAGCAATGGGAACTTTGGGGTGTTTTTCCTCCAGCTTGCACAGATCTGACAACTGACGCTGCTGCCCACGGCTGGTGGGGACGGCGATCGCACGGCGGATGGCGCCCCTGCAGGGCTGCCGCGGGCCCGCAGCGAGGCTGAGCGGAGCTCTGCTGTCCTGGCGACGGTAGAGTTCACTCCGACACCACGGAACGGCCCTGGCAGAGGCAGCGCTGGGAGCTGGGGAGCCACGGACCTGTAAGCTGCATCGCCACAAGGAAAAGGCAGATGGAGACGGGCTGGATCGCCGGCATGAGCTCCAACGTAGCACAGAGCTGGGTTATGCGCTTTGTTCACGACAAGCCCGTGCGACCTCATGCAGACTTGTCCTGGAGGGGATGGAAAACTGCACGGAGAAAAAGGCTCTGGGGGTTGTTCATTGGCAGCCAGCAAAACATGTGACAGAAGTATGTGCAAGTGGCAAAAACAAAAGCCAGTGGCTTTTGTTAAAGCCAAAAGGCTGCTTAATATCAGATATAAAGTAACAAGAAGAACTAGAAAAGAACAGAGGCACAGTATTGGCTTGTTTCAGCACTCATTTTGGGTGCTTATGGTGCCTTTCAATTGTTACCGTTGATTAAAATCAGACTTGCAAGTCATTAGGAATGGTGCACTTGCAGGTGTGCTCATGTAGAGCACAGCAGTATAATTATACAGCAGTTCTTTGTGAAGGGGGGTGGGAGTGAATGGGGGAAAGAACCACTAAAAGAAACACTAGAAATTACCTTCACCAGAAAAGACCGTCACCACTACAGTGAAGATGAGGAGCTAAAAGTTGATCAGGTGATTATCCAGTTATCCCTTTTAACGTAGCTTGGGATAGCGTTGGCTTTCCAGGCTGCTAGCGTACACTGCTAACATGTCAAGGCTTCCATCCACCACTACCCCCAAGTCCTTCTCTGTAGGGCTGCCCTGAAGGAGTTCTACTTACATTTAGGATTGCCCAAACCCAGGTGCAGCACCTTGTATTTGGTATTGTTGAGTCCCATTTGGTTCACATGGGCCCAATGTTCTAGCTTGTCCAGGTCCCTTTGGCTGGCATCCCTTCCTTCCGTTGTATAAACAGCACCACACAGCTTGGTTGTTGCATGCAAACTCGCTATGGGCACTCTTGCTCCCACTGCCTAGGACACTGCTAAAGATGTTAGAGAGCACCATTAACAAGATTAGGGATCTTGATATCAAGAAGGCGGCTACCAGCAGGCAGCAAATCTCGTGCTCTAAAGGAACTCAGATGCCTGCCTAAGATACTACAAGACCACCAGCTTTCCGTTAAAACTCGAGTGCACGTCTGGAATTCCATGTGAGAGTATGGAGTGATTACTTTGAATCCTATTCTTGAAAATCAGAGCCTGGAATGGGGTACACCTGGCACAGCACAGTCATCCACTCAGAGCAAGTGCAGACGGGCCACCCGAAGGCAGCCGCAGGTGCAAGAGAGCACGAGCCGCGGTGCTCGACTGACCTCTAGCGCCGGCGATGCTGCAGGGCTTCGCACGAGCCGGGCTACGAAGCTGCGGTTGCCCCGCCGGCACAGCGCGGCCGGGATTCTCCTCGGTGCCATCCTCCAGGAACTGCCTTGCAGGGTTACCGACCCAACGGGCCCCGATCTTAGAGCCACTGCGGGCTTGGACAGCAGTTCTCTGCAAGGAGGCTGATTGTTTGTCCGGGTCACTGAGCTGCAGCAAGACAACAGGGCTGGCGAAAACGTACGTGGGTGCTGTGAGAGAATCTGAGCTCGGGCTCATCCAAGCAGACTCAACCATCACAGCTTCTAGTCCTGCACTTCACACATAGCTCCAGGCAAGAGCCAATTAACTGTCCCTAAACACAGCAAAAAGAGGATGGATCCATTTGGATGGTCCCGGAGATAGAGAAAAATCTCCACCAAACACAAAACAGTCCTTTCACCTGCTGGTCAGCAAACAACAGAGCACAACACACACAAGCACAAGCCAACAAGAAGATAACAGCAGTTATTCTTGAAAAGAATGTCTTTGGTTGTCTTGGTGTAGCCGGTGTTGAGCAAAGCAAAGTCAGCCTGATTTGCTTAAAACCAGATTAATCTGCGAGGCACAAAGTAATAAGAGAATGGTTTTTATTAATAAACTGAGTGATAGCAGTTGTCAGAAGAATGCTTGTGTCACACACTGAGGTAAACCCCACAGCAAAACTAGCTGTAACATTTCCTATTCTCACAGGAAAAGCCTTTCTTCACAAGACCTTCAGGAAGAGAGATGGTAAGAGATGTGAAAACTGAAGGATCCAAGCAGAGGTCTCCAGTTGCTCCCTCTGTACGCAGATGGTTGCAGACACAAAAGGTCAAGTCCAGATTTGGAGGAAGCTTGGTGATGTTTACCACTAACGTTACGCCAACTTCAGGTAAGTCTGCTTGCTTTCACGTCCTTACAACAGTACATGGAATGGATGAGCATCTGCGTCTTTGTTTGCCTGTTGCTGTTGCTTTTCCTCCAAGGGCAAATGCTGCTGGCTTTGCTGGTGATCTTCTCCACTCGGTTGCTGTGGGTTTTTAAAATTACTCTTTTTCTGTCTCAAAAAATGCAACGTTGGCACTGTTTTCCCATTTCCAACAATGCAGTGAAATCCCGCTCTCATTTGGATGACAACAAGATGAACCGTATTGCACTCTGAAGAGGGCAAAACTTGCTTGCTCCGTCCTTGGTTGTTGTGCACGGGGACCCTAACGCCAATGCAGTTCGTAGGAGAAATTTCCTCCGGTGTCTCTTCTCCCCGTGCCTCCCTCCATCTTCCATTATTTTGTTGTTGCGTTGCTGTTAGTAGTAGTACTAGAAACAGTAGTATTGCCGTTATTTCAAGAGTCAAATGTCATCAAAGAAAGTCTGCAGAACCATTTCGAATCCGGTTTTGAAATGCAAACCCAAAAGCAAAGGTCTTGAAGTCTGGATTCCTGGGCCTCCAAGACATAGGAAAATAAAAGGTGTTTTTTGTCTTTTTGCACGTGACACTTACTTATGCCCAGGCACACAGCACTGTAAGCAAGCAGGAGCTTTGCTGCCCAGCATTTCGGCTTTGCAAAAGCGAGGAAAACCACAACTTTTCTGCTTGCTTAAACAGTTCCAAGAACTCATATGATGAGTTCCAATTAAGTTTTGGAAATTACGAAACGTTCTGTGTCTGCGTGCACGTGTTCTGCTCTGTGATGGTCACGGGCAGACATCTTCTTCAGGTCTTCCTTGCAAAGGCTTTCTGGTGTGCTTTTCGCCTTAATCAGTCACTAACTACAGACCCAGTTCTAACCAGCTTGGTTCCTGTTCTTTCTCCCAAGATGTCCGTGCTCCTAGATGTCTGTTGTTAAATGGGGTCTGTCTTGCATGACAGAAACGCGTGTCCCAGCAACGTTGCTGTACAGGTGTCCTAGCAACGTTGCTGTACAAGAATTGTCCTTCAGGCGGTTATGCAAAACAAGCGGAGAAGTGCTGGGAGCCTTCTCCGTGCTGATACCACCTGCTGCCTTTGGTGTATCAGCTTCTGTGTTGACTCAGATGCCACAGAACGGACTGTCAGATGGGTGTCATTTACCAACGGCCGAAGGGCTGCAACAGAAGGAAACAGAGCAGAGACTGAACCCCCCAGTCTGCAGAGAGCCACCAGCTTCCCCTCTGGACCTTGCCAGCCCCACTCGTTGCTTTTCCTGGCCAGGAGGAGCACGGGAGACTGACGGGTCAGCCGGAAGACACTGCTCAGGGCTGCCAGGAATGCTCCTCTGCCCCTGCAGCATTTCCTTGCAGCAGGGCAAAGCGCAGCTGCATGCTGCCCAGCTCTGCCCCCAGCCCCAACACACACAGCACTGCCCTCACTCACCACAGCAGAGTTCATTCAGCATCTCCACACTCTGTTCCCTGGAGTGCTTCCCAGTCAGCCCTAGGGAAAGAGCTCCATCAGACACCTGCTCCCCAGCACGCCCAGGAGCTCAGAGCCCGGCCCTGCCAGCCCAGCTGCTTCCTCTTCCGTGCTGAGAGCAGGGATGGCGCCCGAGGGGGGACCTGAGCAAGGCACCCACTGGGTGCTACCGGCACGGGCAGGCTGTACCTGGGGGCTTCAGGGCTGTGCCTTCCTGCCAGGGCAGGGCCCAAAGAGGGACGCAGGGGTTGGGCTCACCGATGAATCTGACAGCCTCGCATCGCACGGAGGCCTGAGAGTCCTCCAGGTATGGCACGCTCTGCTGCAGGTAGCCTCTCACGCTCTTTCTGTCCTGCTGCAGCTGAAGAAGAGCAGAAGAGCATGGGGCTTGCACAGCGTCCACAGCTGCTGCTGAAACCCCTCCTCCAGCATCCCCTTTCCCCCAGCAGAAAGGTGGGGGCTGTGAGATTGTCCTTACCAAACACTTCATCATCCCCTCTGTGTTCTTCTGCTGGGCCTGCTGCTTGAGCTCCTTCCACTTCAGGAAATTGGCACAAGACACGAGGGCTTCCCCAGATGCCTGCAGAACAACAGATGCGGGGACATGGCAGCACACACACACAGACACACATCCCAGTGTCTGGATGCTTGCTCAACTTGCTCTCAATTGCAGATCACTGCTGAGCCGTCAGCACACCACTGCCTGCGCACTGGTCAGCTCTGAAATTCGTACCTGTGCGACGCTCGGGGTCTCGTCACTCATCCGAAAGATCAGAGGGAGCAGGACCCTGCTCACGGTCTTCTTCATGCTTCCCTTGTTATGCCACACCACAGCGTCCATCATATCCATGAAGAGGCGGATGGAACCTTCTCGCACTTCACATGACGCCTGAGGGAGAACAGGAGGATCTCAGACCTCAGCAACTTCCCCAGCTGTAAAGTAACCCTTGGCAGAAAGTGTTTTGCTCAGGTGCCAGGCTGAGTCCCAGCACAGGGGCCTGACACCACCAAGAACAACCAAGCTGCACTACCAGGGACATGGCCTGCTGGGCTGCAGAGCCCACAAGACAGCTCATTCCTGAGAGCCCAGCGAAGGAAAGAAAGGAGAAGGCGCTCCTGTCAAACACCCATCCGCAGAGCTCAGCCTCCCACAACAGACTTACGTGATTAAAAAGAGGCAGCATCTTCTCAGCCAGCTCCAGAGCAAAGGGACTGGCGTGCCTCTTCCCCAGATGGCGCACTGTGTTTCTGAAGATGTTCAGCGCCTTCAGAGGAATGGCTGTGTTGGCAAACCGCAGGGTCTTCATGACGCCTGGAAGCAGGGCCCGTATTTCTCTTGCCTGTACAAAACACACCATTTCCTTTCCATCAGGAGAACAGGGGCCACCCTGGCCTAAAAGCTCCGATTACAGAGCAGCAGCCACCTGCAGTAACCCATCTGGGAAGCTTCTGGAAACCTCAGCCACCAGGCCCCACCACGACCATCACCCCAACTCGCGAGTGTCAGGCAAGGCCAAGGCACAGTGTTGCCCACCGCCCCAGCGCCAGGCTGCCACCAGGAGGGCTT
The DNA here is from genome assembly GCF_039878825.1 of Excalfactoria chinensis. Taxonomy (NCBI): domain Eukaryota; kingdom Metazoa; phylum Chordata; class Aves; order Galliformes; family Phasianidae; genus Excalfactoria; species Excalfactoria chinensis. Next base: position 74,786,841 of record NC_092857.1, on the reverse strand, counting down.
CGTTTGACAAGGTCCTGCTCACCGTCTCAGGTCTATCAGACAGCAGCACGAGGCGTCTGAGCACCATCCAGAGGACTGGCAGGCTCTTGACATTCAGAAGCCTCTGGAGCAGTGCTGGCTTACACAGCTCTTTCAGCAGCTCTTGGGTGGGAGGCATCACCTGAAACGAACACAGCAGTGAGAGGCAGGCAGAGGCAGCGGGATTTCCTGCACCCTGCAACTACAGGCTGCTCTGGCAGCTCCGGGCAGGGCACTGGGCAGACACAGCCTGGCCTGAGGTAGCGGTGCCTTTGGAGGGCCCCACCATCCCTCTGCGCCCAGGCCTAGCACTATACAGGATGGCAGGGGGAGGCAGGGAGCTGGGGAGAGAGTGCCCTGAAGGAGAGCACGGCGCCTTGTCCAGTAACTCACGGTCAAGTGAAGGAGGCCCGACTCCGCTGTGCTGATGCCCAAGATCTCACGCAGCTGGTGTTCCTGGAGAACCTGGCTCAGCTCGTCCCAGATCCCCTCGGATGCTTCCAGCAGGGGCAGCACACTCTTGAGTATGTCCATGGTAGTGCTATGAACAAAGAGCAATGCTGCGTCAGCAGGGCTGCCTTAGCCACAGCACCACGGCTCAGGCTGGTCCACTAGGCCCCAGGCTGAGCTGCAGCCTGGCCCTGCTGCCCCACGTGCTTGGGGGGATCTGGAGGCCTGGCCTGGGCAAGCAGCAGGGGCTGAGATGGCCTTGGCCGAGGGGCAGGGCAGGAGGCTGACGGGGGGCTCTGGGCTGCCATGGTTGGTCATTGGCTGCTGCAGCCCTGAGCGGCCCACCAGCACCGGAAAGCACAGCGGGATGGAGGGCCTGCTCCTCAGATGTGCTGCAGCTTTCCTTGGCTCTGGCAACCAGACCGGTTCTGAGCCCTGTTCTTCACATGGAACAAACGTGGGGCTGTCTGGGCTGATACCTGTCAGTCTGTGGAAGGTCGGTCAACACGCTCCTCAGCACGTCCGTGGGGAACTGGATGGTCAGCACGTCCAGCACTGAGAACAGGATCTGCTGAACTGACGTGCTCTGGATTTTCAGGTTGGTGTGGATGCATCCCAGAATCTCCGGCACCTGTAGTGAGAACACAGGGAGACTGCTGCTGCCGCTGCATTGCAGCCATTTGCCTCCCTGGCTGTGTTCTTTCTGCCCTTCTCACAGCTCTTTGCTGCCTTCAAAAGGCTTCAGATTCCCAAGAGCTGCTCAGGGCAAGGTAGGGCATGGCAATCCAGCCTCACACTGCTTACATCCATCAGCCAGGTTCCAGGGTCCCTCCAAAGAACAACCAGCATAGTCTCAGCCCACATCTTCTCATCAAAACTGTAGTCTCCAATCACCTTCTCAAGGGTGACAAGGGCAATGTTGGTCCTCTGAGAAGGAGCAAGGTTTTTCCCAAGTGGCTGCAGTAAGAAGGAAAACAGGAGGGAAGGCATGTTAAACGGAGTGAGAGAATAGCGTCTGGAGCGGGATGACCAGGGGCAAAAGGAAGGAGGAAGACCCTCCCTTCAGGTCAAAAGCATTCTGAGGGTTCCCGCCTGAGCCCCAGCTTGTCTCACAGGTACTCCTGAGCCGCAGAGGCAGCTCTGGGACGCAAAGAATGAGAGTGCCTGGCTGGAATTTTCATGTCTCCTCACCTGCTGCCAGAAGCTGCTGGTCATGAAGGCACTAAGCTTCCAGATGCGCCCCAAAGCCCTCTCGCACACAGTTTTTGTCTTGGAGATGCTGAAAGGCAGCAGCACCTGTGAGGAGAGGAACTGCTGGTTAGCTGGGAGCTGCTGATGCCCACTCCAGGAGAAGCAGGTCTGCTGAGCTCCTAGCTGCAATCACAGCATCCATCCAGGCTTCCCCTGAGCTTAAGCCAAGCCCATCGTGGGGCTACTGGCGCCGGGGTCCCTTGCCGGCTCCTACTGCTGCCAGTGCCGTTTCCACCGAGTGGGATAAAATTCTCCTACAAGGGAGCTCCGGGGGCAGAACTTCACAATAGACAGACCTCCAAGATCCTCTGCAGCCGACTGTTGACACTGGCGCTGGGACAGCTGTCTAGCACAACCTGCAGCATGTTGTCCATAGCATCCAGGGTCTGTAAAGAGAACAGTGGGTTGTGGAAGTCTTTCGGGGTTCCCTTTCATACCCAGGAGACTGCTGTGAACCCCTCTGGATGCCAAGGAAGGATACCCACAGGTCTGTGCACAGGGACACCCTGCAAAGCTGTTGCGCACAGACCAGGCTACAATACAGGGTGTTTGCCAAGCCTGAGGCAAGAGTGAGAGGGGTGAGGGCAAGCAAGGCTTCTACCGTGTCCCACAAACATCATTATTGATCTCTGGACACAAGTAATCCAAGCGGCAGCCCAGAGGCATGGGGTCAACAGTAGATTGCCCAGTACATACGTCGTTGTAGAGGGAAATGTTCAAGTCCCTCACTGGAGGAAGGTAGAAGATGGCGTTGCAGCACACGCTGAAGAGGTGTACTATTTCTTCCTCCGTAATTGCATTCACTTCGCTGCAAATAGAGACATTGATGCTAGGAGCGGTGCCTGGGTGCAGAGGCAGGGGTGGAACAGGTCCTCCCCTGGGCAGGGATCCCTGAGAGGGATGGGGAGCCCTGCCAGGAGGCGCCTCCTCCCCCACAGGGCTGCTCTGGGTCAGAGGACAGTCCTGATGCCACCAGCTTTGGGGCGAGGGCCAAGACTTAGCGGGGAGCTGCGTCAGGGCCACCAGGATGGCGCCCGGGGGATGTGCTGGCAAAACCAGGGTCTGGGCAGGTACCTCAAGGCAGCAATAGCGGTCATGCAATAGAATCTCAGTGTGGTGCTCAGCTGCTCCCTGGGCTCCTCACACAGCAGAACCTGCAAAGCACAGTCAGGATGGCACCTGGCAGCACCCAGCAACAGCAGCAGCAAACCTGCCACCGGCCGGTAGGGCCTGAGTCGCCCCAGTGGCCCTCGACAAGTGCTGGCACACCGGTGCTGCTTCCACCTCCACTGCTGAGGTCTCAGCAGCACCCCGAGTCCCATCTGCGGCACTTGGGTGTCTGTGCCTGATTTCCCTGCCTCCCTCTCCCCCTGTCCTGTCCTTCTCACAGGCTGCAGGTACCTGGGTGCCATGTCCCCTCACCTCAATCTCCTGCGACACATCTTTGTGGAAGCAGAAGAAAGTCAGGCTCGCTGTGAGGCCGCTCCATGCAGCAGTGCTGCACAGTAAGAAAATGCCCCTGAGGAACTGCAGCTTCTGCACCAGATCCTGGCAAGCACACAGAGACCGAGGAGTGTGAGTGGGGACAGCCGTGGCCAGGGGGACCAGGCGTTGCGGGCTGTGGAGCAGCGCAGGACAGCTGCAGGACAGCAGCAGCTCTGCCCGGCCAGCAGCCCTCCTGCAGCATGAAGGCAGAGCCAGAGGGACCGTCTGGAGATGCGGGCACAGTCAAGATGGAGATGGCTGCTCTTACCTGCTGCTTGCTGATGCCGTAGGCTTGGATGCAATCCACGGCCTCATTTTCCTCATCGGACAGAGGCAGCCAGTCAGCATCTGAGCAAGGAGACAGAGCAGGGCTACAGAGGGGCCCAAGGCAGGCGCGAGCAGAGGAAGGAGCTCTGCCCTCTGCAGCCCTGGCACAGTCTGCCCGTGCCTGTCAGGACAAGGGGCCCTGGTGTCGAGCAGGGGGCACTCGCTGCCCCAGCCCTGCTGGGCACCCTCACTCACCAGCATGCAGTGGGGTCACCTCGGTCACTTGGCGGGGCTCCGGTGGAGATCTGCTCTCCTGGGGAGCCCCGCTCTCCTCCCCGGCCATGATGGAGCGGCTGGGGGGTCTCTCCTCCATCCCGTGGGATGAAGAAGGCTGGGGGGTGAAGGGATGGGGATGGGGCAGCCGCGGGGCTGCCAAAGGTCGAGGGAAACGACTTGGGCTGCGCTCGGGGGCTCTTCGCCAGACCCGCACACTCCTGCCCTGTCTCCTCGCTGTCCTGACGGACACTGCAGGCCGCCTGCTGTCGGTGGCAGCGATGCCTGGCTGTCACACAGATGGGTCACATAGGGCCCCACTGTGACCCACTGCCCTGCCCGGGCCGGGTTCCAGAACCCGGTTGGAATGGAGCAGACCAAACTCCTCAGCGGGAGGGATGTGTGTGCCTGCTTACCCACATGGCTTTGCAAGTGGGCCTGAGAGCAGCTGCACTGCTCAGCCTCCCGTGCTTCTGCCGTCAGGCCGGAGATGGCCGCAGCGGGACAGAGCAGGCAGACGAAGACTCGCTGTCAGCTCTGCAGCTGTTTTGCTCACAGCCTTGTGAGCTCCAAGGCTTTTCTTTCTGAATTGGAAAGATGTGAATAAATGGCAAGTTTCACACAGAAGATCCAGTGCTGTGCCCTTATTTCTGATTAGCTGACAATACACTGTCAAATAACTGGGAGCGCTGCGGTCCAATAAGGCGTTTCCCAGCACTTGGTCAGAAGCAGCTGAAATTAACAAAGACAGAAGCTGTTCCCTTTCTGGCAGCTTTCAAACATCCACGAGTTAAAAGTTTTAACTCAGCCATTAATGCAGCACGTCAGTTACTATTTACTCATTTCTTCATTTCCTTTTGGTCAGGAATGGTTTAATAAAGCTGACAACTAAAGGTCTGAGCCTACTGCATAAATGTTCTGGTAAAGACAATTTTTTCTCCTCTTTTGTTTGACAATCTCTAAACAACATCCATCTGGGGAATGCTGTCTGTCAGAGATTTGGCCTTTCCTTGGTGCCACCTGGGCAGGACTTCCACAATGCCATTAAGTCAGCTTTTATACTTGTCTTCACCGTCCTTCATACGGAGACAGGAATCAAGTGAAACTGAGCTGTTCATACTGACAGCAAGTGGAAGTAGCGTCATGCTTCCGGGCACTGGTACTTATGGGGGACTTATGGCTTTCACTGGCACTACCAAGTGTAGCCAAGGTGACAAGACAGGAGCCTTTTTCATGAGAAAAGATGCTGGCTGCTTGAGTAAATGGGTGGGAGAATCTGAACAACAGCTTTGTTAATCATTTGATAGGCCTCTCAGGTGAGACCTTCAATTGTTTTCTTCCATGAGATAGATGATCTTGCTCCTATCCATTCCAATGAGCAAGATCAAATTCATAGTTTAGTTTTATTAACATTTCTGGCACTTACATATAGCTGATACAGCAGAAGGGAGATGGCAGTAAACAGAGGCACCAAGATCTAGATTCCAGAGCTCCTACTGTATGAAGACCTGCACACTTTGATCCAGAGTTGAAATCTTGCCAGATAAAGAGGCTAGAAGAAAATCTGCACGACTCCCATCCACTGTTGGGCACTTTTCTTGATGAGCTGGCTGAAGTACGTGTTGGATCCTCTGGCACTGGTATTTCTGCATGCTGAATCCACCCTGTGTGCCCTGCACTGACACTCTCCTCAGAGAGAGTATTGAAGTCGTGTATTAAATAGAAGATCTTCTCAGGGCTGTGTAAAAGACTGTTCCAGCATCACAAGGGTGGTGGCTTCAGCTGCACAAGTACCAACACCTGTTATTAAGCCACCTTTCAGAAACACACTGGATAGAATTCTAGAAGCCTTGCAAAGGTTATTTCCACATGTAGACCTTGCATAAGAGGACCAAAAGCAAGAAAGTACAGAACAGGGACGTCTAACCTGTGACACGGAAGAGACAGTAATTAGCCCCTCAGATTTGTCTCAGAGGAATCTGAGACAGGCTCCTCAAAGAAGCTGAGGTACATCCACACCAATGCTCACAGCATGGGAAATAAGCAGGATGGATGCTACGGTGCAATTAGAAAACTGTGGCCTAATAGCTATCACAGAAATGAGGTGAGACAAAGCACCCAAGTGGAATGCAAAAACTGAGGGCTACAAGCTTTTTAGAAGAGATAAGCAGGGAAGGAGGAGTGAAGGAGTTGCTCTCTATGTTAAGAAATGGATAGATGGCAAAGAGCTGCCTCTGAAAAACAACCATGAACAGGTTGAGAGCTTGTGGGGTACAATTTAAGACCAGACCAATAAAGGGCATCTGGTGGCTGGTGTCTTCTACAGGCTCCTGATTAAGGGAAGCCTGTTGATGAGGCCGTCCTGCTTCATCTACAAGAAGCACTGTGCACAAAGAATCTCATTCTGTTGGGAGATCTCAACTGCCTGGATGTCTGCTTGGAAAACAAGGCAGCAGGTTTTAAGCAATCCAGAAGACTCCTAGAGTGCACTCAACATAAACTTCTGGTCCAGATATTAGACAGACCAACAGTGGGTGAAGCATTTCTGGACCTGGCCCTCACCAATGCAGAAAAGCTCAAGGAAGAGGCTAAAACTAGGGGGAGAGTGGGCCATAGGGATCACAGAAGAGCTTGGGTTGAAAGGGACCTCAAAGATGATCTAATTCCAACCCAGCACAGGAAGCCAACTGTTTCCTGGGCTGCATCAAAAGACAGGTGGCCAGCAGAGCAAGGGAGGTTACTGTTCCCCTCTGCCTCCATAAGACCCCGTCTGGAGTAATGCATCCAGGCCTGTGGTCACCAGCACAAGAAAGACAAGGAAAGGTTGAAGGGACTTCAATCCAAAAGCCATTCTGTTTCTATGATACCAAAACTCAACTTGTATTTGCAAAGCTCAAATGCTCCCAACAACTTGAATTGTTCAACAGGGGTAACAAGCCTTATTGCTTTTTCAGACATTCACACACACACATCACCATCACTTCCATTGCCATAACTGGTATTACCACAGTCTCTGTCCTCCCCTCTCTTTGTGTCTCAGTAGCAACATGCTTCAAGCTGTCATTTCTTTCCAGTGTAAGCACAGCTGAGTTTCCTTTTAACGATCATCTGCTTTATAACCACACTGAAAAGCAGCCCTTTTTCAGAAGCAGACGTTGCAGTGATTGAGATGAGCGTGCGGCAATGGGAACTTTGGGGTGTTTTTCCTCCAGCTTGCACAGATCTGACAACTGACGCTGCTGCCCACGGCTGGTGGGGACGGCGATCGCACGGCGGATGGCGCCCCTGCAGGGCTGCCGCGGGCCCGCAGCGAGGCTGAGCGGAGCTCTGCTGTCCTGGCGACGGTAGAGTTCACTCCGACACCACGGAACGGCCCTGGCAGAGGCAGCGCTGCGAGCTAGGGAGCCACGGACCTGTAAGCTGCAGCACCGCAAGGAAAAGGCAGATGGAGACGGGCTGGATCGCCGGCATGAGCTCCAACGTGGCACAGAGCTGGGTTATGCGCTTTGTTCACGACAAGCCCGTGCGACCTCATGCAGACTTGGCCTGGAGGGGATGGAAAACTGCACGGAGAAAAAGGCTCTGGGGGTTGTTCATTGGCAGCCAGCAAAGCATGTGACAGAAGTATGTGCAAGTGGCAAAAACAAAAGCCAATGACTTTTGTTAAAGCCAAAAGGCTGCTTAATATCAGATATAAAGTAACAAGAAGAACTAGAAAAGAACAGAGGCACAGTATTGGCTTGTTTCAGCACTCATTTTGGATGCTTATGGTGCCTTTCAATTGTTACCGTTGATTAAAATCAGACTTGCAAGTCATTAGGAATGGTGCACTTGCAGGTGTGCTCATGTACAGCACAGCAGTATAATTATACAGCAGTTCTTTGTGAAGGGGGGTGGGAGTGAATGGGGGAAAGAACCACTAAAAGAAACAGTAGAAATTACCTTCACCAGAAAAGACCGTCACCACTACAGTGAAGATGAGGAGCAAAAAGTTGATCAGGTGATTATCCAATTATCCCTTTTAACGTCCTGCACTTCACACATATCTCCAGGCAAGAGCCAATTAACTGTCCCTAAACGCAGCAAAAAGAGGATGGATCCATTTGGATGGTCCCGGAGATAGACAAAAATCTCCACCAAAGACAAAACAGTCCTTTCACCTGCTGGTCAGCAAACAGCAGAGCACAACACACACCAGCATCCAGGACTCGTGCAGAAAAAAGAAGAAAAAGAAATTGCTCGAGGGTGTTTCTCAGAGGCATAGAAGCACAAGCCAACTAGAAGATAACTGCATTTATTATTGAAAATAACTCTGGTTGTCTTGATGTAGCTGGTGTTGAGCAAAGCAAAGTCAGCCCGATTTTCTTAAAGCTAGATTAATCTGCGAGGCACAAAGTAATAAGAGAATGTTTTTTATTAATAAACTGAGTGATAGCAGTTGTCAGAATAATGCATGTGTCACACACTGAGGTAAACCCCACAGCAAAACTAGCTGTAACATTTCCTATCCTCACAGGAAAAGCCTTTCTTCACAAGATCTTCAGGAAGAGAGATGGTAAGAGATGTGAAAACTGAAGGATCCAAGCAGAGGTCTCCAGCAGCTCCCTCTGTACACAGATGGTTGCAGAGACAAAAGGTCAAGTCCAGATTTGGAGGAAGCTTGGTGATGTTTACCACTAACGTTACGCCAACTTCAGGTAAGTCTGCTTGCTTTCACGTCCTTACAACAGTTCATGGAATGGATGAGCATCCGCGTCTTTGTTTGCCTGTTGCTGTTGCTTTTCCTCCAAGGGCAAAGGCTACTGGCTTTGCTGGTGATCTTCTCCACTCTGTTGCTGTGGGTTTTTAAAATTACTCTTATTCTGTCACAAAAAATGCAACTTTGGCACTGTTTTCCCATTTCCAACAATGCAGTGAAATCTCGCTCTCATTTGGATGACAACAAGATGAACCGTATTGCACTCTGAAAAGGGCAAAACTTGCTTGCTCCGTCCTTGGTTGTTGTGCACGGGGACCCTAACGCCAATTCAGTTCGTAGGAGAAATTTCCTCTGGTGACTCTTCTCCCCGTGTCTTCCTCCATCTTCCATTATTTTGTTGTTGCATTGCTGTCAGTAGTAGTACTAGAAACAGTAGTATTGTCGTTATTTGAAGAGTCAAATGTCATCAAAGAAAGTCTGCAGAACCATTTGGAATCCGGTTTTGAAATGCAAACTCAAAAGCAAAGATCTTGAAGTCTGGATTCCTGGGCCTCCAAGACATAGGAAAAATAAAAGGTGTTTGTTTGTCTTTTTGCACGTGACACTTATGCCCAGGCACACAGCACTGTAAGCAAGCAGGAGCTTTTCTGCCCAGCATTTTGGCTTTGCAAAAGCGAGGAAAACCACAACTTTTCTGCTTGCTTAAACAGTTCCAAGAACTCATATGATGAGTTCCAATGAATTTGGGGAAATTATGAAACGTTCTGCGTCTGCGTCTGCGTGTGTTCTGCTCTGTGATGGTCACGGGCAGACGTCTTCTCCAGGTATCCTTGCAAAGGCTTTCTGGTGTGCTTTTCGCCTTAATCAGTCACTAACTACAGACCCAGTTCTAACCAGCTTGGTTCCTGTTCTTTCTCCCAAGATGTCCGTGCTCCTAGATGTCCGTTGTTCAGGGGGTCTGTCTTGCATGACAGGAACGCGTGTCCCAGCAACGTTGCTGTACAGGTGTCCTAGCAACGTTACTGTACAAGAATTGTCCTTCAGGCGGTTATGCAAAACAAGCGGAGAAGTGCTGGGAGCCTTCTCCGTGCTGATGCCACCTGCTGCCTTTGGTGTATCAGCTTCTGTGTTGACTCAGATGCCACAGAACGGACTGTCAGATGGGTGTCATTTACCAACGGCCGAAGGGCTGCAACAGAAGGAAACAGAGCAGAGACTGAACCCCCCAGTCTGCAGAGAGTCACCAGCTTCCCCTCCGGCCCATGCCAGCCCCACTCATTGCTTTTCCTGGCCAGCAGGAGCACGGGAGACTGACGGGTCAGCCGGAAGACACTGCTCAGGGCTGCCAGGAATGCTCTTCTGCCCCTGCAGCATTTCCTTGCAGCAGGGCAAAGCGCAGCTGCATGCTGCCCAGCTCTGCCCCCAGCCCCAACACACACAGCACTGCCCTCACTCACCACAGCAGAGTTCATTCAGCATCTCCACACTCTGTTCCCTGGAGTGCTTCCCAGTCAGCCCTAGGGAAAGAGCTCTGTCAGACACCCGCTCCCCAGCATGCCCAGGAGCGCAGAGCCTGGCCCCGCCAGCCCAGCTGCTTCCTCTTCCGTGCTGCAGGCAAGGATGGCGCCTGAGGGGGGACCTGAGCAAGGCACCCACTGGGTGCTACCGGCATGGGCAGGCTGTACCTGGGGGCTTCAGAGCTGTGCCTTCCTGCCAGGGCAGGGCCCAAAGAGGGACGCAGGGGTTGGGCTCACCGATGAATCTGACAGCCTCGCATCGCACGGAGGCCTGAGAGTCCTCCAGGTATGGCACGCTCTGCTGCAGGTAGCCTCTCACGCTCTTTCTGTCCTGCTGCAGCTGAAGAAGAGCAGAAGAGCATGGGGCTTGCACAGCGTCCACAGCTGCTGCTGAAACCCCTCCTCCAGCATCCCCTTTCCCCCAGCAGAAAGGTGGGGGCTGTGAGCTTGTCCTTACCAAACACTTCATCATCCCCTCTGTGTTCTTCTGCTGGGCCTGCTGCTTGAGCTCCTTCCACTTCAGGAAATTGGCACAAGACACGAGGGCTTCCCCAGATGCCTGCAGAACAACAGATGCGGGGACATGGCAGCACACACACACAGACACACATCCCAGTGTCTGGATGCTTGCTCAACTTGCTCTCAATTGCAGATCACTGCTGAGCCGTCAGCACACCACTGCTTGCGCACTGGTCAGCTCTGACATTCGTACCTGTGCGACGCTCGGGGTCTCGTCACTCATCCGAAAGATCAGAGGGAGCAGGACCCTGCTCACGGTCTTCTTCATGCTTCCCTTGTTATGCCACACCACAGCATCCATCATATCCATGAAGAGGCGGATGGAACCTTCTCGCACTTCACATGACGCCTGAGGGAGAACAGGAGGATCTCAGACCTCAGCAACTTCCCCAGCTGTAAAGTAACCTTTGGCAGAAGGTGTTTTGCTCAGGTGCCAGGCTGAGTCCCAGCACAGGGGCCTGACACTACCAAGAACATCCAAGCTGCACTGCCAGAGACACGGCCTGCTGGGCTGCAGAGCCCACAAGACATCTCATTCCTGAGAGCCCAGAGAAGGAAAGAAAGGAGAAGGCGCTCCTGTCAAGCACCCATCCGCAGAGCTCAGCCTCCCACAACAGACTTACGTGATTCAAAAGAGGCAGCATCTTCTCAGCCAGCTCCAGAGCAAAGGGACTGGCGTGCCTCTTCCCCAGATGGCGCACTGTGTTTCTGAAGATGTTCAGCGCCTTCAGAGGAATGGCTGTGTTGGCAAACCGCAGGGACTTCATGACGCCTGGAAGCAGGGCCAATATTTCTCTTGCCTGTACAAAACACACCATTTCCTTTCCATCAGGAGAACAGGGGCCACCCCGGCCTAAAAGCTCCGATTACAGAGCAGCAGCCACCTGCAGTAACCCATCTGGGAAGCTTCTGGAAACCTCAGCCACCAGGCCCCACCACAACCATCACCCCAACTCGCGAGTGTCAGGCAAGGCCAAGGCACAGTGTTGCCCATCGCCCCAGCGCCAGGCTGCCACCAGGAGGGCTTCGTTTGACAAGGTCCTGCTCACCGTCTCAGGTCTATCAGACAGCAGCACGAGGCGTCTGAGCACCATCCAGAGGACTGGCAGGCTCTTGACATTCAGAAGCCTCTGGAGCAGTGCTGGCTTACACAGCTCTTTCAGCAGCTCTTGGGTGGGAGGCATCACCTGAAACGAACACAGCAGTGAGAGGCAGGCAGAGGCAGCGGGATTTCCTGCACCCTGCAGCTACAGGCTGCTCTGGCAGCTCCGGGCAGGGCACTGGGCAGACACAGCCTGGCCTGAGGTAGCGGTGCCTTTGGAGGGCCCCACCATCCCTCTGCGCCCAGGCCTAGCACTATACAGGATGGCAGGGGGAGGCAGGGAGCTGGGGAGAGAGTGCCCTGAAGGAGAGCACGGCGCCTTGTCCAGTAACTCACGGTCAAGTGAAGGAGGCCCGACTCCGCTGTGCTGATGCCCAAGATCTCACGCAGCTGGTGTTCCTGGAGAACCTGGCTCAGCTCGTCCCAGATCCCCTCGGATGCTTCCAGCAGGGGCAGCACACTCTTGAGTATGTCCATGGTAGTGCTATAAACGGAGAGCAATGCTGCGTCAGCAGGGCTGCCTTAGCCACAGCACCACGGCTCAGGCTGGTCCACTAGGCCCCAGGCTGAGCTGCAGCCTGGCCCTGCTGCCCCACGTGCTTGGGGGGATCTGGAGGCCTGGCCTGGGCAAGCAGCAGGGGCTGAGATGGCCTTGGCCGAGGGGCAGGGCAGGAGGCTGACGGGGGGCTCTGGGCTGCCATGGTTGGTCATTGGCTGCTGCAGCCCTGAGCGGCCCACCAGCACCGGAAAGCACAGTGGGATGGAGGGCCTGCTCCTCAGATGTGCTGCAGCTTTCCTTGGCTCTGGCAACCAGACCGGTTCTGAGCCCTGTTCTTCACATGGAACAAACGTGGGGTTGTCTGGGCTGATACCTGTCAGTCTGTGGAAGGTCGGTCAACACGCTCCTCAGCACGTCCGTGGGGAACTGGATGGTCAGCACGTCCAGCACTGAGAACAGGATCTGCTGAACTGATGTGCTCTGGATTTTCAGGTTGGTGTGGATGCATCCCAGAATCTCCGGCACCTGTAGTGAGAACACAGGGAGACTGCTGCTGCCACTGCATTGCAGCCATTTGCCTCCCTGGCTGTGTTCTTACTGCCCTTCTCACAGCTCTTTGCTGCCTTCAAATGGCTTCAGATTCCCAAGAGCTGCTCAGGGCAAGGTAGGGCATGGCAATCCAGCCTCACACTGCTTACATCCATCAGCCAGGTTCCAGGGTCCCTCCAAAGAACATCCAGCATAGTCTCAGCCCACATCTTCTCGTCAAAACTGTAGTCTCCAGTCACCTTCTCAAGGGTGACAAGGGCAATGTTGGTCCTCTGAGAAGGAGCAAGGTTTTTCCCAAGTGGCTGCAGGAAGAAGGAAAAAAGGAGGGAAGGCATGTTAAACGGAGTGAGGGAATAGCGTCTGGAGCGGGATGACCAGAGGCAAAAGGAAGGAGAAAGACCCTCCCTTCAGGTCAAAAGCATTCTGAGGGTTCCCGCCTGAGCCCCAGCTTGTCTCACAGGTACTCCTGAGCCGCAGAGACAGCTCTGGGATGCAAAGAATGAGAGTGCCTGGCTGGGATTTTCATGTCTCCTCACCTGCTGCCAGAAGCTGCTGGTCATGAAGGCACTAAGCTTCCAGATGCGCCCCAAAGCCCTCTCGCACACAGTTTTTGTCTTGGAGATGCTGAAAGGCAGCAGCACCTGTGAGGAGAGGAACTGCTGGTTAGCTGGGAGCTGCTGATGCCCACTCCAGGAGAAGCAGGTCTGCTGAGCTCCTAGCTGCAATCACAGCATCCATCCAGGCTTCCCCTGAGCTTAAGCCAAGCCCATCGTGGGGCTACTGGCGCCGGGGTCCCTTGCCGGCTCCTACTGCTGCCAGTGCCGTTTCCACCGAGTGGGATAAAATTCTCCTACAAGGGAGCTCCGGGGGCAGAACTTCACAATAGACAGACCTCCAAGATCCTCTGCAGCCGACTGTTGACACTGGCGCTGGGACAGCTGTCTAGCACAACCTGCAGCATGTTGTCCATAGCATCCAGGGTCTGTAAAGAGAACAGTGGGTTGTGGAAGTCTTTCGGGGTTCCCTTTCATACCCAGGAGACTGCTGTGAACCCCTCTGGATGCCAAGGAAGGATACCCACAGGTCTGTGCACAGGGACACCCTGCAAAGCTGTTGCGCACAGACCAGGCTACAATACAGGGTGTTTGCCAAGCCTGAGGCAAGAGTGAGAGGGGTGAGGGCAAGCAAGGCTTCTACCGTGTCCCACAAACATCATTATTGATCTCTGGACACAAGTAATCCAAGCGGCAGCCCAGAGGCATGGGGTCAACAGTAGATTGCCCAGTACATACGTCGTTGTAGAGGGAAATGTTCAAGTCCCTCACTGGAGGAAGGTAGAAGATGGCGTTGCAGCACACGCTGAAGAGGTGTACTATTTCTTCGTCCGTAATTGCATTCACTTCGCTGCAAATAGAGACATTGATGCTAGGAGCGGTGCCTGGGTGCAGAGGCAGGGGTGGAACAGGTCCTCCCCTGGGCAGGGATCCCTGAGAGGGATGGGGAGCCCTGCCAGGAGGCGCCTCCTCCCCCACAGGGCTGCTCTGGGTCAGAGGACAGTCCTGATGCCACCAGCTTTGGGGCGAGGGCCAAGACTTAGCGGGGAGCTGCGTCAGGGCCACCAGGATGGCGCCCGGGGGATGTGCTGGCAAAACCAGGGTCTGGGCAGGTACCTCAAGGCAGCAATAGCGGTCATGCAATAGAATCTCAGTGTGGTGCTCAGCTGCTCCCTGGGCTCCTCACACAGCAGAACCTGCAAAGCACAGTCAGGATGGCACCTGGCAGCACCCAGCAACAGCAGCAGCAAACCTGCCACCGGCCGGTAGGGCCTGAGTCGCCCCAGTGGCCCTCGACAAGTGCTGGCACACCGGTGCTGCTTCCACCTCCACTGCTGAGGTCTCAGCAGCACCCCGAGTCCCATCTGCGGCACTTGGGTGTCTGTGCCTGATTTCCCTGCCTCCCTCTCCCCCTGTCCTGTCCTTCTCACAGGCTGCAGGTACCTGGGTGCCATGTCCCCTCACCTCAATCTCCTGCGACACATCTTTGTGGAAGCAGAAGAAAGTCAGGCTCGCTGTGAGGCCGCTCCATGCAGCAGTGCTGCACAGTAAGAAAATGCCCCTGAGGAACTGCAGCTTCTGCACCAGATCCTGGCAAGCACACAGAGACCGAGGAGTGTGAGTGGGGACAGCCGTGGCCAGGGGGACCAGGCGTTGCGGGCTGTGGAGCAGCGCAGGACAGCTGCAGGACAGCAGCAGCTCTGCCCGGCCAGCAGCCCTCCTGCAGCATGAAGGCAGAGCCAGAGGGACCGTCTGGAGATGCGGGCACAGTCAAGATGGAGATGGCTGCTCTTACCTGCTGCTTGCTGATGCCGTAGGCTTGGATGCAATCCACGGCCTCATTTTCCTCATCGGACAGAGGCAGCCAGTCAGCATCTGAGCAAGGAGACAGAGCAGGGCTACAGAGGGGCCCAAGGCAGGCGCGAGCAGAGGAAGGAGCTCTGCCCTCTGCAGCCCTGGCACAGTCTGCCCGTGCCTGTCAGGACAAGGGGCCCTGGTGTCGAGCAGGGGGCACTCGCTGCCCCAGCCCTGCTGGGCACCCTCACTCACCAGCATGCAGTGGGGTCACCTCGGTCACTTGGCGGGGCTCCGGTGGAGATCTGCTCTCCTGGGGAGCCCCGCTCTCCTCCCCGGCCATGATGGAGCGGCTGGGGGGTCTCTCCTCCATCCCGTGGGATGAAGAAGGCTGGGGGGTGAAGGGATGGGGATGGGGCAGCCGCGGGGCTGCCAAAGGTCGAGGGAAACGACTTGGGCTGCGCTCGGGGGCTCTTCGCCAGACCCGCACACTCCTGCCCTGTCTCCTCGCTGTCCTGACGGACACTGCAGGCCGCCTGCTGTCGGTGGCAGCGATGCCTGGCTGTCACACAGATGGGTCACATAGGGCCCCACTGTGACCCACTGCCCTGCCCGGGCCGGGTTCCAGAACCCGGTTGGAATGGAGCAGACCAAACTCCTCAGCGGGAGGGATGTGTGTGCCTGCTTACCCACATGGCTTTGCAAGTGGGCCTGAGAGCAGCTGCACTGCTCAGCCTCCCGTGCTTCTGCCGTCAGGCCGGAGATGGCCGCAGCGGGACAGAGCAGGCAGACGAAGACTCGCTGTCAGCTCTGCAGCTGTTTTGCTCACAGCCTTGTGAGCTCCAAGGCTTTTCTTTCTGAATTGGAAAGATGTGAATAAATGGCAAGTTTCACACAGAAGATCCAGTGCTGTGCCCTTATTTCTGATTAGCTGACAATACACTGTCAAATAACTGGGAGCGCTGCGGTCCAATAAGGCGTTTCCCAGCACTTGGTCAGAAGCAGCTGAAATTAACAAAGACAGAAGCTGTTCCCTTTCTGGCAGCTTTCAAACATCCACGAGTTAAAAGTTTTAACTCAGCCATTAATGCAGCACGTCAGTTACTATTTACTCATTTCTTCATTTCCTTTTGGTCAGGAATGGTTTAATAAAGCTGACAACTAAAGGTCTGAGCCTACTGCATAAATGTTCTGCTAAAGACAATTTTTTCTCCTCTTTTGTTTGACAATCTCTAAACAACATCCACCCGGGGAATGCTGTCTGTCAGAGATTTGGCCTTTTCTTGGTGCCACCTGGGCAGGACTTCCACAATGCCATTAAGTCAGCTTTTCATAGAATCATAGAATTACTCAGGTTGGAAAAGACCTTGAAGATCATCAAGTCCAACCGCCACCTAACCAGTAGCCTATCTCTTAAAAAACAACCACGAAACAACACCACAACAACAAACCTCTGCTAAATCATATCCCTGAGTACCACATCCAAACGGCTCTTAAACACATCAGGGATGGCGATTCAACCACCTCCTTGGGGAGCCCATTCCAGTACCTAACCACCCTTTCTGTAAAGAAGTTCTTTCTAATATCCAACCTGAACTTGCCCTGGCGCAACTTAAGGCCATTTCCCCTCGTCCTGTCAAATGTCACTAGTGAGAAGAGACCTGCCCTACTCTCACTTTAAGAACCTTTCAGATACTGGAAGACAGCAATAAGGTCTCCCCTCAGCCTCCTCTTCCTCAGACTAAACAGCCCCAGCTTCCTTAGTCTCTCCTCATAGGGCTGATTCTCCAAGCCCTTCACGAGCCTCGTTGCCCTTCTCTGGACCTGCTCCAGTACCTCCATGTCCTTCTTGTGCTGAGGTGCCCAAAACTGGACACAGTACTCGAGGTGAGGCCTCACCAATGCCGAGTACAGGGGCAGGATGACTTCCTTAGTCCTGCTCACCACACCATTCCTGATACAAGCCAGGATGCCATTGGCCTTCTTGGCCACCTGGGCACACTGCTGGCTCATATTCAGCCCACTGTCCATCAGCACACCAAGGTCCCTTTCCATCAGGCAGCTTTCCAGCCACACCTCCCCAAGCCTGTAGGGTTGCCTGGGGTTGTTATGACCAAAATGCAGGACCCGACACTTGGCCCTGTTGAAACTCATTCCATTAACCTTGGCCCACCGATCAAGTCTATCCAGGTCCCTCTGTAGTGCCCTTCTCCCCTCAGGCAGATCAACACTCCCTCCCAGCTTAGTGTCATCTGCGAACTTAATGAGGGTGCACTCAATCCCCTCATTCAAATCATCAATGAAGATGTTAAACAGAAGCGGCCCAAGCACCGAGTCCTGGGGGACTTTTATCATACTTGTCTTCACCGTCCTTCATACGGAGACAGAAATCAAGTGAAACTGAGCTGTTAATACTGATAGCAAGTGGAAGTAGCGTCATGCTTCCGGGCACTGGTACTTATAGGGGACTTATGTCTTTCACTGGCACTAACAAGTGCAGCCAAGGTGACAAGACAGGAGCCTTTTTCATGAGAAAAGATGCTGGCTGCTTGAGTCAATGGGTGGGAGAATCTGAACAACAGCTTTGTTTATCATTTGATAGGTCTCTCAGGTGAGACCTTCAATTGTTTTCTTCCATGAGATAGATGATCTTGCTCCTATCCAGTCCAATGAGCAAGATCAAATTCATAGTTTAGTTTTATTAACATTTCTGGCACTTACATATAGCTGGTACAGCAGAAGGGAGATGGCAGTAAACAGAGGCACCAAGATCTAGATTCCAGAGCTCCTACTGTATGAAGACCTGCACACTTTGATCCAGAGTTGAAATCTTGCCAGATTAAGAGGCTAGAAGAAAATCTGCACGACTCCCATCCACAGTTGGGCACTTTTCTTGATGAGCTGGCTGAAGTACGTGTTGGATCCTCTGGCACTGGTATTTCTGCGTGCTGAATCCACCCTGTGTGCCCTGCACTGACACTCTCCTCAGAGAGAGTATTGAAGTCGTGTATTCAATAGAAGATTTTCTCAGGGCTGTGTAAAAGACTGTTCCAGCATCACAAGGGTGGTGGCTTCAGCTGCACAAGTGCCAATACCTGTTATTAAGCCACCTTTCAGAAACACACCAGATAGAATTCCAGAAGCCTTGCAAAGGTTATTTCCACATGTAGACCTTGCATAAGAGGACCAAAAGCAAGAAAGTACAGAACAGGGACGTCTAACCTGTGACATGGAAGAGACAGTAATTAGCCCCTCAGATTTGTCTCCGAGGAATCTGAGACAGGCTCCTCAAAGAAGCTGAGGTACATCCACACCAATGCTCACAGCATGGGAAATAAGCAGGATGGATGCCACGGTGCAATTAGAAAACTGTGGCCTAATAGCTATCACAGAAATGTGGTGAGACAAAGCACCCAAGTGGAATGCAAAAACTGAGGGCTACAAGCTTTTTAGAAGAGATAAGCAGGGAAGGAGGAGTGAAGGAGTTGCTCTCTATGTTAAGAAATGGATAGATGGCAAAGAGCTGCCTCTGAAAAACAACCATGAACAGGTTGAGAGCTTGTGGGGTACAATTTAAGACCAGACCAATAAAGGGCATCTGGTGGCTGGTGTCTTCTACAGGCTCCTGATTAAGGGAAGCCTGTTGATGAGGCTGTCCTGCTTCATCTACAAGAAGCACTGTGCACAAAGAATCTCATTCTGTTGGGAGATCTCAACTGCCTGGATGTCTGCTGGGAAAACAAGGCAGCAGGTTTTAAGCAATCCAGAAGACTCCTAGAGTGCACTCAACATAAACTTCTGGTCCAGATATTAGACAGACCAACAGTGGGTGAAGCATTTCTGGACCTGGTCCTCAGCAATGCAGAAAAGCTCAAGGAAGAGGCTAAAACTAAAGGGAGAGTGGGCCATAGGGATCACAGAAGAGCTTGGGTTGAAAGGGACCTCAAAGATGATCCAATTCCAACCCAGCACAGGAAGCCAACTGTTTCCTGGGCTGCATCAAAAGACAGGTGGCCAGCAGAGCAAGGGAGGTTACTGTTCCCCTCTGCCTCCATAAGACCCTGTCTGGAGTAATGCATCCAGGCCTGTGGTCACCAGCACAAGAAAGACAAGGCACGGAGAAAAAGGCTCTGGGGGTTGTTCATTGGCAGCCAGCAAAACATGTGACAGAAGTATGTGCAAGTGGCAAAAGCAAAAGCCAATGACTTTTGTTAAAGCCAAAGGGCTGCTTAGTATCAGATATAAAGTAACAAGAAGAACTAGAAAAGAACAGTGGCACAGTATTGGCTTGTTTCAGCACTCATTTTGGGTGCTTATGGTGCCTTTCAATTGTTACCGTTGATTAAAATCAGACTTGCAAGTCATTAGGAATGGTGCACTTGCAGGTGTGCTCATGTAGAGCACAGCAGTATAATTATACAGCAGTTCTTTGTGAAGGGGGGTGGGAGTGAATGGGGGAAAGAACCACTAAAAGAAACACTAGAAATTACCTTCACCAGAAAAGACCGTCACCACTACAGTGAAGATGAGGAGCTAAAAGTTGATCAGGTGATTATCCAATTATCCCTTTTAACGTAGCTTGGGATAGCGTTGGCTTTCCAGGCTGCTAGCGTACACTGCTAACATGTCAAGGCTTCCATCCACCACTACCCCCAAGTCCTTCTCTGTAGGGCTGCCCTGAAGGAGTTCTACTTACATTTAGGATTGCCCAAACCCAGGTGCAGCACCTTGTCTTTGGTATTGTTGAGTCCCATTTGGTTCACATGGGCCCAATGTTCCAGCTTGTCCAGGTTCCTTTGGCTGGCATCCCTTCCTTCCATGTATCAACAGCACCACACAGCTTGGTTGTTGCATGCAAACTCGCTATGGGCACTCTTGATCCCACTACCTAGGTCACTGCTAAAGATGTTAGAGAGGACCATTACCAAGATTAGGGATCTTGATATCAAGAAGGCGGCTACCAGCAGGCAGCAAATCTCGTGCTCTAAAGGAACTCAGATGCCTGCCTAAGATACTACAAGACCACCAGCTTTCCGTTAAAACTCCAGTGCACGTCTGGAATTCCATGTGAGAGTATGGAGTGATTACTTTGAATCCTATTCTTGAAAATCAGAGCCTGAAATGGGGTACACCTGGCACAGCACAGTCATCCACTCAAAGTAAGAGCAGACGGGCCACCCGAAGGCAGCCGCAGGTGCAAGAGAGCACGAGCCGCGGTGCTCGACTGACCTCTAGCGCCGGCGATGCTGCAGGGCTTCGCACGAGCCGGGCTACGAAGCTGCGGTTGCCCCGCCGGCACAGCGCGGCCGGGATTCTCCTCGGTGCCATCCTCCAGGAACTGCCTTGCAGGGTTACCGACCCAACGGGCCCCGATCTTAGAGCCACTGCGGGCTTGGACAGCAGTTCTCTGCAAGGAGGCTGATTGTTTGTCCGGGTCACTGAGCTGCAGCAAGACAACAGGGCTGGCGAAAACGTACATGGGTGCTGTGAGAGAATCTGAGCTTGGGCTCATCCAAGGAGACTCAACCATCACAGCTTCTAGTCCTGCACTTCACACATAGCTCCAGGCAAGAGCCAATTAACTGCCCCTAAACGCAGCAAAAAGAGGATGGATCCATTTGGATGGTCCCGGAGATAGACAAAAATCTCCACTGAACACAAAACAGTCCTTTCACCTGCTGGACAGCAAACAACAGAGCACAACACACACAAGCACAAGCCAACAAGAAGATAACAGCAGTTATTCTTGAAAAGAATGTCTTTGGTTGTCTTGGTGTAGCCGGTGTTGAGCAAAGCAAAGTCAGCCCGATTTGCTTAAAACCAGATTAATCTGCGAGGCACAAAGTAATAAGAGAATGTTTTTTATTAATAAACTGAGTGATAGCAGTTGTCAGAAGAATGCATGTGTCACACACTGAGGTAAACCCCACAGCAAAAGTAGCTGTAACATTTCCTATCCTCACAGGAAAAGCCTTTCTTCACAAGATCTTCAGGAAGAGAGATGGTAAGAGATGTGAAAACTGAAGGATCCGAGCAGAGGTCTCCAGCAGCTCCCTCTGTACACAGATGGTTGCAGAGACAAAAGGTCAAGTCCAGATTTGGAGGAAGCTTGGTGATGTTTACCACTAGCGTTACGCCAACTTCAGGTAAATCTGCTTGCTTTCACGTCCTTACAACAGTACATGGAATGGATGAGCATCCGTGTCTTTGTTGGCCTGTTGCTGTTGCTTTTCCTCCAAGGGCAAAGGCTACTGGCTTTGCTGGTGATCTTCTCCACTCTGTTGCTGTGGGTTTTTTAAAATTACTCTTTTTCTGTTTCAAAAAATGCAACTTTGGCACTGTTTTCCCATTTCCAACAATGCAGTGAAATCCCGCTCTCATTTGGATGACAACAAGATGAACCGTATTGCACTCTGAAGAGGGCAAAACTTGCTTGCTCCGTCCTTGGTTGTTGTGCACGGGGACCCTAACGCCAATTCAGTTCATAGGAGAAATTTCCTCTGGTGACTCTTCTCCCCGTGCCTCCCTCCATCTTCCATTATTTTGTTGTTGCGTTGCTGTTAGTAGTAGTACTAGAAACAGTAGGATTGTCGTTATTTGAAGAGTCAAATGTCATCCAAGAAAGTCTGCAGAACCATTTCGAATCCAGTTTTGAAATGCAAATTCAAAAGCAAAGATCTTGAAGTCTGGATTCCTGGGCCTCCAAGACACAGGAAAAGAAAATGTGTTTTTTTGTCTTTTTGCACGTGACACTTATGCCCAGGCACACAGCACTGTAAGCAAGCAGGAGCTTTGCTGCCCAGCATTTCGGCTTTGCAAAAGCAAGGAAAACCACAACTTTTCTGCTTGCTTAAACAGTTCCAAGAACTCATATGATGAGTTCCAATGAAGTTGGGGAAATTATGAAACGTTCTGCATCTGCGTCTGCGTGTGTTCTGCTCTGTGATGGTCACGGGCAGACGTCTTCTCCAGGTCTTCCTTGCAAAGGCTTTCTGGTGTGCTTTTCGCCTTAATCAGTCACTAACTACAGACCCAGTTCTAACCAGCTTGGTTCCTGTTCTTTCTCCCAAGATGTCCGTGCTCCTAGATGTCCGTTGTTCAGGGGGTCTGTCTTGCATGACAGGAACGCGTGTCCCAGCAACGTTGCTGTACAAGAATTGTCCTTCAGGCGGTTATGCAAAACAAGCGGAGAAGTGCTGGGAGCCTTCTCCGTGCTGATGCCACCTGCTGCCTTTGGTGTATCAGCTTCTGTGTTGACTCAGATGCCACAGAACGGACTGTCAGATGGGTGTCATTTACCAACGGCCGAAGGGCTGCAACAGAAGGAAACAGAGCAGAGACTGAACCCCTCAGTCTGCAGAGAGCCACCAGCTTCCCCTCTGGACCTTGCCAGCCCCACTCGTTGCTTTTCCCGCCCAGGAGGAGCACGGGAGACTGACGGGTCAGCCGGAAGACACTGCTCAGGGCTGCCAGGAATGCTCCTCTGCCCCTGCAGCATTTCCTTGCAGAAGGGCAAAGCGCAGCTGCATGCTGCCCAGCTCTGCCCCCAGCCCCAACACAAACAGCACTGCCCTCACTCACCACAGCAGAGTTCATTCAGCATCTCCACACTCTGTTCCCTGGAGTGCTTCCCAGTCAGCCCTAGGGAAAGAGCTCTGTCAGACACCCGCTCCCCAGCACGCCCAGGAGCGCAGAGCCCGGCCCCCCCAGCCCAGCTGCTTCCTCTTCCGTGCAGCAGGCAGGGATGGCACCCGAGGGGGCACCTGAGCAAAGCACCCACTGGGTGCTACCGGCACGGGCAGGCTGTACCTGGGGGCTTCAGGGCTGTGCCTTCCTGCCAGGGCAGGGCCCAAAGAGGGATGCAGGGGTTGGGCTCACCAATGAATCTGACAGCCTCGCATCTCACGGAGGCCTGAGAGTCCTCCAGGTATGGCACGCTCTGCTGCAGGTAGCCTCTCACGCACTTTCTGTCCTGCTGCAGCTGAAGAAGAGCAGAAGAGCATGGGGCTTGCACAGCGTCCACAGCTGCTGCTGCAACCCCTCCTCCAGCATCCCCTTTCCCCCAGCAGAAAGGTGGGGGCTGTGAGATTGTCCTTACCAAACACTTCATCATCCCCTCTGTGTTCTTCTGCTGGGCCTGCTGCTTGAGCTCCTTCCACTTCAGGAAATTGGCACAAGACACGAGGGCTTCCCCAGATGCCTGCAGAACAACAGACGCGGGGACATGGCAGCACACACACACAGACACACATCCCAGTGTCTGGATGCCTGCTCAACTTGCTCTCAATTGCAGATCACTGCTGAGCCGTCAGCACACCACTGCCTGCGCATTGGTCAGCTCTGAAATTCGTACCTGTGCGACGCTCAGGGCCTCGTCACTCATCCGAAAGATCAGAGGGAGCAGCACCCTGCTCACGGTCTTCTTCATGCTTCCCTTGTTATGCCACACCACAGCGTCCATCATATCCATGAAGAGGCGGATGGAACCTTCTCGCACTTCAGATGACGCCTGAGGGAGAACAGGAGGAGCTCAGACCTCAGCAACTTCCCCAGCTGTAAAGTAACCCTTGGCAGAAGGTGTTTTGCTCAGGTGCCAGGCTGAGCCCCAGCACAGGGGCCTGACACCACCAAGAACAACCAAGCTGCACTGCCAGGGACACGGCCTGCTGGGCTGCAGAGCCCACAAGACATCTCATTCCTGAGAGCCCAGAGAAGGAAAGAAAGGAGAAGGCGCTCCTGTCAAGCACCCATCCGCAGAGCTCAGCCTCCTACAACAGACTTACGTGATTCAAAAGAGGCAGCATCTTCTCAGCCAGCTCCAGAGCAAAGGGACTGGCGTGCCTCTTCCCCAGATGGCGCACTGTGTTTCTGAAGATGTTCAGCGCCTTCAGAGGAATGGCTGTGTTGGCAAACCGCAGGGTCTTCATGACGCCTGGAAGCAGGGCCTGTATTTCTCTTGCCTGTACAAAACACACCATTTCCTTTCCATCAGGAGGACCACCCTGGCCTAAAAGCTCCGATTACAGAGCAGCAGCCACCTGCAGTAACCCATCTGGGAAGCTTCTGGAAACCTCAGCCACCAGGCCCCACCACGACCATCACCCCAACTCGCGAGTGTCAGGCAAGGCCAAGGCACAGTGTTGCCCACCGCCCCAGCGCCAGGCTGCCACCAGGAGGGCTTCGTTTGACAAGGTCCTGCTCACCGTCTCAGGTCTATCAGACAGCAGCACGAGGCGTCTGAGCACCATCCAGAGGACTGGCAGGCTCTTGACATTCAGAAGCCTCTGGAGCAGTGCTGGCTTACACAGCTCTTTCAGCAGCTCTTGGGTGGGAGGCATCACCTGAAACGAACACAGCAGTGAGAGGCAGGCAGAGGCAGCGGGATTTCCTGCACCCTGCAGCTACAGGCTGCTCTGGCAGCTCCGGGCAGGGCACTGGGCAGACACAGCCTGGCCTGAGGTAACGGTGCCTTTGGAGGGCCCCACCATCCCTCTGCGCCCAGGCCTAGCACTATACAGGATGGCAGGGGGAGGCAGGGAGCTGGGGAGAGAGTGCCCTGAAGGAGAGCACGGCGCCTTGTCCAGTAACTCACAGTCAAGTGAAGGAGGCCCGACTCCGCTGTGCTGATGCCCAAGATCTCACGCAGCTGGTGTTCCTGGAGAACCTGGCTCAGCTCGTCCCAGATCCCCTCGGATGCTTCCAGCAGGGGCAGCACACTCTTGAGTATGTCCATGGTAGTGCTATAAACGGAGAGCAATGCTGCGTCAGCAGGGCTGCCTTAGCCACAGCACCACGGCTCAGGCTGGTCCACTAGGCCCCAGGCTGAGCTGCAGCCTGGCCCTGCTGCCCCACGTGCTTGGGGGGATCTGGAGGCCTGGCCTGGGCAAGCAGCAGGGGCTGAGATGGCCTTGGCCGAGGGGCAGGGCAGGAGGCTGACGGGGGGCTCTGGGCTGCCATGGTTGGTCATTGGCTGCTGCAGCCCTGAGCGGCCCACCAGCACCGGAAAGCACAGCGGGATGGAGGGCCTGCTCCTCAGATGTGCTGCAGCTTTCCTTGGCTCTGGCAACCAGACCGGTTCTGAGCCCAGTTCTTCACATGGACCAAACGTGGGGCTGTCTGGGCTGATACCTGTCAGTCTGTGGAAGGTCGGTCAACACGCTCCTCAGCACGTCCGTGGGGAACTGGATGGTCAGCACGTCTAGCACTGAGAACAGGATCTGCTGAACTGATGTGCTCTGGATTTTCAGGTTGGTGTGGATGCATCCCAGAATCTCCGGCACCTGTAGTGAGAACACAGGGAGACTGCTGCTGCCACTGCATTGCAGCCATTTGCCTCCCTGGCTGTGTTCTTACTGCCCTTCTCACAGCTCTTTGCTGCCTTCAAATGGCTTCAGATTCCCAAGAGCTGCTCAGGGCAAGGTAGGGCATGGCAATCCAGCCTCACACTGCTTACATCCATCAGCCAGGTTCCAGGGTCCCTCCAAAGAACATCCAGCATAGTCTCAGCCCACATCTTCTCGTCAAAACTGTAGTCTCCAATCACCTTCTCAAGGGTGACAAGGGCAATGTTGGTCCTCTGAGAAGGAGCGAGGTTTTTCCCAAGTGGCTGCAGTAAGAAGGAAAAAAGGAGGGAAGGCATGTTAAACGGAGTGAGAGAATAGCGTCTGGAGCGGGATGACCAGAGGCAAAAGGAAGGAGAAAGACCCTCCCTTCAGGTCAAAAGCATTCTGAGGGTTCCCGCTTGAGCCCCAGCTTGTCTCACAGGTACTCCTGAGCCGCAGAGGCAGTTCTGGGACGCAAAGAATGAGAGTGCCTGGCTGGGATTTTCATGTCTCCTCACCTGCTGCCAGAAGCTGCTGGTCATGAAGGCACTAAGCTTCCAGATGCGCCCCAAAGCCCTCTCGCACACAGTTTTTGTCTTGGAGATGCTGAAAGGCAGCAGCACCTGTGAGGAGAGGAACTGCTGGTTAGCTGGGAGCTGCTGATGCCCACTCCAGGAGAAGCAGGTCTGCTGAGCTCCTAGCTGCAATCACAGCATCCATCCAGGCTTCCCCTGAGCTTAAGCCAAGCCCATCGTGGGGCTACTGGCGCCGGGGTCCCTTGCCGGCTCCTACTGCTGCCAGTGCCGTTTCCACCGAGTGGGATAAAATTCTCCTACAAGGGAGCTCCGGGGGCAGAACTTCACAACAGACAGACCTCCAAGATCCTCTGCAGCCGACTGTTGACACTGGCACTGGGACAGCTGTCTAGCACAACCTGCAGCATGTTGTCCATAGCATCCAGGGTCTGTAAAGAGAACAGTGGGTTGTGGAAGTCTTTCAGGGTTCCCTTTCATACCCAGGAGACTGCTGTGAACCCCTCTGGCTGCCAAGGAAGGATACCCACAGATCTGTGCACAGGGACACCCTGCTAAGCTGTTGCGCACAGACCAGGCTACAAGCACGGGGTGTTTGCCAAGCCCGAGGCAAGAGTGAGAGCGGTGAGGGCAAGCAAGGCTTCTACCGTGTCTCACAAACATCATTATTGATCTCTGGACACAAGTAATCCAAGCGGCAGCCCAGAGGCATGGGGTCAACAGTAGATTGCCCAGTACATACGTCGTTGTAGAGGGAAATGTTCAAGTCCCTCACTGGAGGAAGGTAGAAGATGGCGTTGCAGCACACGCTGAAGAGGTGTACTATTTCTTCCTCCGTAATTGCATTCACTTCGCTGCAAATAGAGACATTGATGCTAGGAGCGGTGCCTGGGTGCAGAGGCAGGGGCGGAACAGGTCCTCCCCTGGGCAGGGCTCCCTGAGAGGGATGGGGAGCCCTGCCAGGAGGCGCCTCCTCCCCCACAGGGCTGCTCTGGGTCAGAGGACAGTCCTGATGCCACCAGCTTTGGGGCGAGGGCCAAGACTTAGCGGGGAGCTGCGTCAGGGCCACCAGGATGGTGCCCGGGGGATGTGCTGGCAAAACCAGGGGCTGGGCAGGTACCTCAAGGCAGCAATAGCGGTCATGCAGTAGAATCTCAGTGTGGTGCTCAGCTGCTCCCTGGGCTCCTCACACAGCAGAACCTGCAAAGCACAGTCAGAATGGCACCTGGCAGCACCCAGCAATAGCAACAGCAAACCTGCCACCGGCCGGTAGGGCCTGAGTCGCCCCAGTGGCCCTCGACAAGCGCTGGCACACCGGTGCTGCTTCCACCTCCACTGCTGAGGTCTCAGCAGCACCCCGAGCCCCATCTGCGGCACTTGGGTGTCTGTGCCTGATTTCCCTGCCTCCCTCTCCCCCTGTCCTGTCCTTCTCACAGGCTGCAGGTACCTGGGTGCCATGTCCCCTCACCTCAATCTCCTGCGACACATCTTTGTGGAAGCAGAAGAAAGTCAGGCTCGCTGTGAGGCCGCTCCATGCAGCAGTGCTGCACAGTAAGAAAATGCCCCTGAGGAACTGCAGCTTCTGCACCAGATCCTGGCAAGCACACAGAGACCGAGGAGTGTGAGTGGGGACAGCCGTGGCCAGGGGGACCAGGCGTTGCGGGCTGTGGAGCAGCGCAGGACAGCTGCAGGACAGCAGCAGCTCTGCCCGGCCAGCAGCCCTCCTGCAGCATGAAGGCAGAGCCAGAGGGACCGTCTGGAGATGCGGGCACAGCCAAGATGGAGATGGCTGCTCTTACCTGCTGCTTGCTGATGCCGTAGGCTTGGATGCCATCCACGGCCTCATTTTCCTCAGCGGACAGAGGCAGCCAGTCAGCATCTGAGCAAGGAGACAGAGCAGGGCTACAGAGGGGCCCAAGGCAGGCGCCAGCAGAGGAAGGAGCTCTGCCCTCTGCAGCCCTGGCACAGTCTGCCCGTGCCTGTCAGGACAAGGGGCCCTGGTGTCGAGCAGGGGGCACTCGCTGCCCCAGCCCTGCTGGGCACCCTCACTCACCAGCATGCAGTGGGGTCACCTCGGTCACTTGGCGGGGCTCCGGTGGAGATCTGCTCTCCTGGGGAGCCCCGCTCTCCTCCCCGGCCATGATGGAGCAGCTGGGGGGTCTCTCCTCCATCCCGTGGGATGAAGAAGGCTGGGGGGTGAAGGGATGGGGATGGGGCAGCCGCGGGGCTGCCAAAGCTCGAGGGAAACGACTTGGGCTGCGCTCGGGGGCTCTTCGCCAGACCCGCACACTCCTGCCCTGTCTCCTCGCTGTCCTGACGGACACTGCAGGCCGCCTGCTGTCGGTGCCAGCGATGCCTGGCTGTCACACAGATGGGTCACATAGGGCCCCACTGTGACCCACTGCCCTGCCCGGGCCGGGTTCCAGAACCCGGTTGGAATGGAGCAGACCAAACTCCTCAGCGGGAGGGATGTGTGTGCCTGCTTACCCACATGGCTTTGCAAGTGGGCCTGAGAGCAGCTGCACTGCTCAGCCTGCCGTGCTTCTGCTGTCAGGCCGGAGATGGCCGCAGCGGGACAGAGCAGGCAGACGAAGACTCGCTGTCAGCTCTGCAGCTGTTTTGCTCACAGCCTTGTGAGCTCCAAGGCTTTTCTTTCTGACTTGGAAAGATGTGAATAAATGGCAAGTTTCACACAGAAGATCCAGTGCTGTGCCCTTATTTCTGATTAGCTGACAATACACTGTCAAATAACTGGGAGCGCTGTGGTCCAATAAGGCGTTTCCCAGCACTTGGTCAGAAGCAGCTGAAATTAACAAAGACAGAAGCTGTTCCCTTTCTGGCAGCTTTCTAACATCCACGAGTTAAAAGTTTTAACTCAGCCATTAATGCAGCACGTCAGTTACTATTTACTCATTTCTTCATTTCCTTTTGGTCAGGAATGGTTTAATAAAGCTGACAACTAAAGGTCTGAGCCTACTGCATAAATGTTCTGGTAAAGAGAAGTCTTTCTCCTCTTTTGTTTGACAATCTCTAAACAACATCCATCTGGGGAATGCTGTCTGTCAGAGATTTGGCCTTTTCTTGGTGCCACCTGGGCAGGACTTCCACAATGCCATTAAGTCAGCTTTTATACTTGTCTTCACCGTCCTTCGTATGGAGACAGAAATCAAGTGAAACTGAGCTGTTAATACTGACAGCAAGTGGAAGTAGCGTCATGCTTCCGGGCACTGGTACTTATGGGGGACTTATGTCTTTCACTGGCACTAACAAATGTAGCCAAGGTGACAAGACAGGAGCCTTTTTCATGAGAAAAGATGCTGGCTGCTTGAGTAAATGGGTGGGAGAATCTGAACAACAGCTTTGTTTATCATTTGATAGGCCTCTCAGGTGAGACCTTCAATAGTTTTCTTCCATGAGATAGATGATCTTGCTCCTATCCAGTCCAATGAGCAAGATCAAATTCATAGTTTAGTTTTATTAACATTTCTGGCACTTACATATAGCTGATACAGCAGAAGGGAGATGGCAGTAAACAGAGGCACCAAGATCTAGATTCCAGAGCTCCTACTGTATGAAGACCTGCACACTTTGATCCAGAGTTGAAATCTTGCCAGATAAAGAGGCTAGAAGAAAATCTGCACGACTCCCATCCACAGTTGGGCACTTTTCTTGATGAGCTGGCTGAAGTACGTGTTGGATCCTCTGGCACTGGTATTTCTGCATGCTGAATCCACCCTGTGTGCCCTTCACTGACACGCTCCTCAGAGAGAGTATTGAAGTCGTGTATTAAATAGAAGATCTTCTCAGGGCTGTGTAAAAGACTGTTCCAGCATCACACGGGTGGTGGCTTCAGCTGCACAAGTACCAACACCTGTTATTAAGCCACCTTTCAGAAACACACTAGATAGAATTCTAGAAGCCTTGCAAAGGTTATTACCACATGTAGACCTTGCATAAGAGGACCAAAAGCAAGAAAGTACAGAACAGGCTCGTCTAACCTGTGACATGGAAGAGACAGTAATTAGCCCCTCAGATTTGTCTCAGAGGAATCTGAAACAGGCTCCTCAAAGAAGCTGAGGTACATCCACACCAATGCTCACAGCATGGGAAATAAGCAGGATGGATGCCACGGTGCAATTAGAAAACTGTGGCCTAATAGCTATCACAGAAATGAGGTGAGACAAATCACCCAAGTGGAATGCAAAAACTGAGGGCTACAAGCTTTTTAGAAGAGATAAGCAGGGAAGGAGGAGTGAAGGAGTTGCTCTCTATGTTAAGAAATGGATAGATGGCAAAGAGCTGCCTCTGAAAAACAACCATGAACAGGTTGAGAGCTTGTGGGGTACAATTTAAGACCAGACCAATAAAGGGCATCTGGTGGCTGGTGTCTTCTACAGGCTCCTGATTAAGGGAAGCCTGTTGATGAGGCCGTCCTGCTTCATCTACAAGAAGCACTGTGTTCAAAGAATCTCATTCTGTTGGGAGATCTCAACTGCCTGGATGTCTGCTGGGAAAACAAGGCAGCAGGTTTTAAGCAATCCAGAAGACTCCTAGAGTGCACTCAACATAAACTTCTGGTCCAGATATTAGACAGACCAACAGTGGGTGAAGCATTTCTGGACCTGGCCCTCACCAATGCAGAAAAGCTCAAGGAAGAGGCTAAAACTAGGGGGAGAGTGGGCCATAGGGATCACAGAAGAGCTTGGGTTGAAAGGGACCTCAAAGATGATCTAATTCCAACCCAGCACAGGAAGCCAACTGTTTCCTGGGCTGCATCAAAAGACAGGTGGCCAGCAGAGCAAGGGAGGTTACTGTTCCCCTCTGCCTCCATAAGACCCCGTCTGGAGTAATGCATCCAGGCCTGTGGTCACCAGCACAAGAAAGACAAGGAAAGGTTGAAGGGACTTCAGTCCAATAGCCATTCTGTTTCTATGATACCAAAACTCAACTTGTATTTGCAAAGCTCAAAAGCTCCCAACAACTTGAATAGTTTAAACGGGGGTAACAAGCCTTATTGCTTTTTCAGACATTCACACACACACATCACCATCACTTCCATTGCCATAAGTGGTATTACGACAGTCTCTGTCCTCCCCTCTCTTTGTGTCTCAGTAGCAACATGCTTCAAGCTGTCATTTCTTTCTAGTGTAAGCACAGCTGAGTCCTGGATATCTAATATATTCATAAGCTGAGGGAAAATAGCACAGACAAAAGCATCTAAATGAGAATCACTTCTGCTGGCCATCCCACAGGTCATAAGCAAGTACAGCTGGGCAGACAGTACCCATGTGCAACTCATGTCCTTGGCCTTTGCTGCAGTTGTGACAGGGGTCCTTACTCTGCCTTCAAGCTTTTACGCCGTATTAAATCTGTGACTTTGTGTAACTACCCCTTTCTTCTCACGACTATAATGCAGGAGGTAGGTGCAGATGGTATGTATGTGGAAAGTATCTTCAACTCTAAACTGGTGATTTAGCCGGTTACTCATAAATCTGCAGTCCTCACAATGCTTGCACTATCTACTACAGCAAATACATCATTAATGGAGAGGCCAGAATGATCCATCTTCATGGAAGAACAGTGGATTTATTATTATTATTTTTTGTCCCTTCAGTTTCTTTCAAATGATGAGTAGCTGTGCCCCATCACACAATCTCTTATGCAAAATCCCCATGGTAGAGGCCTGGCTACAAGAATAGGCAGGGAGAAGAATCCAGTGGCACTAGTAATAGATTGTACGCTCAGGTATAACATGTTCAAGTAATGGATATTTTTTCAGGATACCAAAGTGGGTCATAAACAGGACTTTCCAAGCCAACAGATTTTTGTGATTTCTTAGTAATCCAGTTGAGTAACAGATAGGGATTTGGTTTTAGAAGCCCTTCAAATTAGCACGAGTGCCGGATCAGCTAATGAAACAGCTTAATCTTCTCCTGTGCCCTGCATCCCTTGCGAGATACGTTCAATGGGTACCCTTGGCCATCTCTTTGTACATTCACATTCCTCCTTTAGTGCCTTTCCTGGAGCCCCTGAGGTCACCTGAAGCTCTTTCTCTTGACAAAGTGGACAGCAAGCTGTAAGACCTTTCTTGCGACAACTCAAGACACGTCAGGACAAGCTGCCGGCAGTGCTGGCTGGAACAAAGTTTATACTGGTCCCACAGCATCCCACAGTATCTGCATGCTGGAAGGAGTTAAACAAACAAACAAACACATTAAGACCCACACTGCTGCTTCTGACCCTCATGCAGTAAGTTCTCTATGGCATCAGGAGGCTGGAATCTCATGTAAATGGCTATCCGTTGTCTTCAGGCTACAGAAGGCTTCATCCAAGCATGAAAATAACTAAGTGCCACCACTTTCCCAGCACCCGTCAGTCTATGCTGATGTTCTCTGAGATCACTGGAACAGAGACCACCTGACAGCAGATTTCTTAACACTTCCATCACCAACTGTAGCCTGATCATGTGGGCAACAAACAGGTAACAACACTTTTGGTTGACATCTCCATAGCTCTACTTAACAGCGGCTCTGCAGGAGATGCTTCATTTTCCTGCCCAGATTAAGGAACTGTTTAATGTCCCTTTTGCTCTTATTTCTGTTTTATGTGTCAAAACCACAGAGCTGATTATCATAATGGAAAGTGACTGTACTGACAGATCAAAGGGAGTGAAGATGAAATATATAGACCAATCCGGCTCCCCGTGTTCTACACATCTCAGTGGAACCCACTGCAGTAATTTCTCAGCCTTCTGTATTTCTGTTATCTGTTCTTACCTGAGATGACATCTTCATTGGAACAAATGGCATAATGACTGTCAAATACAAACAACTTCCCCCTGTAGAATCCATCTGGAAATTCCTCCAAGTACTTATGAATTACACCTTTCAGCTGGTAGACTTCTTTGCACACTGCCTGTTCAAAGCACAATAGCAGAAATGCTGAAGGAGACAGCAGCAGTGCCAGAGCTACAAAATCAAACCTGAAGACATTAGGGATCCACTGAAAATAAGCAGTTTCTTAGTGACCTTCAGGTAGCAACACGTGTGCCCATAGATCTAGTCAGTGCCACGGGGCAACTCTCACAATGCTGGCTTGTTGACATAATTCAAAACGTATAGCACAAATAGAACAGTGCAGTTCCAGATCCACTGCACTGGAAAGTACTGACAAGCTGATTTGAACCACAACGAAATGCTCATAGAGCTTGCAGAAACACAAAGCTCTCCAACTCTCCTAAAACTCCACTAAAATGGTCAGGGCACTTATAAATAAATACCTTTTCTCAAGAAATGGGTTACTATTTTCACACCCACAACTGTAAGTTATACAGCTAAAACTTCACTGTCCACTCATCTATCCCACACTTCCTCAGCTTTGTTACAAGGATGTCATGGGGGACAGTATCAAAAGCCTTCCTGAAATCAAGGTAGATTACATCTACCACTCTCCCCCCATCCACCCAGCTCATGACATCTTCATCAAAGGCCACCAGGTTGGTCGTCACCCTCACCATAAAGAAGTTCTTGTTAACATTCGTGCAGAACTTCCTATGCTGAAGTTTCAGCCCATGACCCCTAGTTCTGTCCCCACGCACTACTGAAAAGAGACCAGCCTTGCCACTATGGCTCCCACACCTCAGGTATTCATAAACCTGGATCAAGTCCCCTCTCAGCCTCCTTTTCTCAAGGCTAAACAGACCCAGTTCCCTAATTCTCTTCTCACAGGGAGAGACTCTTTTTTCCTCCTTCCAGCAGGAGGAACCCCAAGCTCCTGGATTTCTGATAGAACACCACCACCTGGCGGATCGTGTCACGGCTGGGACTGGAGGGGGCCATTCTCATTTAGTTGCTGCAGCCTTGTGGTTACTGTAGACTGTAGCTAATAACGATGACTAATTGTAGGTTCCGAGTCAGCTCGAATTAGTCCTGATTATTATTATTTTCCTCACAGGCCCCCTTGCCTTCTAGCACCCTGGCCCACGGGATAGCCCCAAGTAGGTCCCAGAGGAGATCAAAGTTGTCTCTCCTTAAGTCCAGGGTAGCAATCCTACTTTTTGCTTTGCTTCCTTTGCAGGATCTCGAACTCCACCATCATGGTCGCTACAACCCAAGCTACCCCCGACTTTTACTTCCTTAACAAGTTCTTCCTTGTTGGTGAGAATAAGGTCCTGATTATTATTATTATTGTTTGCTACTGCAGAGGGAGAATCTAGCACACTTACTATTCTATTTATTGCTGTAGAAATATTATGTTACATTTCAATTAAAAAGCATCCTCTATGAATGTTGCCCATCTGTCAATGTGCTGATCTAGGAGAAGCTGTTTGGTTATTGCTACAATGCACTTAACAACAGCTAGTCTGGCTCCTCAGCAGTGATCTAAGTAATTTGTTTTCCTTCTGATTTTTCACAAAATGAAGTTTAACTGCAGTTTGTTTTTGTAAGAAGATAAATCTAAAGGTTTTTTAAGAGATTGAGCTAAGAATGCTGGAACAAATGAGAGAATCGTGATCTGGAAGTACACAGCGAATTCTTGCTTATTTGCTGTTTTTAATGGAAAACGACAGAACATAGGACATTTACAAACTGAAGTCAGATGTATTTTCTCTATGGAAGAACACATTCTGCTTTTAATTCATCAGCATTGGTGCTCTGACAGTACTGAGTCTTTACACCTAGGATTATTGAATAGTAGAGTTGGACTTATCCACATTATGTAAGTACTAGTGAGGTCCTACTGCCTCAGCCATGGCTCATTTGTGATGTGGAGGTATGTGATTTGTTAATTGCAAGGGAAAACACAAAAGTTATTGCAAATAAATCAAGCATTGAAAGAGTGACTAGGGAGAATAATAACTAGCTTTTATGAATTAATATTCTGAGCCTACAAAAAAAAGAAGAGGAAAAAGGGGGGGAGGGCTGCATGGGTTGTGTGTAATTCTGAGACAGCTAGTTAGTGGTAAAACTGCTGAGTTTCTGCTCTGCATTTGCTTCATCAGATTGCAACATCTAGTGTCTTTTTTCTTTTCTCCATACACCTCCAGGAGGATATTTCTCAGCATCCTATTGACATGCAAGAACATTAAAGTATCAGATCTTTGGTATATGAAATCATACATCTAAAATGAATTACGGAGAATGATAAATAACTAATGGACTTTAATAAATACAAAACTCTTCCTTCAGCTATAGCTGTCCATCACAATTCAGGCATTTGTTTCCTATTAGAAAACTGGTCTTTCTTCTCACCCCAACACAAGGAAAATAATCCAAAGCATGCAGGTGGTGATATGTGATCTCTTAGGTCTGTTATAAAGCCAGATAAAAATAGCTGAGTATACCCGTGCTTGTTTCTTCTCAAAGGAGATTCAGTCGGCTGTTAAATTCCCAATACTTTGTTTTCCTTCCAGGGTTTACGATGCCCAGTGCATAGAAGTGAAAGAGGTTCTTGATGAAATGTGAAAAGATTGCAGCCACTGAAGGAAATGTCTTTCTGACCTGCAGTACTTTCACTGAAGGTACACAGTGAAAGCTGTATTGGATCCTGTGCTGCTTTTGGGTGTGCAGCAATGGCATGCTTGTCTTCCACTTACGCATTCAACTTTTGTTGCTAACGAGCGGTTCAGTCTCTGTACATCTCTTTAGGTTCCTTTAAGGAAAAGATTTTGTTCTTTCTGCACTTCTCAGACTAATTATCTTTGCAGAGGATAGCTTCAAATGACACTCTAAAGATAAAAAAAGCCCAAAAAACTAAATGAACAATGATGAGTTGAGAATTATTTGGAGCTTCTTTTACACAGGAGTGCAAAATGTCAAACAAAATAAATTTGAAGCCTGACATATGAACAGACAGAGATTTTATTAGAGCTTTTAAAATCATCTCCACATTTTATAGGCAATAATATCAGCTCAGTCTCTAGGTGTAGTGCCAGGATCTCTGTAAATGACACAAGTCACTGTTACGCTCAGCTGTTAAGCCTATGAGGGCACAGAGCAAGGCTGAGCAGGTTAATGGGGTAATTGGGTGCAGCTAATGTTTATTGAGGTGAAAACTGGCAGAGTAACACCCACATGAAGCAACTTCTGGAAACTGCTATGGAATTGGTTTACCTGGCTCATTCAGTCTGAAAACAGTGAGAGCTCATTATCACAGTATAATGTGATCCATAGGAAAAGACAGAGGCAAAATGAATTAGTACATGGATTGGAGGCCATTTTTTCCCATTTGGGGTTATTTGTCTTTGTCTGCCTTTCCTGCATCTTGGCCCATTGTGAAGAGTTCTTGGAACTGTCACTGGGCTGAGGAGTTGGTTGTTGATAATGGTAGCACTAGGGCTTCACTATGCATGAAACTGATTATTCAACGCTGGCATTTAATACATTGGTATCTGGTATTTAATACACTACACTGGTATTTAATACACTACTTCCATGGAAACTATGACAGACACAAAGAACACAATAACACTACTTGATATATGGATCAAAGGGTGTCCATGTGGAAAAATAGTGATTTGTAGCTGGGAATTTTCTCCATCAAGTAGTGTAATTGTGCGCTTTGTATCTGCTGTTGTTGCCGCTGAAATAAATTGGAAGAATTACTTTTGAAGCATCCTATGCATTTCTCACACTGGGACCAACTGAATTGCGTGTAGCAACACTGTTAGGATTAGGTCAATAAGGTTATTTTGGAGATGTGTGGAAAACTTGGAACAGAAAAAGATGGGGCTGCTCCCAGCACTGAAAACCATGTCTGGAGCAGGTAGTCTAGGTAGATGCTAGACACATGAATGGAAAAGTAAGATGTTTTGCTGGGATGCTTTAGCACAGTAGGCAAAATGTGGCATGGTGATGCAGTAGAAGACGGTGGCATGGCAGATGCAGTAGAAGGAGCCTCCTGGTTGCTGGGATTTGGCCTCTCTATTGCAGTATAGGGCAAGGGGAGTTTAAATTCATCCTGTCTCCTGCTACAGCAGGGTCTGAAAGTGGCGAAGTTGCATGTGAAGATGTACAGGCTCTTTAGACTTGAACAGCTGACTTAGCACGCTGCTTGGTAGCTGTGGATATCCTGTGTACTGATGTTTGCATGTCCTGAGAAGCAGCTGCCAAGGGACTGTCTTTCTCTGTGGAAGCCATTCTGTATTTGGGTTGAACATCTAGGCTTTTTTCTCAGGTGGTTTTCCTTTAAATCTGGCTTTAGTGCCAATGCAGCTGGCGTTCAGTTTTCTTAGACCAGATCTTTGTTGGCATCATCAAAGCAGATGGGGATAATTTTCCTTAAAATACAGATTGCAGTAGAAGTGTAATTAAAAAAAAAAGTCTGAAGAAGAGTCAGCTGCTATCATTTTAAGAACAAGAACAACAACAAAAGACAAGGCATTGTCATTACAAAGAATCTGCAGCACGCACAAACAGGAGTGCTATAGAAGATTCTCAGGATCCTTTTAAACCTGAAGTTTAGGTTACAATGTAGGGTTATCTGGTAAAAACCATGCTTATAGATCCAGGCTGTTGTCCTGCATAAGTATCTGGGACTTTACAATCAGTATGAGAGACACATCTTTACCTGTAGGATGGAGAAACCTTATATCAGCATGCACATTTGCAAACCTCCATAGGGTTTTCCCAACAAGAAGTATTATGGACTTCGGTGTATCTGCCATAAGGTCTTTTTAAGTGTAGCAGGCTACTCCTGAAAAGCGTGCAGTATTGCACAGTGAATCTAGCAATGATCCCAGAGTGAATGGTTTGATGTGGTTGCTCTGTGTTTGTTTAGTTGTTTTAATCAGCTATAAGTTGCTTGTTGCTCTGAAAGAAGAGAACAGTGGTTTTAACAGCAATGACGGCTGCCATTATTCCACTGACAAAAAGCAGAGAAGTTTACTTGATTTCAGAAAACTATTTTGTAGCTTGTGGGATAAGCAGGACTAGACTTACTATAAGCAAATAAGAAATCAGGACAGATGTTATGTGGGGTGACATTGAGAAAGGAATACACGCTTCTTTTAGAGACAACCCTTGTAAGCCAGAGCCTCAAAATAGCTTCCTGTTATAAGAGAGGAACTCAGACATGTTAGCTGTAGAAATAGAAATAAAAATACAATATCTAAAGGGATCTGGATGTTCTTTATATATTCCTAAGAAAATACATTATTAGACCAAGTGTCTATGCAAAAAAATACAAGGTAATAGAAGGTGTGAATGCAAACTTGTCAGAATTCCAAAGGAGAAATGAGTGAGATAAGAGAGCTTAATAGTAAATGTGTACTGTATTATTGTATGCTATTATTTTTTATTCTTGCATGTGAGAGGAGGTCTTACAGTATACTTCAGTTGCAAAGCATTTTCTGCAAAACAGCTCATTTTGATTAGAAACTAAAGTAATTCCCCTTCAGATGAAACCTGATTTCTCCTGAGTGTGAAAACAGAGTCGTCAGGGTCTGAAGAGTCCTGTGCTACCAACTCATGTTGAAATTTCCCCCACTGGAAGCAGTAATATTGATCTTTTTGAGTATGCTCTCAAGTCAAAGGCATGTTGCTAGGCATCTCATACAGTCTGAGCATCGCGGATGATTTTAATAGGTTTGGTTACATGCATTTGAAATCATTTTGGGCTAGAGCAGAAATGTTGGGGAAATACTTCTCTTTGTACTTTGCAGTGCGTAGTAGGGAGGCTTATGCTATAAAGTGTAGGGGTAGGTTGAGCTGCTCTCAAGCACACTAAAAGACTGTTTCAAGAATAATACACCAAAGCATATCACATCCCCATGTATGGGTAAGCAAGGACAGGCTTCTACAGGCTGCAACTCCTATTACATCTTGCACAGCTTTTTAGACAGGCTTTTTTTGGTATATTGAACACTTGCACTGTACACTGAAGGGTAACTGTGCTGGTGAAAAAGTGATAAGCATTTTCGGTTTACTTTCCAAACCTCCAGGGGTCTGTGGAGCCTGAATCATATGCAGAGAGGGGCATTTCATGACTAAAGTGGAGCAAAGAGGTCTTAAAACTAAGGCCACTGAAACTTGCCTTTGAGAATTTCATTTCCTTTGCACAGTCTTTTTGCAATCATGGTAGGTCACTGAAATCACACTCCTAAAAACAAGCTATAGCTTACTGAATCACAAGGATTATACTATCCTCATTTGAATAAGTTCTCATCCTTGTGTTAACTTTGATGTCAGTGCTTTAGTTTCTCATTGGTAAAGAAAATAATTCACAATATCCTTTCACTTTAGGGAGCATCTGAGACAGCATAATGAGTGGCACCTCCTCCTCATCTCCCTTGCACCTTTCTTAAAGAGCTTGTATTGTTCCATTACAACTCTTAAGCCATGGGAGCCATCTGTACATCATAGAAGGCCCCCAGATTGGTGAGGCATGAATATAGAGTAGAGTAAGTTAAGTCTTTGTAATTGTTTATCTAAAGCCCATGGATATATATGTATATATATAATTTTTATTTTTTATCATTTATTTATTTATTTTTTGTAGTATGGAAGAAACAAAACTCTGGCATTAGGAAAATGAGATGCTACAATAAGTGCTCAGCACTCACAGTGTGGTTTTCCATTGCAATAAAAGTGGCCACAGCACAGAGAAACTTGGAAAAGGAGTCAGAGAGAATGCTTGGCCATCAAAATTATTTCCTGTATTGCTCTAAACATATTCAAGCACTGTGGAGTATTAAGAGGCAATTTGTGCTGCATCTAAACCAACCTGATGATCTGTCCTGACTAGGTTTTGAATCCTATAATCTGAATTCACTTCACTAGATAATGAAATAGTTAAGGTTAGTTCATCTAGAAGGTAGAATGGAGCATCTCTTCACATTTGCAGCTTTCTGCCTTTCTGTGTAAGTCACTCCAAAATTAATGCCTCCTAGTTATGTCCATGGAAACTACAGCAGGTACAAAGAACACAATAACACTGGTGGAGCAAATTCTCAGTGACAAAACACTATTTTTCAACATACTCTCCATCATTAGCCATGCATTTTTGCCAGTAATGAACAAGAGCCTGCATGCTGCACTTCTAAAGTTCTGCACCAGCAGAGGTGACCCACTATTTCACAGCTGCTATAGTGGCATTGGTGCTAGGAAAACGTTAATGCAGTCCAACTTTCAGTGTATTAACATCCGTTGTTTGATCTCCAGAAATATTCAGCAAGTGTCAGTGAGTGTCAATGGGTGCAATTAGTTTACACATGGAGAAGTTCAATTGCATGTCTTTGCTTCATCGCCACTTCTATGTCAGATGTCATTCTGTCAGACTGCCCCTCTGCTGCCATCTGTCTCATGGCAACAAAACGTAACAGAACATTGGCAGGAAGGTTCAGCCTCTACTGCTGCACCACCAGCATCTGCCTCTGGTGCTGTGGGCCAACATAATAAAACAGGAAGCAATACTTTCAGAGCAGCCCTTGTATTAGTATGTATGGCTATATGCTCTCATAGTTTTTGTTACTAATTTTCTTTCAGATATCATGTGGCTATGGCTTTTGCCATAGCAATTAGGTCTGTAAAGAGCTTTTTGTTGTCCTAGGGACTGAGGGAAAAGAAATCATAAAATGCTGAATAAGACAAAATGAGTTTTGAACTCCTAGTAGTTTAGAAAAGCAGTAAGGAAAGTTAATTAAGCTCAGAAAACAGGCAGCAAAATAATTAAGATTAGGACTAATTCTGCGCAGCAAGCATGCTGTGCTGTTTTTTAAGAGACTGAAGGGACATCGTAATGTAAAGAAACTCCAGGCTTACAATCAGACACTGGAAAGTCTGATTAAACAGTGAGACAGACTGAAGTGATGGGGTAAATATTTGCTTTTACCTTTCTTTAAAAGCAAAAATTGTGCCATAAATGTAAACAAGGTCTAAACAGGCAGTTTATTATCTCGGGCAGTGAGATTCATAATTGCATCTGCTGATGAAAAATGATGGATGTTGGTTTTGTTGCAATTTCCTCCACCAGATTAAAGTGTACCATGCTGTTCTGAAGTTTATTAAGTTCTAGAAAATTACTGAAAAAGATCTTTTGTTCAAATTAGGCCCACAGTATTCATTTTTACTAGCACTGGAGATCTCCAGTGTACCCCATGTATTACCTTGCACTACTGGCTTTTCTATTAGGAAAAAGAAGATCCATGCAGAGGCTGATATGAAATACACTTGTCCTCTTACCTACATTAAAAATTTTTATGAGCTACACAAGAAATCTCAATAAGGAAAATGAGAGCTTTGTAAACAGTTCTATATAAATAACTGCACTCCCATTTGGAGATGTGATAGCTCAGTAAAAGATCGCCAAGCATGTAGTTTTTCACATAATTAAAATACAGACCCTCATGTGGATTCTGACTCTGTGTGCTTATTTGCTATGTGCACTGGGCATGAAGCCCACTAAAGAGAACACTTTCATCTGAAGGTCAATAAACACTTTCTAATATGTTGCATTATGTCATCAAATATTTATTTGATTTCAGCCCTGAAATTAAATATTGGAAAGAACACCACTGCTATCCTTTTTCTTTTCTTTTATGAATGTATTTTTAAATCTTCAAGCAAAAATGTGGAAATTAGAAAAAATGTTTAAATAAATTTAAAGCTAGAGCAGAAATATATGTGCTTTTGCCGAGCACTTCACACATTGCAGTTCTTTGCTACTGATCTGTTATGCAATATTCACACCTCTGGTCAATAAAACTCATACTCTTTTTAGGTCATCTTTGCTCTGATACGTAGAATTACTGTCTGTGGAAGACTATCTCTGTGTAAGTGTGGGCTGTTTATTAAGATGGCACAGTGCAATGGTGGAGTTAACATCACTGGTTGCATTTAACATCATGAGTTTCTGGAGAAGTTATTTCTGAACGACGTGATATCAAACAGTCATCATGGGATTTCTGTACTGAAACATTTGCAGCACAGTTTATCTTTTCAAAACACCTGCAGTTGCTGAAGCTCTTAAGTTTGTAGCTCTTATTTCTACTATACAAAAATATAACCAAGTGTGCACTTTCTCTGAAATGTGTGTGTGAATTACACTAGAAATTTGGGGCTTCAGTGAATATATGATGAATTATTTCCCACTGTGCTGAATTTTTATTAAATTGTAGGATGAATCATTCAGTTGCAAATGAATGTCATTCCATTAGAATAATAATTGAAATCCAGAATCTGTATTCTCATCAGAGATGGATGATTTCTTCTCTTAAAGTCTAATTAAGATCATTGATTTTCTTCTCTTCTTGTTGGCACTTAGCCTTGAATCCCATTCAGAAAGGATAACATTTACTACTTGTACGTGTGTATATGTGTATTTGTGTTTCGCTATCACCTGAGTGTATTATAGCATTTATATGGGTCTGTAATATAGATTAGATTTTGAGCACAATCATACTTATGTGCATTATGATATCCATCAGTAGTTGGACTAAACAAGATTACTTGTCTGTGGCAGACTGGGTACATGTGTCAATGCTTGGAGTATTAGTCCCTTAATGTTCTGTGTAACACTGTTCTAGTTCAGTAGACCTCAACTGTGTGTAACAGAGTTTGCACTTAAAATAAGTCTGAACAGAATGAGTTTAGAGTAATTTGCTGATGCTCTGTAATTAACAGGAATTTCTGAATAAACCCTTGGTGAAAAAAAGGGGTTTTCTTCCAGAAATTCTTTAGTTCTTTTTTGAAAATAAAAAATCTTTTATGACATTTTCGTCTAGGTTGGATTTAGTCGGCTGCTCAGGAGCCTCATTGTCTAGGGACCTTTTAATTGTGCAGGCTAATACTACAGGATCCAAGATATTCACACCCTAAAGATAAGGGTATCTCAATTATATTTAAGTTGGTGCTGATAAGACTGCAGTGGCCGCAAAGCAGAATTGGCTGCTCTGTTGCTTCCTCTTGAATGAGCTTAATCTGTGTGCCCTCAGATCAGCCCTTGTACTATTTTTCATCTCTGCACTCTGCGCTAAGGAAATTCCCTGGGTTCTGATATCTCAGTGAATATCAAGTGTATTTCTTTTGCTAAATAGTACAACGAATCAGTTTAGAGCTAAACATCTATTCTTTTTCTTCCTCCTGTGAAGAGGCAATGCAATAGATGTGTTTTTCCTTCTATATTTTTTAGGAATGCATTTCCAGTTCCTCAAGGACAGAAAAGGAGTTGTGAGTAGCTACAATAACAGCACTCCGCATTTCACTTTCAGCTCATGAAGCTTTTGCATTTACTGATTTTAGTGTTGTTTGCTGGACAAACGGTAGCAATTATTGATTATAATCACGTTTCTTCAAGTGTTTGCATGAAATACTGCGTATCCAATGCTGCTCCACCCTGCTTCTCCCTTCCACGATTTCCTGATTATTTACACAGTTTAAGTCATTCTGTCTTTCTGGCCATTCTCCAAGGAGATGCTAACATCCTCTGTTGGTTTCTATAGATAAGAGATATAATAGAGCCCACTAATAACTGCTGTAATGACTAGCTAAATTCTAAACAGTTTGTTTTACCTAAGATGAGGAAGGATACCCTTACTCACTGTTGAGCAGTATCAAAATCCTGATGTAAAACATAGAATCATAGACTGGCCTGTGTTGAAAAGGACCACAATGATCATCAAGTTTCAACCCTCCTGCTATGTACAGGATCACCAACAACCAAACCAGGCTTCCCAGAGCCACATCCAGCCTGGCCTTGAATGCCTGCAGGGATGGGGCATCCACAGCCTCCTTGGGCAACCTGTTCCAATGTGTCACCACCCTCTGGGGGAAAAACTTCCTCCTAATGTTCCTGCTGCAACAGATATAGGCTGAACTAATACATAATCAATAGTTTGCAGGAATTTGGATACATATTCATTACATTCCTGAGACCTCATTAGCATGCAATTCCTTCCCCCTTGTGTGTGCGTAGTGAGTCGTGGGGGTGGCTGTGGGATGAAGGCTTATCATCTTCCTTGCAAAGGCTCATCATCTTCCTCGCTGTAAACATTTGACCCTGCGGGAGGGGTACCCCCCAAACTGGTTCCAGCTTGCTCTGTGGACATCCAATCACCACACTGTTCTTGGGCTGTTCCACCCTTATCTTCATGGCCTTCAACCCTTTGCCGTAGTGAGGTCCCCCTTCCCTTTCTGTAGGTTCCCTTTTCACCTATTATGGGGTCCTTTTTCACTCTTCAAGTCAACTATATGAAATGGTAGATAACAGCAGGACAAGAGGAAATGGTTTTAAGTTGAAGGAAGGAAGATTTAGGTTGGATATCAGGGGGCAGTTCTTTACTATGAGACTGGTGAGGTGCTGGAACAACTGCCCAGAGAGATTGTGGATGTCCTGTTTGTCCCTGGAGGTATTCAGGGCCAGTATGGATGGGGCCCTGAGCAGCCTGGTCTGGTAATGTGGAGGTTGGTGGCCCTGCCTGTGGTGGGAAGGTTGGAGCTTCATGATCCTTGAGGTCCCTTCCAACCTGGGCCATCCTGTGATTCTGTGAGCTGGGCATCAGCTGGGAGGTGGTGAGCTTCTGCATGACTTTTAACATACATTGATATATGTTATTATAGATATACATTATATATTATATGTATTTATGTATAATTGTCAGAATTATTATCCCGTTCCTATTTTTATTTAGTAAATATTTTTATCTCAAATGAATTCTGCTATTTTTATTTTTTTTTTTAAATTCTCTCCCCCATTTCATTCCGAAGGAGGGGAGTGAGTGCATGACTGCGAAGTGCTCAGCTACCTGTCGAGTTAAATCACAGCAGTAGGAAATGTTTGTTCGTAGCTTTAAATGAAGAAGAAACGTCACTCTTTCTGTTTTACTCTTATTCTATCATTCCGCTAGAGAGTCATAATTGAATGGGAAAAAAATGATGTCTGACATACCTTCCTGGCAATGAAAGATGTTTCTGGAAAGGCAAGGAGCTGAACCTAGCTTTCCTGACTAATCAACCTTGCTGATTCAAAGAGATGTGGTTTATAATAATATATAATATAGCTTATTAA
The DNA here is from genome assembly GCF_039878825.1 of Excalfactoria chinensis. Taxonomy (NCBI): domain Eukaryota; kingdom Metazoa; phylum Chordata; class Aves; order Galliformes; family Phasianidae; genus Excalfactoria; species Excalfactoria chinensis. The sequence continues at coordinate 74,742,007 of NC_092857.1, read as the reverse complement.
TTCAATTGAATGGATCGAGATGTTTCTGTTCTATTGTATGTACTAGTGCGGTGCTATAATTCTTTTAATGAAGCCACGTTGTTTTAATCATCTGTTGTGCAATATGGATCAGTAATTCTAAACAATTCCAAAGACTCAGACCATGCTGCAGTTAGGATGCAACTGACCTCCCTTAGTGAGAATCATCACCAGTGTGTAATGGTTGCATACACTCAGGCAAGCCAGCATCCTATCTCTCATTCCTGTTCAAACGTATCTTACTGTTACTTGGTTTAATTTCTCTTCTGAAGCATGATTGAAAATATCTCTGCTCTCAGATCAGAAAAGCCACGTTATGGTAGAATATTACATCTTTTTTTCTTTTCTTCTTAGTCAGTATCAATGGTTACCTGAATGAACAGTTTAAACAATCTGCATGGGGTTAAAAGAAAATAGTTGATCCTTTCTTCTTGTTCAGTACAATGAAATAGCCAGGATCATTTTTCTTGCAACAAAAAACAAAGTAGCATCAAGGAATGTCTATATTTATATAGATCCTTAAGATATACTTTCAGTTCTGATTCTGATACCTGGATTGCCTGTTGTGGGAGATGGAGAGGTCAGTCGACTCACTGAAAATGAGGCTCTGGAAAGGAGACAGAAGGTCTCAATAAACAGGGGTGTTTTCTACCTAGGCTTAAGATAAACCCTCTGCAGATTATGAAGACTTGTTATGGAATTTGCTTGCTTTCTAGCCTATGGATCATTAGTGGAAATGTATTGAATGCTTGTGCTAGAATATAAAAGGCTTGCTCAGAAGAATAGGCATGAATATGCAACATCATGATCACGATCATCACAGCAATAAAGAAATCTTCCTGGCACAAGAACTCTGTGTCTCACTGCTAACTCGCGACAGCCTGTAACTCTGGCTGTTCTGATTCATCTTTGTTTTATTGAAGGCACATTTAAGGTCAACAGCCACTAAATATGCTGTTAAATATTGATTTAACCAATTTGAATTAATGCAATTTTCAGTTGTTCCTCCCTACTTAATGTACAACAGCACTTCAGTGACTCCGTCAATAAAATCAATAGCGCTCGTGAAGTTCATGCTATGGCTATTGCTGACTTGCTCTGCCCTTAACCTTGCACTGCTCACCCAGGGTCAGACATGTTTCAGTTAATGCGCAGTCTGTGTTATTGCTAATAGGTTGTGAGACTTCTGTAGCTAGATGTACTCTATGCACACCAATTAATTCTGAAGTAGACTGTTTGGTGCCTCATACTGGTTTGTTTTTTGTTTTGTTTTGCTATGTTGCCTTTTCTTCTCTTACAAGAAAAGAGATGTAAAAGAGATATGAGAATGTCTGTCCAAGTTAGGCATGTGCTTTAAGTATCTGGTTAAATTTACAGGCTTTGTGCACTAATGGTTTGGAGAACTGTGCCTTCATAGGACTGGAAACATCTGGGGCCAAACATGAATTACTCAGTCAAAATAACAGTGAAAATACAATCTGCCTTAGTATTAGATAGATAAGTATATGTGGTTGCTCTTATTCCATGGATGTACCATCTGTGGAAAGAAAGAAGTCACAACTGGCCTATATGCAATGGTAAACAGTAGGAAAGTGTAGATTTTTATGTGTATGCCTTTAGTTGGTTTCCCTGTGAAAAGTCTTGGATAGAGGGGGGAACACCTGTTTTCTTGATGTGTCTCTTCAAAGCCAGAAGTATGGGTATGCACAAGCAGATAGGAAGTCTGTTAAAAAAAAAACCACAGGCATTTAGAACTAATGGTTTTGACTAATGTTGAGAATAATAGTGATGTTTGCATTTTCACTTAACAAGAGAATGATAGTAAATCTTACAACTTCGAAAAAATACTAATTGGCTTTAATATGGTTTGGCCATCTTCCCTCACATATGTGCTCTTCTGCTTTCCTTATCTGGTTCAGAATGAAGTACAGGTCCATCTCATGATTACCTTGTGTTGCCACATGCCTTCCTTATGCTCCTTCCCTGGTACAGTGTTACACACTCACATGCATCTGTGAAGGAGGTGTCCTGGAATGTCCTGCACTCAAATCACCAGTGCTAAGTCATGATGAAGGTAAAGTGACAAAGAGCAAGCAGGAATTAAGTGATAGCTGACGCCATGTGAGGAAGAGGCATGGATAAGGAGAATCAAGCTTTTTCTACAATGTGCAGTATATGGAATCAATAATGAAGTGTGCATACTTTTTTTGCACTGACTGACTCTCACTGAAGATATACTTTGAGAAACCGACTCTTTATGGCTTTCATTATGTATTTCCTCATGGATCTGTTTCCTCAAATCTGCACCACACAATTCCATTCAGATGACACTGAGATGAAAGAAGAAAGAATAAGCTGTCCTAGGAAAATAAAATCTGAGAAAGAGAACTGGTTAAGTAAACTTGTAGATATATGGCAGGAGATGCTAACTTGGCAACTACTTATAAATTCTATTTGATTGACAGTCCTCTCCTCTCCTCTCCTCTCCTCTCCTCTCCTCTCCTCTCCTCTCCTCTCCTCTCCTCTCCTCTCCTCTA